>NW_026596040.1:37425475-37480790 GCF_907164565.1 Psammomys obesus | reverse complement strand
GATAGATAGATAGATAGATAGATAGATAGATAGATAGATAGATAGATAGACAGACAAACAGACCAGACGGATAGACAGATAGATGCACATCAGCTCACATCACTTCCTTCACCTAATGTCCCTGGACAAGCTTGCCATCCTGTGCCTCTAACATGGTCTTCAGAATCCCCTGGGTGCTGCTCTCAGTTTTGCACGTGTGATCACACCGCCAGTGTCTCTTCTTCTCCAACCTTCCTGTACAGTACCCAGATCACCTTGCTCTCTAGGTGCTTTTCTCCAGTGACTGCCCTATGTGCGACTAAGGACCCCATGAGATCAATCAGTCCACAGCCTTTAGGGCACGTCACTGAAGCCACTAACCACTACTGTATGGAACATCCCAATATGTCCCCTGCTCTCTTCCATCATGAGATCCACCTTTTCATTGTGTCCCTTCCAGTGACTACACCTAAGTATACACCCATGCATGTGCTCACACACACACACACACACACACACACACACACACACACACACACCACTGCTCCTACCTTAATCATTTGTTCATTGTCCAAATTTATTGACTTCTTATTGCCCATATATGACACATGCAACCTTGAGCAACCATGACTCCTCCCTCACAGCTTCTAATCCAGTGCAGTTTTCAACCTCGGCACCACTGACATTTGGGACTGAAACATCTTTGTTGTGGCAGGCAATTTGGGCCTTGAGGAGTTTTCAGCCATCTCCACCCACTTCCTCCTGCATGATGGTAGCATCACCTCTCTCCTTGTGACAACCAAAGACACTATTCTAATATCTGAGGGTGAAACTGACCCGACAGAGATCTACTGGCCTATGACATCAAGTGGAGCTTGCTGGTCCCTGGTCCCTCAGGGTCCTGCTGGAGAGGCAGGTTTCCAGATGACAGCCTAGAAGGGAGTTCAACAAAAGGACCTAGGCACCTGCATCCCAGGCCTTCTCAGGGAACTGCAGTGCAGGTCTTTGCTGTTTCCGGATAGACAGAAAACAAATACTCCCATGGATCCAGCTCATAGCATCTGTGATGTGTGAGGACATAGGACACACAAGCAAATGAGTCATCCACAAGACATAGGGAAGCCTGACAACAGACCGGAAATGGAGCCAGCATGGCAGTGCAGGTGGGATCAGGTATGGGAGAGCTAGAAGGGGACAAAGCCAGGCCTGAATCCTGTACTCGGGTTTCTGCTCCCTCCAGATGTGCATGTCCTCTCCCTGCCCAGATCTGACCTGCCTTCAAGGTCCACGAGAACCACGCCAGCCCATCATGCTTCTGGCCATGTACTTCCCATCTTACTTGTGGCCATTTGTTTCTCCAGATAGACTTTAATCCCACTGAGCACCTGGACCGCATCAGCAGCTTCTTTATAGCACCCTTTCCTTGGCTCCCTTCCCAGAGGGAACATACACCTGTCTTGATTGGTTGGTTGCATTAAGCAGAGTTCCTAGAGTAAGGCCAACGGGGTTTTATCTGCTGTTCAGGGGTCAGGGAGAATGGGAAGCAACCGATACACCTGCTGGACTCTGGGTACCTAGCCTATCCATCCAGACTCAGGCAGGGTTGGACAGGGCAATAGAGTGGCTGACCCCTACTGTGGCCCTGAGGCCCCTCTCCTTCAGTCCCAACAGCTCTAGGAGCCCCGGTAATTCTGGGGAGTTACCAGCAGAGGGCAGAAACCAAGAGCTGCCCCACTGAGAGGCAGGTGCCAAGATCCAGCAAGGCTGCGCAGCAGGACAGTTCAGGAACATCTCAAAGGGCACCACCAAATCCGGCAGGTCAGGAGCCCCGAGGGTGTTTTAAAGCCAGCAGTGCCCACAGGACACCAGAGCTGGTGCTAACTGGGGAAGAAAGCCGTCTGGGAAGTCGGCAGCGGTGGGTGTTTAGAAAAGAATGCACGAGGCAAGGGGCCACGCAGTCCCCAGCTTTGCTGCTGGGGGCAGATCACCGGCAGCCGCCCTCGCTCTCCCACTCTTTGGGCAGGCCAGACTGGCAGCGTGTGTGATCAGTGCGGACCCCAAGGCTGGGGAGAGAACAGAATTCTGTTACTGGGGAAGAAGAAAATGTCGTTCCTCTCTGTTGGAGGCAGTGAGGTCAGACAGGCACCAGTGCTGAAGGCGCCGGCCTCCAGCAGAGGAGAGGGGCTCTTTTCACCAGTGACTTTAGCTCGGGAGCATCCAGAGCAGAGCTCCCGCCTCCAGTCAGGCAGGTAGCTGGCAGCAGCTCCGGCTGCCTGGCTCCACCAAGCAGCAGACCCGCAGGAGCCAAGCATGTGCGTGGATCTGACAGAAACTGAGGCTGTGCCTGAATTTTGAGCGGTATCTACTGCCCTTTCTCTTCAAGGAGTTTGGCTGTGGGTGGAGGAGTGAGAGAGCCCTACTCCTGCTGCTTCTCTGATCTTTGATGCTAAGGATGCAAAAGACACATCCGCTTTGGAGGCCGGCTGGTTGCCTCACAGACCTGTGCTCGGCCACAGACCACCACCATCCCACCTAGTCGGATGTTCCTGGGGAGAAGAGAGGGAAAAAAAGCCTTTATCTCCAAAGTCCCCTACAGGAATTTAGACTTTGTCAAACTAAGAAAAAAGAAAACTAGCATTTGACCTTCCAGCCGCAGCCAAGTGGCACGGAAATGTAGGTTTGGGGAACAGCGCGGCTTTGCTGCTTGGCATTCCAAGCTGCTGCCCACGTCCACAACAGAACAAAGTTGCCACACACACACGCACGCACACAGGTCCCCATAACCTCAACACGACAGGCACCCAGCGGGCGCTGCCCTCTGACTGGCGGCAGAGATGCCATAGGGCACACCACGGAGGCGCCCCCGGCTAAGGGCAGACCTCCTGTCACCTGCTCCCCGGACACCGGCGCCGGCGCGTCGGCCGCCCCTGAGCTCGGGCTGTCCCACCCCTCGGCCTCTCTTACCTCTTGATGTAGCTCCTGCTGTACAGGATCTGCTGCAGCAAGGTCACCAAGGCGAAGGCGCAGATGAAGATGAAGAGCAAAGTTCGGTTCCCCAGCAAATCCCGGTTGGCAGAGGGGTCTGCGTAGCGCATCCTGGCGGCCCGGCGCCGCGGACGCGCCGTGCGGGGAGGCACGGCAATCACGCGCGCTGTGCGGGGCCCCGGGGGCCGTCAGGTGGGCAGTCCCGGTGTCGCCAGGAGGGCAGAGGACTTCGCGGGGCAAAGTTTCCCGCGGGCGCAGCCCCGGCGGCGGCGGCAGAGTGAGGACAGGGCTCGCGGCGAGGAGATCTGCGGAGCCGCTGGCTTGCCCTCTGGTGCTGCGGCTCGCGGACGCCAGGGTCCCGCCGCCGCCGATCTGCCCGCGGAGGGGCAATGGCAGGTGCGGAGCCGGGCCGCCCTCCCGCCGGGGTGAGGACCAATGGGGAGCCGGGCCGGCCCGGTTGGGCCGAGACTCGGCGCCACGCGCCGCCCTCTCTGGGTTGGCTCAGAATCCGGGGCGCCGGGCGCGTGGGGCGGGCGGGAGGACGGCGCTCCGGAGCCCCACGCCCGTAGCCAGGAAGTGCGAAGGTTGGTTGGCCTTGGATGCTGCGGGGGCGAGGTGGGCGACGCAACCTCCAGACCCGGGGCGGTGGGGAGGGGGCGGGGAGGAGTGCCAAAGGGCCGGGTTGGAACCGTGAGATTCGGAGGAGCGCAGGGACCAGCGCAGACCGCAGGGCCAGCCTCGTCGGAGGCGAGCATTTGCATGCGGCGCGCAGGACACTGAGTCACCGCGCCGGCCGCGTCCTTGCGCGCTGCTGGAGAATCGGCGCTGAAAGCCGAGCAAGGTCAGCCAGGCAACCCTTCAAGGACGGCGCGCGCGGCCCCTGCATGCTAATGGCCTAAGGGGCTGTCCCTGGGGCCTGGATCCCCAACTCCTGCTGCCTCTGTGCTCCCTACACACACCCCACCTTCCTTCCCCAACCCCCACCCCACCCCCGACACCGGCCTCTACCCTCACACCATCCGCAGCTCGCAGCCTTTCGTCAATAACCCTGTTGTCACCCAGACACTGGGACTTTGTCTCATCCTTGGAACTATTCATAGACCATAGGTCAGCAGCCGGTCGCCTTCGGGTACTGTGGTTGCCCAAAGCTTTCAAAAATCACTGGGTCCAGCAGTGAGCACTCCGTGCTTCACTGGAGAAAACGGTCGCGCGCAGTGGGAAAGCTGTGGTGTCGCAGAAATCCTTGCCGCGAAGAACGCCACCCCTACCGGGTTCCCTGCTCCCGACAGCCATTCCGACACTGCACAGGCTTGGGAGTCAGTCACATACAGCCGGCGTCCACTTCTCAACTCACTCTGTCTGCTGGGGCGACCTTCCCAGGACCTCCTAGACACTCCTGAGGCCCCAGGCTCGGGTTTGCTTTGCACTTGTAACCTGACAAAACTAGAACTGCAGTGGGGGTGAAGGAGCAAGAATTCGTGTGGGAAATGCCCAAACTCCAAACCTTTCAGCCTTGGCTTTTAGCAGTTTCTGTGATTAGAAAGCCAGCAATAATTGCAATTTGTGCTCATTCAGAGGGCTGAAATATTAAGTACCGTCTTTGAAGAATTTGTGTAGTTTTCTATTCGGTGTGCCTACCTGTGAGTAGGCTTTTTAGCCCATTAGTGGGATCATCCAGAAATCTGGAGGGCTCGCCATTGTGTGATTAACATAGAATCCGTTGGCGTTCACACATCAGCCTGTAGCCGGTTGTTCTCACACACGCTAATCCTATCTTCTAACACTTCCTGCAATTGGATGGGCCAAAGTGCAAGTTACCTAGAGGGATTCACCTGGGAAGAAGTCCTTGGACTTCCGACGTCCCGTACATGTTAGGAATGGGGACCCGTCAGCGTACTCCAACAATAGCAACACTGGTTTCGTGCTTTGCTCCCCATTTCTTCAATTCTTGCTTTTTCTTTTCACTACAGGGTCTTGCTCTGTAGCCCTTGCTCTGTAGCTGGTCTCCAACTTGTGATCATCCTCCTGTCTCAGCCTCCTCAATGCTCAAACGTTTTAACAGGGGTCCCTGCATATCACTTTCCACTGGGTCCCACACACACTCTGCAGCAGGTCCCATACCCAAGTCCCAAGCTGATGGAGCGGGGACTCTCACCTAACTAGTACCAATGCCAAGCTAGCTGTGCCTTCCTCAGGTAAGGTAAGAGGGCAGACAGACACAAGAATGAGGCACTCGATAACAATACACGCTTCTTACTCAGCTGTGGAGAGGGACTCTAGTCTAGAAACGGAGCCCACTTTCTGCTTCCAAACTGGGGTCGTTGGAGAGTGGAAGGGAAAGAAAGGTTAAACAGTTAACATTTTTGCCTCATGGCTAGCCCACTGTGTGTATAATCAGGGAGAGCTGCATTGAAGAATGTCAGGTGGCAGATTTAGGACATTACTGGAGTCAACAGAGTAGGTGGGCAAACATTCAGAGAATCAGGTTACTTTAATTCTGGGAAACTAGTTTCAGATCTGTCACTCTTTAACCATATGAAGGAGCTATACAAAACGGAATGGCTAACCCTAGCTAACACCGCCTTCCAGTCCTGGCACTTGCTTTCTTTCTCGTCCTGTTCCTCCTTCCTCCCTAGTAGGTGCTCTTCTGAAAACTGTCTTTGGATGCAAGCTTCCCTAAAGAAACAAAACAAAACCGTTTTACAGTAATGAATCGAAATTATCCCATTAACCTTTTAATTGAAGTATAACACATTTACCAAGAAGAGTAAGGACCATCAATGGACAGCTCACAGCACTTTCATAAGCTGAGTACAGTGATAGGAGCAGAATATGGATCAGAAGGGAAGTCTTCATCACTCCCTAGGATCTCCTCCTGCCTCTGCACACTCAAGGGTTCTGAGGATCAGACTCTAAGCAGCAGGCTTCCACAGCCAGCGCTTTTACCTACGAAGCTGCCTCACAGAGCCGGCTCTGACTTCTAATACCAAACTAATGTATTTCCTGTTTGGGCATTTTCTGTAAATGGAATGTCCTCTGTGTATGGCTTCTCCGGCTCACCGACAACTGTAGGTTGTTCTCTGTGGCCCTGATCACACGTCCTTGAAGAGAGCTGGGCTCTTCTATGGAGGTGATTTGAATCATTAGAGAGATTGATTCGAGAGAGTGCTCACTGATGGCTTTGAAGACAGAGGAGACCTCTTGGCAAAGGACTCAGATGCCCTCTCAGAGGAGAGATTGGCTCCTGGCCAATAGCCAACAACCATACACAAAAAGAGTGATTTCTCTCAACAACCCAAAGAAGCTTTATAGAAGATCCTGAGTTCCAGCTGCCCTGACCTTGATTGTAGTCTTTGATGTGTCTTCACATCAAAGACCCCATGGAGCTGGAGAGATGGCTCAGCAGTTGAGAGCACTGACTGCTCTTCCAGAGGACCTGGGTTCAATTCCTACCATCCACATGGAAGCCCATGACTGTCTGCAACTCTGGTTCCAGGTGATCCAACACCCCCACACAGACATGCATGCAGGCAAAACATCAATGCACATAAAATAAAATCATTCAAAGAAAACAACATTTTAAAAAGAGAGAAAGAGACCCCAGTACACAGCTTGAGGCTATCTATGTGCTCAATGTGACACTAAACGTGTGGCCCTTTCGAAACAGAACAAACCCTGTATCTAGTGTGAAGTTGGAGTTTCTGAGATCTTTGGGACATGTAATACTGTGGCACACCTTTTTGCTTTGCGATTTTAGGACGTCAGCAGGGCCCAGTCACTTACGCATGCTAGGCAATACCATCATGCCACTACATGCCAGCATTATCATTTCTACTGTTGATGGACATGTGGCAGGTGCTGCCATGAACCTTCCTTTGATGCATGCATGCACATCTATTGGGCATCTGCATTTGGAAGAGAAAGTGTTCAGCCGAACACTGTATGTATGTTCAGCTTTAGTGACTACTGTCAAATGGTTTTCCAAAAAGGACACATTTTTAAATAGGTATTTATTTTGATCACCGAATGAGGTGATATGAGCATTAACCTTCTAATCTAATAGGGATGAGAAAAGCACCAAGATTACTGAGAGACAAAAGCAGACCCAGAGGTCCTTGCTCTGTTGCTTGCATGAATCTGCAGGAAATAAGATGGATGCCTGTGATGGGCACGTCTGGGGCTTCATGGAAACACATGTGGGGTAGGTCTCCATCTCTCGATACTCTGCAAAGGGCCAGCGGTGATCTAGCACACCTCTGCTGACACTGCTCATCTAACCCAGCGGCATCTGAAATCTGATTTCCCAGATCAAATCAAAGAGTTATATTTAACCCACCCACAAATGTCTTGCAAGTTTAGTGGAATCAGAGACCTAAGGTCAGGAAATGAACAAGCTTGAAATCTCTGATGCTACTAGCAATGCAGAGCTGGACTCTACCTTAGGCCAAATTTATACTCTGATTGTAGAATTGCAGCAAACCCTTGTTTGTTAAGAAGGACTTAACAAACAAAAGAGTGAACACGTGGCCAAGTGATCACAATGCCAGATTCAGTGGACACCATTTTTATATTGTAATTGCCAGGAACAGGGACAGCTGCATCATTGTTTAAAACACACTCACAGACAATTAAGCCAAGAACAAATGTCAACACTGGCACAATCTGCTAAATTACTGATAACTGATGGGACTTACTCATGCTGTGAGCATTGTCTCCAATATAAAACAGAATGGCTTAAAGAGAGGAAAGAACTTAGCAGTCTCTGTGGGCTTACAGAAGCTGGCTTTTATTTTGTGCAGCCCAATCACAGCCTGCTAGATTATGTAAGTGACATTCCACGCATGTGTTCAAGAAGTGTGTGATAAGTGTGTGCCGTTCTTGTGCCTCTTTACATTTGCGTTAACAAGTCAGGCCTTTGCAGGACGGCTCTTGGCTTTGGGACTGTTTGCGATGAAAGCATCTGCTAGTGTGTGAGCAAACCTGCTCCAGTTGCAACCTCACCATCTACACGGCTGGGCTAACCACCACAGAGCGCACTGCAGGTGCTGGGTTTTACATCATCCATCCTTGTTTTTAAGCACTTGGTGTTGTGTGCTGGAACTATAATTCCCCTTATGAAGTGTGTACACATCACTTCTAACCCTGAGCCTTCCATACTGTGCCACCTCCAACCCCAGAAGCTCCTTCTTCCCACCTTCCATCAGTCAACCAACATGGTTTGTGCCTTCACAGGAGATTAGAGTCCAGTGAGGAAGGCGGATGGACAATCCTTATTGGATGAATAGCTGGGAGGACAGCTAGGAGGACAGACTACTAGGAAGGTGTTTAGAGGAAGTGTTTGGGGCTGCAGTACAATGGGAAAGGATGGTCCAGCAGGTGAAGACAGTGGGTCTAGATGCTCTAGGCAGAACACATAACTTGAGCAGAGGCTCCAGGGGTAGTTGTGGCATTGCTGGCTCCACACGTCTTAGAAATGAGGTTGGTAGATGGGCCAGAGGCAGAACCGTGGGAGCTGGGACTCCATCCACAGACTACTGCAAAACTGCATCGTACCTAATCACGTTGCAAACTGATGAAACAGCATCTGAGGGAGCATTGCTTTTGAGCCTTCTACTCCCTAGAGGCATCGGACCCCACTCCCCAGCATTCATTCCCTATCAGCAGGCAGCACTGCCCAACCCAAGGCTTAATCCCTTGCCTTCTTCCATGGAAGCAGAAGAGAGTAGTGAAATATGATTGCTGCTTTGTAAAAGCTGTCACCATATTAAGTGACTCATTATTCAATTCATTTGAGATTCATGGAACTAGGTTAACATGGCTGGGGTTGGCACACTGAAAAATTATGCAGTTGCTAGAGCTTGTGTGTGCTATGCAATGTCCTGGGGCTCTCTGTCCTCCAGGTTCCTGGTTCAAGTCCATGTTACTCTCTGCTTTTCCAGTATCCCCTCCTGGGAGAGGCTTTGAGAAGTTTCCTCTAATCCCTTAATGGAGAGACTGAACCTGGAGTATCACCTGAGAATGTAGTTGATATTGTGTCCCATTTAAATTGTGTTCTCAGCACTGTAAAGGATTATATAAACAAGCAACATCCTAGTCACATCTTCAAACATTTTTAATTCAGTCTACCAGGGCTGATTTTTCCACAGAACATATACTTGATTTTCTAACAGAATTAATGGGAATAGGATTTGTTGGACAGAAATTTTCTTGCCTCCTACTAGCTAACACTTAAGACTGATGTGATCTTCCTAAGAACCTAAGACACAAGCAGTCATCAGTTTGCCAGCCTAGCTTTGCCATGATGTGAGTTTACCCTGATTATCATTCTCACAAGCCAAGTGGACAATGAAGAAGACCAGGAAGCAGCACGATTTCAGAAAGAACGATGGTAAATGTCACAAGTTTCATGAAACATAGTTTCTGTAGCCAGTGTTCCACTAAGTTGCTATAATGTGGGAGCATGGCCACCCCTCAAATCCAGCTGGCTGTGTTGCTGACTCCACTCTAAATTGGGATATGCAGAACCTAGGCACATAGTCCCAGCCCTTCCTCGGTTTAGACATTGTTTCCACAAGGGCTTGAAGAATCACAGCATATGAACCTATTGTCCACTGCTAACACATCGGATTTATTTACCCTTGAATTGAACCTGGATGCACAGTGTGCCATTTATATGCATAAAAGACCCTTGGCTGTTCCCTACAGTCTATGTGTACTTGTCTCTGGTCACCACAGGTCACAGAGCAACATGCATGAGGTTGTTTGAGATGACTCCACCTTCCCCCCTGAAGACAATAGAATCGTGGGTCCTGGCAGCCTGTGTCAAGCAGCGGAGCGGGAGCTACATCAGCTGTGCTGTATTGTGGCACTGGGGAAGTAGACTGGGGGAGGGTGCTGAAAGAGACTGAGAGAGAGAGACTCTCACTCGGGTGGCTGTAACCAACAAGCTCACAGTGAAGCGATAAGCCACGGCAGCCTCCTTAACAAGTACGGAAGCAAATCCTTTGTTGACTGAATGCCTTGAAGTTTGAGTGCAAAGGCTGTGACAAGGCTGAAGGAAGTGGCCGGTGATGTCCCAGATGCTGGGAGCACTGAGACTGTGGTGCGGGTTAAAAGCAGTTTAGGACCAGGTGTAAAACTCTAAGAGAGCTTTTTAAGTGGACTCTTTCCTGGTGAGCCAGTCTTCAAGGTGACCTTAGGTGGAGAAGTCATCTCACTAGCACAGACTCAGCCAGGTGTCACTAGCACGTGACACTAGCCGCGTGTCTTCATTGCTCTTCTTTGTCCCTGCCAGCCTCACATTCAAGCTCCCAGGGCTCTGTCTGACTCCTCCGTGTCCTCACTCAAGTCCTCACTCATTGCAGCTGCTACAATACCACCAAAACTTTGCTGCTATCCCATCTGCTCAGCAAGGCCAGAAGCCAGCCATGAAACATGGGCAGTGGGGAGGGCACAGATCCAAGCACCAAGTCTGGCTCTGCCACTGACTGGCTGTCTCTCTCAATCAGTTAGTTAACACTGGACTTGAGAAACTTTAGAATTTTACCGGAATATCTTCAGATCCTTGACAGGTATTGTTTACATAGATGCAAATGAGAGCTACATAGTTGAATGTGAACTTTAAAATACATTAAGACTCAATAATCAGATGCTACAATATTCTTTTCTTTGTAACCTTTGTAAAGCATAGAACATATGCTCCAAAGACACATCAGTTGGTGCACAGCCCTCTGAATAATCACAGCATGAAGATGGCCGTGAAAACACACAAACAAACAAACAAAAATGATGCGGGAAAGAAGCCACCAGCCTCTAGAGCCCCTCATCATCCTCAGGTACAGGCCACATCAGCAAAACGAGGGAAGGTCACATTGTCACATAATAAATACACTGGACAGAAACTCTGGAACAGGTGTTCCAGAGTTTGGGAGTTCAGAGGAAAAGTCCCTTACCCCTTTCCAAGATGTTCAGTTATTTGTTTAGATGGTGGGGTCAGGCCTCTGCTTGTGTTAACTTTTTAACTGAGCAGAGAGACCTGGGGAATACATACTGGACACTTTCATCTTCACTACCCTGCCTGTGGTGCACCCAAGCTCACCGGATCCTGGGCCACCCCCACACTAGAACAGTGGAAAGGGCGTGGATAAGTCTCTCTCACCTCTACCACTCACTAGTGTTGATCTGGTAAGACATACTGTCTCCCTAATAGTCTCCGAACACTGTCCAGGGGACCCACTGTGCTGTCCAGTTTCCAAGGGACAGGGCTGGTGCTCTGAGGTGGTGGCTCAGAGGCAGCCACTAAAGCCTCACATAGTTGCATTTTGTGAACCTCTAAATCCCTATGTGGGAAGTCACTGTGTCTGGGTTGCAGGTTGCCTCTGTGATTCCCGTGAGGGTGTTATGACTAGTTGGGTATCACACCCTTGTCATGGCAGACTGGAAGCTGCTTTGGGGCTCTCATGCTGGCCAGTGGGACCCAGAGGTGACGCGGCCAGGGAAGGCATTCAGACTTACCCACAGTCCCATGGACATCTGAATGCAAGTTTGGGCCAGAGTGCTGGTCCTTTTAAGAGATTATCTTCACTGATCTTTATCTCCGCCTTTGCAGGATGTTTCTTAAACAGACACATAAATGCCAGCCTTATGACACTTGCTAATGAAAGCCAAATCCTCTGGCTTGATTGGGTTGCAGCGGTGCCTAATAATAGCTGCAGAGGCAGTTGAGTGCTTAGCTGGCCATGCAAAGAGTATGTGGGACACTCGGAGCCAAGAGGGTGTAGAGCAGCCAGAGCCAGTCTGGCCTGGGGCTGCAAGCGGCATTTGTAGGAATGGTGGTGGAAACCAGTCAGCCCCATCCTGGCCATCAGCAAAACCAGGGAAGGTCACACTATCACACAGTAAATACACTGGACAGCGACTCTGGAACAGGCACGTACAAGTGTATTTTGAGGGTTCAGAAGAATGTTTCTTACCTCTTCCTAAGATGTCCATATATCACTTTAGGTGGTGGTCAGGTCTCTGTCTGTGTTAGAAATACAAAGCAACAACTTCTTAACTCTGGGTGGAGAAACTTAGGGAATAAATCCAGAGCACAAGGTTCCTTGCTCTCTTTGTGGGAGGCTGGCTAAGGGAACGGAAGCACAGCCTGAGTCTGCTTGTCCACCACACAGCCTCTTCAGCTGCCATGGCATCTTTGTCCTGTCGCAGCTCCAGGTCTTGTGCACGATCCGTGAAGCATTCACCACAGAGTTGAGGTTCCCCTCCATATGAGCAGGAAGCAGCTGAGCGTCCCCTGGGTTAATCTATTCAGTCATCATCAATGCATGAACCAAGACCTGTGACTATATTTGACACTTGAAGACTTGAGTATCAACCTGTGGCCTAGGAACTCAGTAGCAGCTACATAATGGAAAACAGAGAAGGCAAGAGAGCACAAAGGTGAGGTCTTTCTGCCAGTTCCCTCTCCTGCTCAGGAGCCTCCAATACGTCTTCCTCTTCCATCTCACCCCAGAGCCACCATGCTTTTGCTCACACACTGGCCTGTATTAAAAAAAGAAAAGCAGAGGCTGCACTGAGCACTGAGCTGCCTGGCCGGTCTGCATCCGGGATGACTTCAGCACGAAGTCTGCTCCCAGCTAGAGACAGACAACTCTGCTCTCTGACATTCCTGAGCCAAGGCCTCATCACTCATGCTATCATGGATCGCATGCTACATGGATATCCTCCCAGGCATCCCATTGCTTTCCTGCCTTGTTGCTCTGGGAAAGCCAGGAGCCTTTTCTCTTTCCCTCCTACCTCCAGCCTTGAGTTTCCCTTTCATTCATCAAAGTTCCATCCCTGATAAGGTGAGCAAAAGCAGGCTGTTTCCACAGCAGCTCCATACAACCAGCAAAAAGGATGTCAAAACTAAGACACTCCTAACAGCTTCACACATTCTCGTGAAAACCTGACTAAACCAGAGCCTTCTCCAGCGAAACTCAAGGCCTTAGCCAAGAAGGCACACCTGTTACCCCAGCAGCCCTCCACCTTTCCTCAGATGGGCGCCTGGACAAAAAAAGAGTCTTCCCTGAAGAAAGCTCAGCATTGCATTCAGTCAGCTTGGCCTTTGGTGACAGGTCAGTCCCCTTGTTTATTTCCTAGGGTTGCAGGGGTGCCATGCTGGTACACAGTCCACCTCCAAAAAGGAAAATCACTCTGTGGGGAATGTCAATGCTTGAGCTGAGGGGACAGGGTCTACATTCTTATTGAAGCCCCCCATTCCTGGCTCTTGCCTACATCTGCAGGCCCCTGACTGAGGTGCGAAGATGATGAGTAAGTAGAGGGAAGGAGAAAGAAGAGTGGGTATTCTAAGTGCACCAAGGCTTCTGCACAGTCTCTGGCACCAGGAGACTGTCCACCCTGGCCCCCAGGCCTAACATCCTCTGTCCCCCTTGCTCCCACTGGATTTAATGAGGCCTTGGATCAGGAAATCACTAAGAGCTTTGTGTGAAAAGTCAGGCTTGATGTTGCTATAAAAAGAAGCAAAAATAACAAATGCGACTTTTCATTTGTCTTTTACTCCATCTGATTTAGCACACACCTCCTGTAACAGCTACTTGGCCACCTTTGCCATCACTTCCTCCCTCCGATATACTTGATTAAAATAATGCTTGCTTCCAGGGTCAGCCTTGCAGCCACAGGTCTAGGGCTTAGCCCAGATAAAGTGTCCAGCGTGGCTCATCATGTTCTGCCCACTCTCAAGCACTCAGAGGTTAACACTGAGTGAATAAACCTGGGGATCCACCTGGGTGGTGTTGGACACTCCTGAGGACAAGCTGAGCTACAAAAGCAAGAGAAAAGGCATGGAGAGAGCCCCTAACCAGACACAGCACTGAGATCATTGTTGGATGAGTTGTCAGCATGTTGTGTGGTATGGGCAAGTTGCTTTCCCTCTCTGAATCTCAGATCCCTTATCTGTAAAGTAGGGCCTTTGACAACCTTTCCAGAGCTGGTCCATGGCTAAGCTCCTTGTACATTTATCACTATCCTAAATCAGTTTCCTTTGCCTCCCACATCAACTTAACTTGGCTTGCCCTTGATTTAGCTGCCTATTGGCCTGATGTCTGGCCTTATCTAGGAACTCTGGATGTCTTCCAGCCACTAGGGCCAATAGAAGTTTGTTCTGCCCGACCGGAAGTTTTTTTTTTTTTTTTTCCATCCTGCCTTCAAGCTCCCCCCAATGTCAATCTCATGTCTTCTTTAAATTCCTCATCATGGTTGAGCTTAAACCCCTGCTCAGATGTAGCTCATAGGCAGCTCAGTCTCCATGTGGGTTCCCTAGTAAGGGAAGCAGGGGCTGTCTCTGACATGAACTCAGTTGCCTGTGCTTTGATCACCTCCCTCGGTGAGGTGGCTTTACCAGGCCACAGAGGAAGAGGATCCAGGCAATCCTGATGAGACCTGATAGGCTAGGTTCAGATAGTAGGGGAGGAGGACTTCCCCTATCAGTGGACTAGGAGAGGAGGATAGGGGGTGGGAAGGAGGAAGGAAAGGTGGGACCAGGAGGAGAGGGAGGGGGGTACAACTGGAATACAAAGTGAATAAATTGTAAAAAAAAAAAAATAATGATAATAAAATAAATAAATAAAATTTTAAAAAGATCCCTCATCATGGAACTGGAGAGATGGCTCAGCAGTTAAGATGGGATATTGCTTTTGTAGAGAACTTGAGCTCTGTTCCCAGAACCCATTCTCATAACCACCTTTAACTCTAACTTCAAGGGATCCAATGTTCTTTTCTTGATTCCCTGGTCACCACACTAATATGTACACATACCCACACAGACAGACAGACACACCTATTCATTCTGTTTCTCCAAGAAGCCTAACACATTGAGTAACTCACCCCTTTATTTATGTGAGTCAGTTGCTGAAGAATCTGTGAGAAGGGAGTTAGCATCTGCACATGCTTACCTGTCATTCTTGCATTTTCCTTCATGAAAAGTCTGTTTACATACTTAATAGATGACAGGTGATAAAAGACAGATAAGTAACAGGTGATATATACATTAGATAATAGATTGCTTTTAGCTGATTGATGATGGAGAAGTTTTATCAAATAAATGTGACTTGTAAAATTTCCCCCTAGAATGTGACTCACAGTTTCATTTTTAATGCTATTTTTGATTATCAGAAAATTTTCATTTTGATAAAGTCAAGTCTATCTTTTTTTTTTATTCCTTGAGGCTTTTGTGTTCTAAGAAATCCCCTATAATATTGCAAACACACTGGTATTTTGAGAACTTGACTTATCTTTTGTAGATACATGATGCAGCTAAAGTTATGTTCATATGTGGTGTGAGACAAGGGTTGCATTTCACTTCTGTCCTTATTAATATAGAATATCCACCTTATTCCGATACACTTACTGATAAAATATTCTTCCCCCACTAAATTGGCACTTTCATTGAAAACAAGTTACTACATATATGGATTTATTTCTGAATTTGATGTTTTATTCCATTGATCTACTCAACTATTGCTATGTAATAACAATTTCTCAACATAGCTTTCTAGTTTTTCTTGAAATCTGAAAGTATACATCCTCAAACGTTAGTCTTCAAGATTATTCTGGAATCACCTTATCAATTTGTACTTATAGAATTCTAGTAATGTCATTTAACAATGTCAAATCTTATTTACCTTGTCTTCAAAATTATTGGCTTAGAATGCATGTCTATCTATCTGTATCTTTATCTGTCTTTATATCTACATCAGTCTATCTATGTATCCATTCATTTATTCATATCTTCTTTAGTTTCTCTCAAATAGTGCTTTGTTTATTCATTCACTTGGAGACAGGGTTTTATGTACCTTGAATTGGCTTCAAAGGTTGTCAGTGAAGACAACCTTCAACTCTGACTCTCTCTGCTTCAATCTCTGAGATTGCAGGGGTTCACAACCAGAGCCGATTTAGGCAGTGCTGAGGAGCAAAGCCAGGACTTCGTGCATGCTAGGAAAACACTCTACCAACTGAGTTACATCCCTGGCCTGATTTTTGAACACTTTTCTATAAAATATTAAGAGAGTGCAGAGTTCCCACATATTCAACCTGGGTCCTTTGCACAAATAGTGAGTGTGCTCTTAACCGCTGAGTCACCTCTCCAGCCCCATCAAAAAGATTTAAATACTCACCCCCCCACACACACACACACCTCAACCCTTACCTGTTTTCCAAGGTTCGGGTATCACTTCCCTCTCCCTCCAGGACTGCAGGAGAGCTGCAGCTCAGCCTTGCTGCTGTCAGGTCACCCTTAGCCACTGTAACAGCAGAGTAGCTACATATGGGTGGATGTAGCTCAGACTCAGTGGTTTTACTAAGCTTTTAAACTTTTTTTTTCCAGACAGGATTTCTCTGTGTAGCCCTGGCTATCCTGAATTTACTTTGTAGACCGCACTGGTCTTGAACTCACAGAGCTCTGCCTGCCTCTGCCTCCCCAAGTGATGGGATTACAAGCGTGCACTACTGCACCCAGCTGAACATGTTTTAAACTCATTAATTCATATATTTTATGGTGCTGGGGGTTGGATTCAAGGCCTCATGCATGCTAGGCAAGCCTTTATTAGTTAGTGATATCCACAGTTCCTCAAGTAGTTTTAATCTGCATTTGCCCAACGAGTAATGGTGTTAGATATACTTTTTTTTTGGAACAAACAAGTGTAAATTTATTATACAACATGGCTACAGAGAAATCTGTTGAGATGTCACATGCTTTAAAATAAAATTAAAAAATAGAAATATTCCATATTTTTCTTTTCTTTCTTTCTTTTTTTTTTTCTGGATGAGGCTAATTAAATGCCTAACTTCTTCTTTGTAAATGTTCTTATAAAAATACTGTCTTTTTGTTCCTAGATGTCAACACTGCCAATTTATATTGGTGAACATTATCTATAATGCAAAGAATAAAGGTCAGCACAGATGATAAGGGAGTAATACAAAATATATCAAACTGTTAAAAAAAACAAAGTTAGGTTTGTAAAGGAGCATGGGAAGAACAGAGGAGGCTTCCACCTTTGGGTCACTGTCTTCTAGAAATTAATCAACTCTGTGTTCTCGCTCTGTCACATGTAACCTAGGTTAAAGGCATTTTCCACAACCCACAAGTAATGGCACATGTCTGTAATCCCAGTGCTTGTAGGTGGAGACAGGAGGATTAGAACTTCAAGTTCACCAGCAGCTACACAGTAAGTTTGAGGCCAGCCTGAGCTACAAGAGACCCTAATCTTTTGTAAACAAAAAGTTAGACGTGAATAATACCCATTTCAAAAAATAGCAGCAAGAACAAAAGGCATTGCCATAAGACTGAATATTCACTAGACATTTTTCCTTAAAGAAAATTAAAAAACAAAACAAAACACTGAAGAACTTTTTTTTTTTAAAGATAGGGAGGTGGCCTCAGAAAGTTAAAAGACCTTTGAGGCCGCTCTTGACTTAGCTTGAGTCTTAGGTCCCATGCTAAAGGAAAAGAAGAATGGTAGCTATATCTCAGATTTAACTTGAACTTGAATGTTGTCAGTTCAGTCCAACTGCTTAGACTTAGCGTAAGAGCTGCAAGCCATACAATGCCTCTAAAATGTGACAAGGTAGGGACTTTACTCCATAAGGGGAAAACAATAAAAACAACAACAAAACAAAACAAAACATAATACAGTCATTTCTTGGGACTCAGCAGGTGAGCAGACATTAATCTCAAAACAAATAAGTTCCTGTTTCACAGAGGTTAGAATTCACAGTATCACAAAAGAACCTTTAATAAATCCACTTCCGACAATTTGAGCCCTCATGGATGTTCTTCTAAGGTAATTGTTTCGCTATTCTGTCGCAGTTCCCATGTGACAGCATCTCAATTTCACTTGAAGATTATGGATTTGTATTTGATAAAAGTTGTTTTCTTTAAGAGTTAGTATAATCCAAACATTTCCCATGGCTATTTTTTTTAATTATTATTTGATCTTTTGGGGTTTGTGTCTTATCATCTAGCCTAGTACCTGAAGCTTCATTCACCTGTGAGTTCTGACCTGTGTTTTAGTCTACAGACACAGCCTTGACTTGACACTTCTTCATTTGGAAGCTGGGTCTTCTCTACCCAGCCCCCCCACACACACACACTTTCTTCTTCTTTCCCTCCCTTCACCCCTTCCCTTTATTTCTCTTGCACTTTGAGACAGGTCTCATTTACTCCAAGCCGGACTTGAAATCGCTCTGTAGCTAAAATGACTGTGCACTTGTGATTCTCTTGACTCCATCTTCCCAGTGCTGGGACTCCAGGTGTGCACTCCACTCTCGTCTGTACAGTGCTACCGATGGAACGCAGGGTTTTGAACACTCCCGGCAAGCACTCTGTTACTGAGCTACATCCCCAGCCCCACTTTCCATTCTCTTGAGTAATTCCTCTAGTTCACTGTGTCATCTCAGACTGACCAGCTTCCAGTCTGCATCATTTGTTCCAGTAGCTCTCGTGTTCCATGCTTGCTTGGCCCAGCTCATATTGTGTTGCCATTTAAAGCCCAGATAATGTCACAAATGCAAATGGATTTTTCTTTTAAGCCTTTATGCCAATGTGTTAGATCTCCCTTCCCTTGAAAACTCAATGGAACAGGAAGGGTTAAATTGGGGTTGGGGAGGAGAGGGCACATGATAAAGGATGCAGTACAGGAAGGGACAAATAATACTAGAGTCCTTTTGAAAGTCATGGAAATCTATTACTTTGGAAGCTTCATTAGAAACACAAGTTAAGATGGAGTTCCCTTCTAACAGGGTAACAGTACCCCTACTAGGCATCGCAGGTTATTAAGAAGCCCAGTTCTGGGTATGGACCACTTCTTTTGGTATTGTGGCCAGTGCAGCCTCACAAGGTCTCACATCCTTCCAAACACTACAGGTTTCTGCAACTGCTCTGGGTTACCCTCTAGAAGACATCATATACTTTGAGTTATAGAACATGAGGAATCAGGCTGGTACTGACTTGGAAGCTTCATCACTACTGGCTAGCTTTCGTAGTGCCAGAAGGTGCCATACTCTACCAGGGGAGGAAAGAGATCACCTGTCTTACCTAGCGACGAACCCTGGAAGCCACAAAAATAACTGGTCTGACAAGACATGCCTGCTGTTCCTACAAACAGTATGGGAGTATGCAATAACTAGATTTAAGTCCTGCTTTCCAATATGAAACCCATACCTGGGACTCTTATTTTTGGCCAAGAACCTGTGGCTAGACAGGCCATGGGTTCTAGGGGAGAACCCATTACTATTATTCTACTAAATGAGCATAGTATTAAACTGAGTCCTAATGACTTAGCACCAGTCTTACAGATTAATGCATCTCTCAACCCTCATCAGAGAAAATTTTATTTACAATAGATGTTGACTAAGAGGTACTCAATAACTAGCCAAAATGCAGGAAATGAGACCATGGAGTGCTCAGCCCTAAGTGGAACATTTAACAACACACAACACACACAGATACACAAAGACACACACACACACACACACACACACACACACACACACACACTCCTGAAGCTTAGGGATCATTGTAGAGGAGGGGACCAAAGAAACATAAGAGTCAGGCCATGGAAGGCTAAGAAAACAGTGTCATGTAGACAAAGGACAGCAGCACATTGAAGTTCAGAGGAGTGACAACTTGCAAAAGACCTGTGAAAGCCCAAGACAGACCAACTCTCAACATAGAAAGGGAAGTTGGGGACAGAGCCCCAACCCTAGACAAGAGGCTTTCAGCAATTGAAAACTGCTGGGAGAGTCAGTTTTCTCTAAAAGTGCAGCCCCTAGTGAACTGACCACACTCCAGTGGAAGGCTACACATCCAAGTGTGGGTATCCCAAACTGGTCTTGATGGGTTTAAAAAGAAAAAGTACATAGAGTTGGGTGGGCAGAAAAGGAGGTGTGGATTGAAGAAGAGTTGGGGGATATTATCAAAACACATTATACAAGATTCTCAAAGAACTAATAAAATATTTTAAAAATATATCAGACTTTTCTGAGTTTCAAGGCACAGCTTCACTCTGGGAACTTGTTCTGGATGGCTCGTAGGCTCAGTTACTGAAGTAGGTTTAGGTTTTGAAAGGGTGCGTGGGCAACAAGAGTGTATTGTCCCAGAAGGATTGGCAAATGTGCATTTGCAGAACAGGCTGCACTGGCCAAGTTTTCACACTCAAAAGACAATGCTCTTTGAGTAAAATTTGGCTGAGGTGGTATCTTTCTAACGTTTTTTTGCCATTTTCTCCTTTACCGTGGAGTACCCAGTTTGAAGCTCAGCTTTGTTTTTTTTTTTTTTTTTGTGAGATATTTGATCTTGTCCTCAGTTGCTTGCTGAGCTGTCAGGTCAGTGTAAAAGTCTTCTAGGACACCAAGCTTTCTGGTTTTGCACACAGCTTCATCAGACTGTTCCCTTTCCCTTTGAAGCTGGGCCTGCTGTTCCAGGCTCTCCTTAACTTCATCTACACTGAGGCCCACCCTCTGTATATTCTAGCTGCTCCTCCAGAAGAGCCCAAAACTGGGCTGTTTAACTGTGGACTTTCCCCCCACCCTTCCTTACCAGGCCATGGGGAGCCAGACTTCTCTCATTTTTTTAAACTCCCAATCATTTTGTTTTGTTTTGTTTTGTTTTTGCCTCAAGTGCTATTTCTCTGGAAAGAATATCTCAGATAATCTTCAGCTTGTGTTCTCCCCAGCTCTAAACATGGAATCTTCCCTTGAAGATCTTTTTAAGATTAAGATAAGTGTTTGCCTATTTGAGCCATTAAGCATAGGGAGAGGTGGCCTCTAAGTTCACAGGCTGGTGACTCCAAGATAACTCACCTGGAGGCTTCAGATAGCTTCCTGCTAGACTGCACATTCATTCAGAATCTATTATTTGGTTGAGAGAAGCGATCCTGAGTGTGACAATGGATCCTTATAGAAAAATAAATTTTTTCTGTCTGAAAAGAAAATGTAGGAGCTGGTGTCAGGACACTCTTAGTCCTGAATATATTTAAGTTTGGTGAGGGGGACGTTGTTTGTTTGAGGTAGTCCTGGCTGACCAGGAGCACATTATAAAAGCAAGCCTGGCCTCAAACTCACAGAGACCTATCTGCTTCTGCCTTGCAAGTGCTGAGATTAGAGGCATGCAACACTCCACCCAGCCTCTTGTATATTTACCCACACATTTTATTTTATATATTTTTGGAGAAAAATGGAACTTTTGTAAATATTTTTTTCCAATTTCTAGCTCATCCTTTCATTTTTCTCCAATGTCTGTCTTTAAAAGCTCAGTATACCTGTCTAAATAGATATTAAAGCATCGAGCTAAGGAATCTTTCTGCATAACAAAAACATGTAGATACTCCCTGCTTTGTTTTTCTGCTATGCATTTCATGACTCTAGGTATTCTATTTAGGCCTATGATCCATTCTTTTCTTAATAGTTTCCTCCAGCCATCTTACTTTGACATCTGACAAATCTCAGACCCCTTTTTAAGTGGGTGAAGTTTAAACTGTTTGCTTGGGCATGTTGCCTTTTTAGAGCAGTTTTACATCCATAGTAAAATTAAGGGCCCAGTGAATGAATGCTCAGCTTCCATCACTGCTAACACTCTACTAAGTGCTGTGTAGATCACAGTCTGGAACATTCCATCACCCAAAGTTCATAGTGTACATTAGGGTTCACCCATTGTTTAGTGTCCTTTTGATATATGTGTCATGGATGCCCTGTCACAGCATCACACAGAATAGTTCTTACTGTCTTTTAGACCCTCCCTCTATCCTTTGCCTCTGCGTGCCCTCCTGACCACTACTCCTCTTTTCACTGTCTGCAGTTTTTCCTGCTCCAGTTTGCCATATAGATAGAACCACATAGTGTGTGGACTTTACAGATTGGCTTAATACATCATTCTTAAATTTTATTTATTTTTTGTTTTGTACACATGGGGATGTGGGGGTTAGTGAATAGCATGCCACAGTGCACATACAGAAGTCAGAGGACAACGGAGGGAGGTGGTCCTCTTCCCACTGTGTGGGTCTGAGGGATTAGATGATTGTCAAAAGGCCTGGTGGCAGGTGCCTTTCCTGTTGAGCCATCTTGCCAGTCCATAATTTTTACTCATTTTTGTGTATATATACATATATATATATATATGTGTGTGTGTGTGTGTAGTGTATACATATGTGCGGATGTGTGAACCTGTCCATACGCCCAGAACTCAGAGGAAGATGTTGTGGCTGTCAACTTTCCTAGTGCTTCAACTCTTTAATGCAGTTCCTCATGCTGTAGTGACCCACAACCAAAACACATTCATTACTACTTTATCAGACTGTAAATATCTGATATGCAGAATATCTGACATACAATGCCCAAAGAGGTCAAGACCCACAGGTTGAGAAACACTGATATATACTACCCCTTTGAAGCAGGAGCTCTCTTTTGGAGCTCACCCTTATTCATTTTTTATTTATTGTTTTTTGGCTAGGCTGTCAGCCAGCAAGTCCCAGAAATCCTCAGGTCTCTGGGCTCCATAGCACTAGTGTGACAGGTATGCAGAAGACAGAGCGCAGCTTATTACCTGGGTCCTGGGATCCAAACTTAGACTTTGAATGGTGGTGTACCAAGTACTTGAACTCTTGGCTATTTTTCCAGAGAGAAGTGATGCCTTTCTTTTCTGACTGACCAATATTCCACTGTCTGGACATACCTTTTACTTACCCATTTACCTAGTGAAGGTTAGGTGCTTTCAAGTGTTGGTAATTTCTAACAAAGCTGTAAATCTTCAGGTACAGTTTTGTGAGATGTATGCTTTAAATTCATTGGGTAAACACTAAGAAGCGTGCTGGCTCTGTCATATGGTAAGAGCATGCTCATCTTCAGAAGAAACTACCAAACCAATGTGGTTGTAACACGTTGCTTTCCCATCAGTGAATGAGAGTTCCTGTTGGGCCACATCCCTCCAACATTTGGTGCTTTCAAAAAGAGGTAAAGAGAAGAAAGAGAAAAGCTGAAATGTTTGTGCAGTAAGGAGAGAGATTTAATGAGCAGTGCAGTGCATATGTTGGCTATATTAATTGCACAGCTGAGAAAAGTTGACATTTTAGCAAATTATCATGCAGCAAAATAGTAAGTCCAGAATTCTGATTTGTAGACCTTGCTATCATCCACAGGTTTCTGTGCTAATGCTCCACCAGGCAAGGTCTAGGCCCTTTACATGGGCCACTCCTCCTACCAATTTATAAGGTCTTATTTGAAATAATAAATGTCACCAAAGACAAGAGTGAAAGATTTGGAAGCAAGCTCAAGGTGTAAGTAGTTTTCAGCTATCGACACGATGAGTAATGAAGTCACAGTAAACTAGTAATTTTGATTAATTTCTTAAATCTAGTATTTAAAAAGACACAAGGGCAATAAATAGCTCAACCAGATGCTAAACCATGGTGGAGAACTGTCAGCAGCAGTGTAGAGCTTTTGGGGGATTTTTCCAGATCCTTGACCAAACAGCAGAAAAGAATTACAGGATGAACCAAAACGAAGGAAGTTTATTAAGACTAAAAGCAAACACATGGCTTAGATCCAAAAGCAGGCATTAGGGAAAGGGCTGCCTCTAGGTGTTTTCAGTGGTTACAATTCTGGCTAAGCTACCTTTCCCAATGGCTCAATTTACAAGGTTTAAAGAAACTGCAAGGTTTAAATTTTAAGTAAAGTTTAAAAATTAAGGGAAAAGGAGCACATTGAATCACTTCCTTTTTGTTTTCAATAATTTCCTTTTGGAAGTAAAAGTGTAAGGTTTTTGTTTACTTTTGAGGTGCACTGTCTAGGTTTAAGGCTGTGACTGGAGGGCTGATACTGTTTTAAGAGTCAAGGTCACAAACACTGTAGCCCTAGGTAAGCTGCTTTAGCATCAGTATTTAAGATGTCTTTAGGACTGCAAGCACTTTCTCTGTAGGCAACTGCAATTTTATCAGTTGTGTTAAAACTGCAGACTCTCAGCCAGATTCTGGTGCAAGGGTTTCTTTCCCTTTGCATGCATGTTGCTTTAGTTTTTTCCTATCTTTCTTGAAAATCATAATAATCCGCACAATCTGGAACGTGAACTGTATTGATTACTAATGGAACAGAAGAAAACACACAGTTCAAGGTTAGCATCAGCTACAAATTGAGCTGAAGGCCAGTTTGGGCTATGTGATTCTGTTTAAAGAGAAATAGGAGTTGTAGATGGCACAGTGGTGAAGAGCACTTTCTTCTCTTGCAGAGGAGCAAGCATCAGTTACTAACACCCACATGATAGCTACAACCATTTTTAACTCCAGTTCCAGAGAATCTGGGGCCCCTTTATGACTTCCTTGGTCACCACACAACCAATCCACAAACACGAAAGAAAAAGTCATACGCAATACCCATGCATGCGAAGTGGTGTGTATGCTTATTTAAGTTAAACTAGGTTAGATAACTGTTTAAAATTACTGCTTATCTACTTTAGAAGTAAGTGGTTAAAATATTTTCTCCAATTAAATTCCACAATAGATCAACAGAAAAAGCATTTTATGCTTATTTTTATTCATTAGTTCACTTATCAGCTGTTAGGGTTAGCAGTAATAGTGTTTCTTCGACTGAGATTATCCTTTGGTCTACACACACACACACACACACACACACACACACACACACGTCCACACAAATGTCCCTACACAAATGAACATAGCAACATTATTCATATCAGCAAACATTGGGGTAGCTCAAATGTCCATGATGAGAAAAGAAGCAAATGCATACTCAAGAGAGGAGCAAACCATATACACTTACAAATGGGTGATCCTTGAAGGCCTATGCCAAATTAAAGCTCCAACAAAGACCACATATTCTCATTCAATGTACATAAAAATGTTCAAAAAGGCACTTGAGACAGGTCTGAGGAAGGTGTGTACTGTGGATGGAAAAATAGAGTGGTTGCTGTTGAAGATGGTGTCATTTCAGGCTGTTTGGGATATACCTCTATATCTTGTCTAATATCTAGGGTAATCAAATCAATGGAAATGTCATTTTTATTTCCTTGAATGTGGGCCATTCCCAAGCCTTTCTAGCTCTCTAAATTCTCACTGGCTGGTTCAACTCAGGTCTTCTGACCAAACTCCTCTCCAAGCTGATTCAAACGCACTTCTCTTTACTTCTGTTTTCATCTGTGGCTCCTCTTCATTTTCTGGCTTGTTCTGTCTTCACCTGTGTCTAGCTTGGTATGTCTGCAACCTCTCTCTATAAAACTGTCCTGATAACCAACTCTCCATAAAAATTTCTCTCTGCCAAGATGTTCTCAAGCAGCCTCTTTCCTATCCTGTTCTTGTTGGGGGATATCCTATCTCTGACTCACATTCTGTCAAATCTTTCTCTAATTCATCATTTTGTTTGCCCCTGAGTTAGATGCCCCTTTCAAACAGGGCTCCTTCCTTCTGTAAACTAACTTTCAACTTCATTGTTTGGGGAAAAAAACAAAACAAAACAAAAAAAAAAAACGGTGTATACTAAGGGTATGTTTGAATTCCACCCAGATAACATAAATCTAGGTCTTTGGATATGACCCCTTGCCAGAGCAGCCATGTTTGCTGGATTAAAATTCCTCTACAGGTTAAGTTATTCTTGGTCCATTTAAAGTCCTGAGTTCAATAGTGGGTCAGTTTGCCAGCCTCAAGACTAAAAATAAAGTATATTTATACCTGCTACCTTCCTTCCAACTACCCACATCTATTACTTCTGCCACCCACCCTAAACGTTTTTTCTTTTCTCTACTGCTGTCACTGGAATTTTCAACAGGCATTACATTTCCATCCTCAAAACAAGCCACTTGCAAATGGCTGTCACTGTTTCTTCATTAACAAATACTTAGGGAATATCCACCATGCATGGCATACCATGTTACTGTAGGATACAAGCAATACCATCATGCTGTCGGAAGCTTGCAGAGGCTGTATGTGGCTAACAAATAATCACCATTAACAAGATATAAACAGAATGACGATTCTAAGGAAATGCTTCCTTACGATTGGGAAGTAAGAGTGTGTAGCTCAGTGTTGGAGTTTCTGCACCAGAACTAGTGAGAAAAACAACAAAACCCAACTAGAGGAAGAACATTAATTGCCAGCTTTGAGGTTTCACAGCCTGGCCCAACTTCCTGAAGTTCTTTCTCCTTCTTGTGCTCAGATGAAATGTAGTCAGCCATGACTTCATGACTATGATCTCTCTCTTTCTTCTGGAACTTAAAAGCAAAATAAATCCTTTTTTTGCTTTCTGATGGGGTCCTTTAACAAAGTCAACAGAAAGTAACTAATAGGAAGCTCTCCAGTGCTATTTCAAAAGGCCACTCAAGTTATCCCTCCTGGCAGACTTTTTACAATAGCAAAAGGGCAGCAACTATTCTGACAAATACACCAGTGAATAAACTGTAGGGTTGCAGGACCCTAGGTGGTACTGCTTGGTACCATGAAGCAGTGAAATGAGATGGAAACAAGGCTGGTTAAGGAGGGAATGGGCAACTATGACTGAGTACAATGTGCACACTACAGAGACAAAGCAAAATGGGCAACAAGGCAATTTGCACTTAACTGCAGAAATAACAGGGAAGGGCCTGGCAGTTCTTCCTAAGTATCTCATGACTGAACTGTCTCCCCTACATGACTTGCATTGTGGTTTTCAACAGTAGCATAATCCTCCCAGTGACAGGAGCAGGATGAGAACTTGCATCATCTGAAACCAGTTCTTAAAATTGTCTACAGTTCTACTCTAGTCTCCTAAACACCACAAATTAGTCTCACCTTAGTCGAGAGCAAGGATTTTTTTTTTTTTTCCAGTTGGTTTAGGTCAGTATTCATCCTGTGTCAGAAAATATGCCAGTATCTGTTTCACTTGTCAAGGAATGACATACTAGTTTTAAGTTTTCAGCACAATTACTAAGAAATCTTAATTTTTCAAATTGGATTATAAACCCTTTTAAGCCAGCATCTTAACAGTTCAATTTTAGTAAAACAAAAGCTTTAAAAGCCATTCACCAAAAAAAAAAAAAAAAAAAAAAAAAGCAGTCTGAGAAAGTGCATGCCTATCAGAATGCTATACCTTGGACATCTCAACACAGTAAGCTTTTTGGCTTCACTTTCACTCTGTAGTTTAAGGCTGGTTTCAAGCTCAGATCCACCTGCTTCTGCTTGTACTACAAGGATTCCAGAAACAAACCGTACCCAGCCAGCACTATTTTCTTTCCCCAAAGAGGCAGCTGGTCTTCTACCAGGACTTGATTGGCAACAGAGTAACTACATTGAGGACTCAAAGGGCAAAGATGTTTGCTACCTAATCTAACAACCTGTTTGATACCTGGTACACTCATGATGGCAAGAAAACTGACTCCTACAGGTTGTCCTGACCACACACCTGTTGTGGCATATGTATTCATTTAGACACAATAAATGGATACATTTAAAAGAACTCAAAGAGAAATGCAGATGATCTTACTGTTTTAGCATCTTTTCAGGTTGTGTTGAATTGCCTTTGACTCAGCAAACCCTATTGGCATTAGGAGCTCAAAAAGGTGAATGGAACCTAAAAGAGGGGATGCCATCTTAAGCACAAATGGTTCAAAACAAAACAAAATCCAAAATTCAGTCTGAGGGGAGTAAAACTATGTAAAAAGCCAGCTGGGTATCCACACACAGTAATTTTGCCAGACAAGTGTGGTCAACTCTCCATGTCCATACATCTTGTATCCATGAATAGAATCAACTGCAGAGTTCTACTGCCAGGGAGAGGGCTGTACTTTGAGAACAGACTTCTTTTCCCTGAATAAGTAGGGTAACACCCACCTACATAGTATTTGTATTAGGCAATATATTAAAGATGATTTAACAGTCAATATTATGCAAATACGATGCCGCTTTATAAGACTAGGGCATTTGTGGATCAATCTCAATCTCACACACATGAAGCAACTCTGTATTTAAAATTGAAAGGCTGGGGCTGAAAAGATGGCTCAGAGGTTAAGAGCACACATTATTCTACCAGAGGACCTGGGTTCAGTTCCCACAACCCATATCAGGTGGCTCAATCTTGATTTGTAGTCCCAGCTCCAAAGGACCCAAGGCCCTCTTTTGGCCTTCACACAAATGTGCACATAACAAAACAAAGACTCAATACCTGAAAAAAAAAAAAATTAGTTCTTGGAAAAAGTAGCTACACAATCTTTTTATGCTATTTGCTGATGTGTATGATGTGCAAAAAAATAGTGAAAGTGAAGCTTCTCTCCCCCTGGAGATACCAGAGATGACTGTTACTTTTCCTTATTTTTCTCCTTTGCTTCAACTCTCTGCAATGAACATACATTACTGACAAACAAAAATCACTGCTCATGGAAGGAGTGAATGGGCAAGTGTTCTGATTATGCTTTATTCGCTGCTTTTGTAAAGCTCCTCACAAAAGCAAGATACAAACCAGCCACTCACTAAGAGCACCAGTCTCTAAAAAAGCAGGGAAATCACTCAAATCTTCCCCACACATTGAATTGTAATACATGAAGTGTAGCGAGAGATAGTGAGCCAGGCTCAGCAATCAAGTGCCCTCCAAATGGCAACTCTGAACTTCTACACTACCTGGACCCAGAGCTACTAAAATCAATGTCAGACTCAAATCAAATGGGCACTGATTTTTATTTTTAAGATGAAAAGAGGTGGAAAATAAATTATGAATTTCCATAGAAGTGGATACAAACCTGCAGGAAAAAAAAATACTTTTCCTTGTAAATAATCAAGCAAAGGCAACTGAAAAAGCGTACCTGAAAACTAAAAAAGTTATTGTGAAAACCAGCCTTACTTTAAAACACAAATGCAACTAATGAATACTTTATTGGCAAAAGACAAGGTAAGTGTGCAGGACTGATTGAAGGCATATTAAAGTAAAAATAGATTTAGTTTAACTCCATTCAGCACTTTGTTTAAAACTCAACACTTTCCCTTCAAATTCATTTAGTCTACTCTAATGAAATCTTGTTTGACATGAAGTTACGATCAACTGGATTACATTCACTACCTCTTACCTATGCATCACGTGTTCATTACAGCGCTCTACAACAAATGAAATAAAAGGCCATATAACTAAACTCACCTGTCCTATTTCATTTGGCCATTAGACTCACCCTAGGGCACATATCAAGTATGAGGCAGAAAAGGAAGTAAAATCTGAAATTAACTCATCTGTGAGTCAGAGAGCTAGCTGTTAAAAGCAGTCCTTAATGACCAGAGCTCTGTGCAGCAGCTACAGTGCCTGGGATTACTAAAGCAACATGAAAAGTTGAAAATGGAGGTTGGCCAAGGGACTGTAAACATTCACAATTCCTTAGGAGAGATATCCGAGACGTTGGCAGGTGGCTGACATCTAAGTAACAGCAAGATGACCTCTTCTAATCTATCTGGTTACACATAAGTCTGCATTAGCAAGACTCTGCTAAGAGGTCGGGATTGTCATTAAAATGTGACATTATGGAAAGAGGGGCTTTGCTACCACCAAGTAACCAGAGAGAAGTGCAGAAAGGAAAGTATGGACCTTCACAGACACCTGAAAATTTAATATTAAGATCATAAGTCTATTTTAACTATTTTCTCAGGTGCTAATTTCATTAAACACAAAATGAACACTAAAACTGTTCATGTGAAAGTGGCAAATGTACTACAACTACAAAAACAGAGGTATCTATTATGAGATCTAAGTAAATAATTTCTATTACCATTTTCATTACTTATAAGACTTCATTGATTCCTAGTAACGAGTCTTTGAGACTCAACTGGGTGAACAAAATGATGACAACTCTGAATCACTTCTTTTATTAACAAATTATAGCACAGAAGCCAAGTTGTTTTTTCTTATTACATAGGCAACAGAAACCGCCTCTGTACTTACAGCCACAACATAAAATCCTAGAGGAAGAAATCTTCTATCTGGGCTGGCTAAAAAGGTAAAGCCAACCAGGGGACACAGTACAGTGAGCACAGTGACCACAGGGGCTTGCTTTGCTTTCCCTACCTTTGATGACTTGAAAGCCCTATCAAAAGGAAAGATCAACGAGTATGAGGTGCTGAAGGCAAAGAAGGGACAACATGGACAACTACACAGGCACCTGTACAAAAATCACACAAAGGCCATGGAAACTTGAGAAGGTAAAATGCCAACCAGGGACAAGCCAGCTTTCTAGAGCTGCAGCAGTTCTGAAGTAAATGACACGTCCCTGTTGTACAGAGCACAGTCCTTACATTGGGACTTGTTTGAGAAATTAATAATAGCCACTAAAAATAAAAAATAAAAAGCTAAAAAAATATATAGACAGCACAGGTAGACCACTGGGCATCAGGAAAATACTAAATTGTTGAGAACTAAAAAGTATTAAAAAATCCAAGTGAAACAAGTGATAAGTGCACCCACCATAGCCACACGAGAGGGGTGTTTTAAAGGCAGCATTAACTGGGGCTTTGGAGCACGTCACTTTAAATATCCCTAATTTGTGTATGTGCATGGTGCATGTTTTCATTAAAAAAAAAAAAAAATTCTTTTAAAAAAGTTAGGAAAATGAGATCTGGTACCATCCATCATTTACTACTGACTTTTCTTTAAACTTGAAAATAACTGGTAAATTTGAAATCACACTGGTAAGAGTTATAATCAGAATCCCTAAATATAATTTATTAATGCCATTCAAAGGCAAAAAGTTACACCCAAGATAGTATACTGTACTAGTCAATAAAATACATGAAACCCCTTAAATTCTCAGGAAGAACATAGTTATTTCCACCTCTCCTAAATATGTTCTGGTGCTTCCCAACTATTATGTTATCTCTGGACATCATAAAGAAAATTCTACCAGGTAACTCAAGCACATTTCATTTAAAGGCTCTAGAGTTTCTTTCTTAAAAAAAAAAAAAAAAAAAAAAAAGTCTTGAATTTTTGAATTTTTAGAAAATTCTAGAATAAGGTAACAAAAAAACCCAACAAAACAAAACAAAAAAAACAAAAACACATTATATCAGAATAAAATCTGTGTCATGTTCTTAAACATAATCACTAAAAGAGCGACCAAATCCCGGCACTTCCTCTGCATATATCAGCAAACAGTGTGAATGCTTAAGGACAGGAGAAAATTTTCTTTGATGGGATCATGAAGAACACAGAACTGAAAGAAGAAAAGTAGAACACAGGTTCTGGCCAGTTACTGAAAATTCATTACTTCAACAAAATAGAACAAATCTCTATAGAAAGTATTCATTCAGGAAACACGACTTCTTCCCACCTATTTTCCTTCATATTAAACAGAAGTTGCTGTTATTCTAGATCAGTGATTACATCTTTAATTACAAAAGTTTAACTATTTACATAATTTTATTGCTGTTTATTGTAACAAAAGATTAACTGGTTTGTAGAATCCATCCAGTAAGGTAGAAACTGAAATCCACTGTTCCAGAAGACACTGCTGTAGAGGAAATATATCTGATGTTCAGTGTACAGCGTAAGAAAAGTCCTTGCATGTCATCTGGTTCTTGCTGGAGTCATCTGTGTTCATCTCTCAGAAAGCAAAGAATCCATTTGACATTTCAATAAATATTAAATTGCAAAAATTAGCATCCATGGACTAGACATCCAAGAAAAAGTAGTTTTGATGAATGATTCCCAGAATCAAGTGTGTCCGCCTTTAGTCCAAAGAGATGACGTCAGGAATGTTACTCCCACTGCTGGTTATGAGCCCTGTCTCACTTCTGCTGCTGGATGAACTAACATGAGTACTGCTTTCATGGGGGCTGGTGGTGGTGACAGACGTACTGCTTGCTGTTAAGGGTGAGGTGAGACTATCCAAAAACATAGGAGGACAGTACTGCTTGAAACAAACAATGATGCTGATAAGGAAGAGGCCACAATGGTTTGAAATAAAGAGACTAGAAATTGTTAAGATATGTACAACTGACAGCCACAAAGTTAAATCCTGTTGGGATTTAAAAATACCAAATTTCCTATTTAAGAGGAATATGGTACGGACTTAGCTACTTTACGTACGTTACTGAATGCCACACACTTAATTGTCTTGAAGGTGTGGAACTTGTTTGCTGATCATATACACAGGGAAAATGTCAACAATAACAAATCATTTAATCGACTCAAACCTCAAAAATTACTTAATTACTGAAACAAAATTCAGTGATTTTTCAAAATTTAGAATCAAACAGACCCTTTGTGAGAAATATTAAGAGTGACAAGCTGAATGATGGCATTAGATTCCTCTATAAACAAATGTAACAATACATATTAATAATCTCAACATTCATTCTGAATTGGAAGATATATGGCAGCTAATTACCATGGGATGTTCAGAGAATAAGAACATAACCACAATTTATTATTTCTTAACATCCCTCTCCAAAAGTCCGTATTTCAAGTCCCCTTCCATCTGGGTGATGATTCACATACAAATACAAACCTGAGTGTAGTAATCTAGAAATGGTAAGAATGTAGATTAAGAGCTAACTGTAATTTTATATTTCACTGTAGAATGTTTTACATGAAACACAACTGCACTGATTTTAACACATTATATCTAGTGCTACTAAGTTTGTCTTCAGTCAGACTACAGAAAAAAAAACTCAGTAACACCCAATATTACCCATCCTACCTATCATTTAGATTCGTCTTAGAGACAATGAATTATGAACAGTAACTCAAAACTGAGCTGTCAAGAGTATGCGATGTTCAATAAAAAAGGAAACAGCTGGAACTGCAATTCAAATTGAGGCTGCCTGTTTATTGATTGACTCACTGGTTGGCTGGTTTTTAGTTTTGTTTTTTTAAAGACAGGGTCTCATACTATGTAGCTCTGGCTTTCTTGGAAGACACTATGTAGACCAAGCTGACCTTGAACTCACAGAGATCCGCCTGCCTCTGCCTTTCAAGTGCTGGGATTAAAGATGTGATCCATTGTGACCAAGTGAGGCTTCCTTTCAACAAAGAAAGTTGTTTTTTTTGAATGAATAACTCTTGGTTTGTCTATAAACTTAATGCCACACATGAAGAAATTCAATGGACATTTGTGGAAGCTCTGACAGTGCAATTGCCAAGCATTAAAAATTCTCTAAATTCAAGTCAATTATAGTACAACTTATGAAAATATAAAAAGCCTAGATGGTTGCATTTTAATCTGCTACCATCCAAGATCCAAGTTTGTTTTTGCCTATACCATAGCATTAATCTGTAAAAATGCTAATAAATGTTGCTGTCCTGCTGCTTTGAACACTTATGAGTTGGGTTGCTGCCATTTAACTTTTACTCTAGATCCCTTAAGTATACAGCTGTACACGAATAATAAGCATTGTGGAACAATATGATGATGTAGAGGAGAAACCTATGGATCCTATAGTCAATATAAGGCTCCACTCTCACCCTCCTACTAAGTTACCAAACAAATCAGGCCCCCACTAAGCATGTTAAATAAAACTATGAAATAAAAACTACAGGTTCCAAGATTATTCTTCTAAAGCACTGTTCATATGAAAGTATGCAATTCTCTTAAACACGAAGACCTTACATTCTAAAAAAATATGTAACTTCCCTGTAAGGTCTTACTCATATAACAAAGTCAAGTCAGGCTGATAAGAAAATGCTCAGTCCACACAGATCTTGGGCTCAACTGTCCTGTGCTGTTTGTGCAATCAGATGCAGACACTGAAACAAGAGGCTCACACAGCATCTACGGTCAGTCAATTCTGAAGCTGGTGAGATGGATCAGTTGTTCCAGCTACCCCTAGGTGCAACATCTGTGCCTCAAGTGTTTTCTTTTGCTGTTCCACCCCGTCCCTTCACTTTCTGTGTTTTGCCTCTGCTGTTGTGATAATCCTAGAATTTCTTTTGATTGAGAGCAGCACCACCGCAACTTTCAACTGAAGCCTTTTCAAAGTCTGACTCTGTCTTTTAAACAATGATCCAATCTCAATCACTGATCCAAATTAGATGAGCTTTAGCTGACTGTTTTAAGTAAATGTTTTTATTGTGTAAAATCATAGCTTACAAACTTAGTATTGCTTTCACTCATTCTAATCACTTGTAGGACTTGGAGACTTGTAGAAAAAAAACAAGTGATTATGTCCATAAAAACAGAAAGTTTAAGTAATAAGAACAATAAATAAGTTTAACAACAGTAATTTTATTCCTTAAAATAAAATTGTGATATTTATGTAGTATTTCCTTTCCATCCACATGAGAATTGACTGTCCTGATTTTATGCAACTGGTCATATTTAGTTAGTATGACATAATCAACAATCAAATACAAATTAGTTGCTTAAATTCAGGATACATACCTGGGTATCAACTGGAATAAGGGAAAGAAAATCCAAACCTAAAACAAAAATGCTTTGTTAATAGTTGTCTCATATTTTGGAGACAAGAATTATATCTCAAGATCATTGTGCATTTATAAGTCAGAAAACATCTGTGGTAAATGCTCACCTCTCTGCCACAGTGAAGTTCTATAATCATAATTGGTGATGTGTAATGTATCTAAAACCCAAAGATGAATACATTTTTTGACCAAACAACTAGAAAAACTGCCTCCCAGCAACTCAAAAGCAGCAGGCCAAAAACTTTTCAGACTAGTAAAACCAAATCTTTTTCTTTTTGTCAGTTAGTAGAGCAAGAAGGACATAATTACAAATCATAATCACCTTTCAACCATTGAAAAACAACATACTTAGGTTCTTAAGATACTTTACATTTATTTTACAGAAATACAACACATTAGGTTACTCAAAAAATACCAATTCCTTAACAGATAGTTACTTCATCAGAAGCTATCTGCCCCCCCCCCCCCCCCCAGGATAATGCTCTGCAAAAAGCACGCACTTGGAAGCGCTACTTACTAACAAGCTAGTTTAACAGCTAATAGGTTCTCAGCTCATGCAAGGTCCTAAACCAAGGAACTTGAACTCTACAACTACACTCTGTGAATAGGAACGTGAAAAAAGTTTTCCTCAAAAAAGTATTCAAGTAACAATAAGCTATAGGAAAAAAAATATCTGAAAAGTCTAGCAAAAATTTTCAAAGTCAAAATTCTTAAAGACCTCCCTGTGTGATCAAATGCTTTTAAATTATTTTAAAACATTAAAAAAACAAACAAACACATACTGAGTACAGGCATTAAATTAGGGCAATGTTGCCCAGCACTTGGGAGGCAGATATAAGCAGATCTCTCTAACAGGCCAGCCAGGGCTACACAGTGAAATTGTTTCAAAGTAAGACATAGATACATACTATAAACAAACAAACAAAAAGGCCAATGTCTGTTCAGTCCCATATATTTTTATTTTTTTATTCCTGGAATATCCCTATGCCTACATGGATGCCTTCATTTACCTTCCAGTAGTCTGTTTGTTTTTATGTTTTTCGAGACAGGGTTTCTCTATGTAGCCCTAGCTGTCCTGGAATTCACTCTGTAGACCAAGCTAGCTTCAACTCAGAGAGATCTGTCTGCCTCTGCTTCCCAAGTGCTGAGATGAAAGGCGTACATCACCATCTGGCTCCCATAAATTTCTATATGCTGGCATTTAATAGACCAACCACATGGAGTGAAAGTATAATACTTTATCACTATAAAAATAGAGATTAGTAAGAAAGATAATGGACATTCAATAAAAACTATTAATAACTTTAACTAAAAAAATCTAAAGCCTCATTATTTCTTTATTTACAAATGAGTGTATTTTAAACACTTATCATTAAACAAGCTGTAACCCCAGCCATTTAGAAGGAATTACTGAAACAATTTTTAAACACTTTTAAAATGTATTAGTATATTACTAGCTACATGATATAGCAGTTTAAACTGATGAACAAAGCAAATCAAAACCTACTGCTGCAGTGATTTACCCACTAAAATGATAACCAGAAAGTGACAGATTTAAAAGAGAACACTTTTAAATTATTTAATAAATCTCTCTGCTTTTAAATAGCAATTCAAGCCTAGCTAGCTTTATATGCTTTCTGAGAGTTTTACAGGCAATGGTTTCAAGCACTGACCATTGGAATATCACTTAATAAATCGGGCAGATTTTATTCACTGTTGTTTTGTTCTAAGTGGTGTAACATATGTGCTCACTTTACAATAGATTTTACATTTTTAAAGATATTTTTAGCGTGTGTGTGTGTATGTGCATATCCTCATGCACATATGCATAGGTACCCACACAGGTCAGAAGAGGGGGCACTGGATACCATGGAGCTGTAGCTAAAGATGCTGGTCAGCTGTCATGTGGGTGCTATAAAATGAACTCAGATCCTCTGCAGTAAATGCTCTTACCCAGAGTCATCTTTTAGATTCAGCTCCTGCTTTTGAATATTTTTGTTGTTGGTTTGGCTTTGTCACAGGCTGACAGGCTGAACTCAGACCTCCTGCCTCTGCTTCCTATCTGTAGGGATGACAGGCAGGAGTCACCATGTCTGCCTTGCCATCTTTAATGGAGGTTATTCATTCTATTTTAATAACAAGCTAAACAAAAGCTAAAGAAAGTATTACCATTTCAGAAAATGTACCACAAATTGAAACAAATCATTTGAAAATGCTCATTCTTTTCAATGTCCATCTGTTGCCACCTGATGACTCTAAGTAAACACTTAAGTTTGATAAAACATTACAACTGTTTCTGAGAGATATCATTATATACTGTACACTGAGGGCCAATGTCTTCCAAAATTGGTTATTTCAACTCAACTTGTAATGCAAAGAGCATTACAGTACATTTCATGTATCCCTGCAAATGTAAAATCTATTTAGAAAAGCTTTTTAGATGTACTTGGTCTATTTGTTTTGATGTCTCACATACAGATAATTACACATACTACAATTTACACAATGCACTTATAAGATGTATAAACATTTTTCTAAAGTTTGGTTGAAATCTTAAGATTGTCTTCCAAGCATCACACAAAATCCAAAGAGAGATTAATGTAACTATTCCTCAATAAAAACATTTCTGTGTAATTTAAAAATTATTTCTAGTAATTAAAGAGTAGACTATCATCAAAAACATTTTTATCACTTAGGTACACTATTTATAGTTTCATCAAGAGTAAAATATTACTGCCTTATTTGCAAAATGTTATTTCCTTATTTTATCATGTTTCAACTGTAACACATTGATAGGTTTTTTGCCCTCAAGTATTTCAATTTAAAATGTTCTATCATTTATAACTGAAAAAAGTGCGATTAAAAATTCTGACAATATAATTTGTGTTTTAATTAACATTAATGAAGTTGAAATGTTTGAATTTTAAATGCTTTGTTAATACAGCAGACTGATCATTTGCTTTTAGTTCCCTCATTGACAATCACACAGTCTTTCCTTACTTGAACCATAAACTTCACAAAGCATAAATGCTACATAGTTAAATATGTGAGGGTTTTAGCACTTTGAAATTTTAATCATACGACTTTTAAGCACCATTCACACCTGACAATATGGCACTAGCAATAATCAGGTAGACGTATGTTTTCTTGAAATAATCAAGCTGTTTTCAACTCCATAAAAACAAATTATGTTTATTTTGTATTCACTGTTGCACAGTATCAGAAGATGTTCCAAGCTGCACTTCGTTATTAGTATCATTTCTTCTTTGTTCTCCTGCAGATTCAGAAGATTCAGATTTATGATGTTTACAAAGAATGTCAGAATCTATGAAAACTGTCGTCTCCATTCTTGGTGTTCTACTTAAATTTATACTATAAAAATATTAAATTCATCAATGCCAGACCTGCACATTATGACTACTTATATAAGAATTATACATCCAATCACTAATTACAAAAAAGTACATTGACAGTAATACAGAAGTACAAACCGAAGTTCTTAGGTATCTAACTGCTATACAACATTTAATAACTAGTAACTTTTCTAAAAATAACTGGTCCATTCTATTTAAGTTTATCAACTGCAAAAAAAAGTTTTTCAATATTTAACAACCAGACATTGATTTATATTGTTCAAATATAGGCCTTAATGTAAGTATGCTCTCCATAAACTTAAATTAATTTTATAAAATATAAAGTTCAGGCACATTTAAGACACATACCACCCCCACCCCCAAAACAAAAAACAAAAACAAAAAAACCCCCTAATCTCATTTATGGCTGAAATCAGAATATACATTCACAGATTAAAAAGGATGCAATAAAACAAACAAAACAAACTCTCACATACCTGGCAAATCTGATGACATGCTTGACACTGGCGTGTGGTGGAATGGTACTGAGTAGTCTGTTAATGATGGTGGAATAGCAGCAGGATCGACAGAAGTCACACTGGGCACCCTTACAGAAGATGGCTGATACATGAGAACCCTGTTTTAAATAGTATGGGAAATTACAAATAATCTGGCTGTTAGTTCAAAGGAGAGAAGAGCTTAACCACTGGGCACTCTCAGATATACATTCAGTAAGTCTCAGCACAAGTGTGTGGCAGTCATTCACTACACAATTCTTCTACACTCTGTTCTCAACTTTCCTAGCAGCCTTCATTCTCACATGAATACCTCTTGGTTCTCAAAACTAGTTGTTGGCATAGAAGCAAGGTGGAATTAAAATATACTGTAAAGCAGTTCTCAACCTGTGAGGAGTGACCCTTTCACAAGGGTCACATATCAGATATCCTGGATATCAGACATTTACATTACAATTCATAAGAGTACCAAAATTACAGTTATCAAGTAGTAACAAAAATAATTTTATGGTTGCAGTCATCACAACATGAGGAATTGCATTAAAGGGTCAGAGCATTAAGAACGTTGAGAACCACCATCGTAAAGGAATACTTTAATTCACAAACAGAAATGTTATTTACATTTTATGCTAATGTACACTAGCATATATATATATATACATATACACACACACACACACACACACACATATATATATATATACACACATACACATACATATACTCGTAACTTATCTATGAAGACATTTGGCACTAAAACAGAGTGCTGTTAAGGTCTGACTTAACTGCTGGGCACAGAAGCACGTGCCCCCAGCATTCCCTAGCAGCATGATTTACAATAGTGAGCTCTAAGGCTGCCAAGACTACTTAGTGAAAGGCAGTCTCAAAAAAGAATTGAAAAACAATTGAAAAACAAAAAGGTTTTTAAATTAGAACTTCTGTATGAAACTACTAACACAGGCTTGTTCAGTCTCAATTATAAATTCAATCACTTGATTTGAAATGTAGAAATGATCTGAATTAATCAATCCTAAAGCTATTTACAGCTTGGTGGTACAACAATACAATCGGAAATTAGGACAAGATGACCAAATCTCAGGATTTAAGATCTTCACAATATCCAGAAATAAGAATGCTGACTACTATGGCATACCACCTACCCCTGTAAGAGGATCTATACCTATGAAGTGAGTCACTCAGGTTACTATAAATACAAATCAAGCATACAACTTTACAGTTTAGTGTGTATAAAAATTATGCATAGTCTCTAATTAAGATTTTATAATTCTAAAAAGCAGGCTATTAAAAATTGGGCCTAAGTTTGAAAGGCTCGGCTTGAAGCGGGATTTCACATTCATCTATACCCTAGTTTTTTCTTAGCTTAGAAAAACAACTAGCATGTTATAAGAGAAATATCTTAAACATTTAAGAAAGTAAACAACATTATGGACTGTTTATACTGGGAATGGATAACTTAGCAACAAGTTATGAGATACAGACAGGGAGGAAAATATTCAAGTTAGCGTCCCACAGCTGCCAACCAATACCAACTCAAAAACCAAGACTGAAGAAAAACCAGTATGAGGTTGAAGACAACACAATTCTTTGGGCTGGGAATGTACCACAGCTGGTAGAGTACCTGCCTGGCATGCATGAGACCTTGGCATCAATCCCCAACACCACATAAAACTAGACATGGTAACAAAAGTTTGTAATCCTAGCACTAGTCACATTTGAGAGGCAGAGACAGAGAATTTCAATTAAATTCTTTTCCAAACAAACAAAACAACCAAAATGGGAGCAGGAGCAGGAGCAGGGACGCGGAGGGGAGGGGAGGGGCAAAAGTGAGGGTCAGATAGAAGGGGGGGAAAAAAAGAGAGAAAAGGCAAGAAAAAGAAAGCATAAATTCTTTAGAAACTTAAAGGAAAACCATGGTGACAAAGCGGGACAAGGATAATAATCAGGGTATGTAGACATCCATTCCCACAGCTGAAACACACTCTATCATATTTGCATGAAACTCTTCTATAATCTTGACTTAGTGTCAAAGTCTTGAGTTGTTAGAATCTACTTAGACTCAAAGGTCCTTCTAAAACTGGCTTTGTGTCATGATATTATTAAGATATTTAAAAATGCCTAGCTGCTACTCCACATCTCTTTATCAAAACCAGAAATACTGGAAACAAAGAAAACACAGTTGTCTTGAGTATATATGCAAGATTGTACAGCTAATTATGGCAATGCCATAGTATCAGGTCAGAGTTCAGATGTCTTGTATAAAAACTGATCAAGGTAGGGGTCCAGGAAACACAATATACTTAAGGCAAAAACATAAACCTGGCGTGGTTAGTTTTTGTCAACCTACACAGAGTAAAGTGGTCTGGGAAGACAGAAACTCACCTAATGAACTGTCCTGTGTGCCATTTTCTTGACTAATGATACGGGAGGGACAAGCCTACTGTGTGGATAATGCTAGCTCTGGACAGGTGATTCTGGGTTTTATAAGAAAGCAAGCTGAGCAAACCATGAACACAAGAATGTGTGTGTGTATTTAATTTATTTAAAAAATTCCTATTTAGGAACTGATGCAATGGCTCAATGCTTAACAGCATATACTTTTATGGCAAAAACCCTACAATTCAGGCCTCAGCACCCACATTAGACAGTACACAATCACTTCTAACTCCAGCTCCAGAAGACTTAATATCATCTTCTGGCCTTCAATGGTACTCTGCTATGTACTCCTCCCCTCCACAAACAACTTAAAAATTTTTACATATTAAAAAAATAGTAATAAATAAATTCAACTTAGCAATCTACTTAATATACTATCTGTTCCCTGTCATGAAAAGAAAGAATAATTTCAGGAAGCTAGGAGTGCAGCTCAGCATGTAAGAAGTCCTAAGCTCAATTCGTAACTACCACTATCCCCAAAATTTACAGCTTGAAGAAAAAGAGACAATGGCTGTGTCCACTAGAGCTCCTCCTCCTCCTTCTCCTGTAACAATTCCCTAGGGATTTTCTCATTTTGATCCTGAACTGAACTGTTCATTTGATTCTCAGGAAAATCACCAAACTCCCTTTCCTTCCTTGCACACTTGACTGACAATTAAGAGTCAAGCCTATGTTATATGTCCATATAGTTACACCTAATTAATGTACACTTATTTTGTTTCTCCCATGCCAAAAAGGTGGAGTCAAAATATACAAATCCAATGGGCACACAAATTATCAAATTATTAAGATCTCATTAGAGATTGTAAATATTAAAATATTCAATGGTAGACCAGGCACAGTGGTGCACACCTGTAATACTAGCACTCAGGGAGGCAGAGGCAGGAAGATCACTGTAAGTTCAAAGCCAGCCTGGTCTCATAAGGTAGGTCTAAGAAAGCCAAGGCTATACAGAGGAAGCCTGAAAACAAACAAACAAACAAACAAACAAACGATTCAGTGCTGATTAATTCCTACTGCTTGACCCTTGCAACTATTACTATAAATCCAACATTCTAGTTTATCAACAACAATAAAAGCGACGCAAGCTCTCAAGAACTGGGACAGAGCATGATGTAAGGTTAAGCTGAAAGTTTTCTATATGCTTATATCATACAAGTCTCTTCAGACAGAAGTTATAAAGCTGCATTAAAGGGCTCTGGCATAAATTACTATTTAAACAGTGTAAATTCTGACACTAAAATTTAGTAAGATAATTTTTCAAGCTTTAATATGTTACTCATTTCCTCATAGTATTCATAAATATACACACAAGCATATGTACACATAAAGCAAAAGATGAGCTGCTCCAGAAGTAGGGAACAAACAGTAAGGGTATTAAATATGTGTCTCTCTCAACTGGGGATCAGTAATAGTTGCTGAAAATCCCAGTTTCTTTTCTGCTTGTATGATCAGAGCAAGAGCCCAGAGTGAACTTAAGTATATGAATGAAAACTCTTAATGCATTTTCAAACACCTAACTATAGAACAAGTAAGGTTTCCATATTATTTGGTATAAAACATGATCTAAATTCTAATGTTTATTATATAGCAGCAATGTCCTGGCAATTTACTTTCACATTATAGTATCATAAAATTGTTTTAAGTGTGTCAGTGTGCTACTTGCATGTTAAGTGCACCACATGAGTACCTTGTGTCCATGGGGGCCAAAAGAGGGCATCACAACACCTAGAAGTAGAATTATGAACAGTTGTAAGCCAACATGTGGGTGCTGGAAACAGAACTCAGGTCCTCTGTAACAGCAAAAAGTGCTCTAAACCACCAAGCCATTTCTCTCCAAGCCCCAGAAAATGAGATTTTTAACACAAAGCCTCAACTCCAAGTCCTCAGGAAGTTTTCCCACTTATCTTTCTTCTACTGGTCCAAACTGCTATTGTCATGCAAAGAGTAAGCCTCTAGCCAGTGAACAGCTCTCTCTTGAGAATTAGAATAGTCGAGACAGTCTCTTTCTTGACTTAACACCTTCAGTCCTGATATCCATTTGTCCACTGCATTCTGGGCTCTCCTACTCACTTTCCTGCTTCTTCCTCTAGGCTGTACTCCTGGGCATTTCTCAGCGATCAGCCCGAGCTAAAATACTAGGTACAGTATATACCTACATACACTCTAATAGAACAAGATGGTATGGTACGTATGCTAATATGCATGCAGTGTATTAAGTGTTCAGTTTAAGCAGTGAGCCCATCATCATTAAGTGAAGTCAGATATTTAAAGGCATTGAAATTTCAATCATGAGACATTTACTGAACACTTTTAAAGCATTTATTAGGATAACTAGATAGTTGTCCTTATGACAAAACCAGTCATTAATGTCCTTATGATAACACCAATTCATCAATACTAAAGAACTCCTAGAATAAACTCTACTTAGTTGTAGTGAATGTCATTTTAAAAATATAATTACTAACTTCCTATGACTGAGCTCAGAATTTTCACTTTTATCTTCTGTTTATGTGTTAATGTGCAAATATGATTTAGGTATTAAGGATTATGTCAACTTTATGGAAACAGATGAAATTTATAAAGACTTTTAAAATGTAAACTTTCAAATGTACTTGATATAATTACAAATTTCCATGTTAGATTTGGCAGTGTTAAGTACTTTTCTTTCCCATCTAAACAGTCTTTCTAAACAGTCTTAACATCTACCTCCTTAATGTGACCACAAGTATAAACTATCTCTATTCTTCTGCATGCTGTGGTCATGTTGAACTTTTGTTAGCTATGTATGTGGCACTCCTCCAGTTTCAGGTCATCCTCAAGTACCGGTTAACATAGAGACAGGACACTTATGGTAGACCTTTGTGTATGACAGCAAGCACTGTACTTACTATATAATTCTCTACCACACTTGATATGAACTCTAAGAACTGTGACTCAACTTTCCTCATATTCTAAAATACAGTTTCTTGAATTCTCGGTAATGTTCCTAATGGGGTACAGGAAAAAGGTTCGGAATGTGTAAAAACAGAAATTAAATTTGTAATTGAAAGCATAATGAATTCAAGGTGTTTCTGACAACACTCATACATGCTGCATCATGTGACTTCATTTCAGCCTTGCTTAACACACATACACATTTTGCACTGCACGTGCAGTTACGCCATGCCAACCGAGGCTACCTTAAATGCCCTGGCTCAGATTCATCACTACTATGACCTGTCATGTTTCTACTGTACATATAAACTGTACTGTTTTAGGAATACAGTAAACAGAGTAAATTAGGAAAAGTAAAGGTCCATTTCTTATAGCCCTATTCCTCATTATGTATCAATTGATAATATCTTTGGATAGTATTGTTACAATGTTTGACTTCAAATATTTCTTTTAGAGTTGCTCCCACGAGATTCATTTTTAAAAAAATCATTAGATGAATTTGAGAAAAATTAGGAAAAATTCTCCAAAAATTTCTGAACTGTTCCTTAACATATGTATATAATTTCATACCATGTGTTTACATAAATGAGTATTCGTAGCACTGATGATGTTCTATGACCTGCAACATCAAATACCAAAACTCAACGTGTGCACATATGTGTGACCCCGTATGTAACTGAGGGCCACAAGCGGTAATCTAGATGTATTCTTTAGTCACATTTCCATCTTCTTTTTGAGAGAGGCTCTCACTGAACCTGGAGGTCACTGATTCAGCCAGACTGGATGGCCACCAAGCCTCTGGGATCTGCATGTCAGTTCCTCCTAAAGCAGTCACAGACGCACAGGTCATTTTTATATGGGGACTTAAATTCAGATGCATACTTTGTACAGCAAGCATTTTACCCACTGAGCCATCTTCCTAGCCACCCATTTAATCCTTTTTATGTAAAAGTAGGCACACCTATCTCTTAATAAATGGAAAAGATGTATATATACTAAAGAACTGTTTCCAGTAAGTTTATGATTTATCATCAGTAAATGTTTGATTTTCTGGGATCACACAAAAATTTCTCAGACAAAAAATGGTAAGTAGAAAAGTATGAACTCTTTTTTAATTCTAAAACATTGATTATATTATAAATGATAACATAAAATCTAGAAATGCCTAAGCATCCATTGTCTTGACTCTAAACTTTAGTAAGCACTTCAAAATTGTATCTTTATCTATCATTTGATTTTCAGAAGTTTCAAACTAACTGTCCCAAAACAGTAATAATCAGCACATCAGAAAAAAAAAAAAAAAAACCTACTAAACTATTTTCCTTACTTTTTCTCACTAAAAATAAAAATTTATTCTAACTAAAGAGGTAAAAGAAAACATGAGCCCATACTCCTACTGTGATATATAAATTTTACCTGGAATAGAATAGAATTTTCGGGTTTTCCTTTTGAGGTAGGCGCCTAGCTTGGTCTTAGACTCACGGTGATCTACCTGCTCAGCCTCTAAAGTGCTGACATCACAGGAATTAGTTACCATACCTGACTTTGAACAAGAGCTTTAATAGTGTAGAAATCAGCTCCAAAGTTTTAAATCTAAAAAGTAGCTAGTAAAAGGTATTTCAAGTACCTATAAAGAATTACAAAAAGAAATCTGAAGTATACTCAGAATATAATTCATTTATAAATAATGTCCAGAACAGGCAAATTCAGAAATTTAATAGAAAAGTGATGTTGCCAACATCTAGGGGATGCAAGATAACAAACAAGTGAGTAAGAGCATTTTTTCACATTGAAAATATGCTAAAACTGACTTGGAATGATAAACATACAATTTTATGACATATACTTAAAATGAGCAAATTTGTTATTAAAAATATATACAATAAAATACTAAATAAACTAAGGACAGAGATGAGACTAGCACACCCAAATCTTGAGAATGTAAATATGGGTTATCACAACAATTTATGGCTATCTGTTACTGAACTCTCCAATCTGTCTTGTCTTAAAGGTCCAATAGCTACTGTGCATCATTCAGAGGGAGCACATGATAAGATACACCCATCTACTTGCCCACATTTTGCTCTGTAAAGTGGAAGAGAAAAAAGATGAATTTTCATTAGGGAACTACCACATTCCTGACACGGTGGCCAAGTTTTATAATCTCATGGAATCCCAGCAATGATCCTATGAATCAGGCATTATTTTACCTCATTTTAACAGAACAAGAAGTTGGTCAAAGTTAAGGATCATAATCAAAATCATCCAACAAGTATACAAGTGCCAGAAATGGATCTGTCCTTACAAGCCTCCTGTATCTACATTCCATTATACCAACTTCCTTACACTGGACTGAGATGCCAAATCTGCTTGTGAGCAGGTTCAAGAATAAAACACAAGGTAAAAATAATTAAAACTCCCACTTTCCAGACATGCTGAATATTTTCACCAAAATTTGATTTCCTGTGAATAATGTGCCTACTTGAAAATATTTCAGCTCTACCAAAGCAGATGAAAATTGCCTTCTGTAGTCACTTCTCACAGACATCTTTTAAAATCATCCTAAGAACAACTGGTTTTAAGTGGAATGAACAATAGTGAACTATAAATTGACAAACCCTTTGGTTGGACTGCTTTGTGTTTCAGACATAAAGATGCATTTCCTTTTGGCAGGAGGGCCTTCATCTTCATCAGAAGAACTCTCTATTGTTAGATCAATAACATCTATCTTCTTCTTGCTTGCATCACTGGCTACAGTCACTGAACAAGGTTTACTAAAGACACTTGAACCTGGATATAGATAAACAGGAAGACGAGAAATATCAAAGCTATAATACAAACCAACTATAGAAGTCTTAAATATCTATATATAAATGTAAATGTCTGTCTGTATGTACACACACGTACACACACACACACACACGACAATACACAGCCAGGGAATCAATTTTTCTCTAAGAGGGACAGATTCCTTAACTTGTCTGTTCAACGTTTATGGGCAAACAGCCAGAGCCATTCCTGACAAAGGTCAGAAGCCTCTTTCAAAGCACACTTATTCTCTCTAGTGTGACCAGTACAGAGCCTGGGGTGGGCTCATGCTGCCATTCTAGGTTAGCAATCACTGTACAGACAGACCTTTAGGGTTAGGGAACTGGTTTTATGACAGGGGATAAGAGTGTACTCTATGTCCAGCTGTGCATGTCATCATATACCTGTGCACTATTAAGTATGAGGCTAGGTGTCAAGAGCATGCAGTTTCTGTAGCTGCATATTTGCACCATGAACCAGAATCAGATATTTCAATTGTAGCAATCTTGCTCATTAAAAAAAAAAAAAGTCCCAAACTGATTACCTAAGTTCCTGACAGAAACCATCTAGTCATCACCCATTCTGTTTATACAGACAAACATACTTAATCCTGTTATGTAACATTTTTCTCTATTATCTGTCAAAAATGAGAGCTAGTTCATTGTGAAAAAGTATCAAACAGTAATCAATAAAACTGAGCCTGCCCACAATTTTACACTAATGAGGGTAACCCTGAAAATGTGACCTCTGGAGTTCTGTGACAACCACAAGAGAATAATTAATATTGCTGGAAATTCTTTGTTTTCTTTTCTTACTCAGAAAATCAGTTTTTGCATTTTTGAGCTTCAACAAAGCCAGGGAAAAGTCAAATGCAACTAATTCAGAGGTTGTACGTGCACATAGATTTCCATTTCTCAAACTTCGTTAGTGCGTCCTCTCAGTACAGATGAGTACAGGGAATTAAAACCAAGAACATACGCTGGGTAACTAAAGCTATAAAATCCCTCCACCAATGAAGGGAAAAATTTGTTCAGGAACAACTAATTCAGGGCACTGTCTCCTCACTGATTAATAAGTGATACAGACACTGGGCTCTGTACAGATACACAAAACAATTTCTAACCATTCTTTTAGTTTCTTGTGTGTTTACACAATACACATGCATGCATATGTATGTCTACACATATGTAAGCATGCATGTGAAGAACAGAGGTTAATATCAAGCATCTTACCACTTCACTACTCAGGCAAGGTCTCACTGAAGCAATTTGGTTCTTAGTATAGCTTAGTGTTTCCCAACCTTCCTAGTGCTACAACTCTTTAATACAGTTCCTCTTGTTGTAGTGATCTCTAACTATAAAATTTTTATTGCTATTTCATACTGTAATTTTGTTACAGAAATGAATTATAATATAAATATGTAATTTCTGATAATGGGTGACCCCTGTTGAAATGGGGTCACATCCCACAGGTAGAGGAACAACCTGTCTTAGGGATTCCTGTCTCTGCCTCTAGGGCACTGGTATTCCACAAGAGTGACCCATTGCCACCCAGCCAGGCTTCATACTTCATACTTCATACTCAGTCATATATATATGACTGAGAAAGAATGGATAGTTCAAAGATAAAGTTAACAAACTAAATTCTACATATAGTCCTAGTGGTTAAAATTAATGTTTCATAATTTGAACTTCTTTGGGGCTCCTGCCATTCAGCACATACTTTCTATTTTTGTACAGGGCTGGCTGGCTACTTTCATAGCTTCTTTCTTAGGTCTCATGGGACACCAAGAACCATCTTCTTGGAATTTGATCTCATCCACATCAGAACAGTCATTGAGGATTTCCATGAAAAGCCTGTAAACCAATCAAAAGTATATACATGTCATAAAAAGTGAAAGATGAAATAAGAAAATAGTATACACTGAACACAAAGTAATAGTGCTAGACTTTAAAAAGACTTTTGGAACTTCAATTATTTTATACTTTATGAGGAAGGTAAAGAGATGGATTGATGGATGGATGGATGGACGGGTGGTCAGGCAGGCGGACTGGCAGACAAATACAAAGGACAGGAATAGAAATTAGGCTTGCCGTTGCATGCACTCATACTTAGGCACACAATACATATAATTAAAAATAAAATCTTTAATAGTAAGAACTTATTAAAGCAGCTCATATTATTTCCCCAAATTCTAATATAGGCAGTAAGAAATCGCATTTAGAACATAACTCTAGAACCAGAATAAGCTACACACAAATTACAGTTTTAAACTTAGCAACTACGTAATGTGACTGAATTTACCATTTACCTTCTTACTACTTATTGCTTTTTTGTTTTGAGAAACAAACTATACAGCCCTAACTAGACTTAAACTTAAGATCTGCCTGCCTCTGCCTGCTTGACGATGGGATTAAAGATGTGTTGTTGTTTGCTGGTTGGCCCACACACTTTTTCTTTCTCTGTCTAACCGCTTGCCCAAAGATGCACTTACCCATCTAATATCAGACTTTCATAGGCAGCCTTTTTGTCACAGACAGGACAAATCCAGGTAGGCTTCTTCTCATTCATTTGAAGATAAAGGGCAGCATCAAAACACTGCAGATGTGTACACGTCACTGCGCGGCATGGAATTGTCAACCTCATTTTTCCTAACTTCATAATAGGAAACACAACACAGAAACAAATTCAAATAGGACAAGAAATCCTTCAGAACAATAGGGGTGTTATAATAGTTTCAACAAGTCTTTTTATTTTGAACATGGTTTTTACTACATTTACTCTCAAAGTTTTTTTTTTTTTTAATTTATTTTTGGGTGGTCTCAGATTTTTGAAAGATCATTTTACATTAGTACTGTCTAAGTCCAAAGGCAAGATACACACACACACAAAAACAAAAAACAGTAACAATAAAAAATCCCCACCCAAGACTGCTTCCTACCTGGCCCTAGTCTCACTATTAGGGAAATCAGCTAAACATCTCTTCCATGCCCTTTTACTAATGTCCTAAGCAGAAATCAAGTCTAGATTTAAAAACTATTTTCTTAAAAATGGTGTCATGTTGTACAAAATGCTACACCTTACTTTGTTACCCAGTTTGGTAGCTACTACACACAAGTCTATATATAAAAAGCAACCAGTGGAAGCTAAAGAGCTAGATCAATGGTTCAGAGCACATAACAACAGTAAAGAGGACCTGAGCTCACTTCCCCGCACCCTCATCAGGTGGCTCACAACCACCTGTAACTCCAGTTCCACACGCCTCTCACCTCCACAGGCACCTGCCCTTATGTGAACAAATGAACAAAAAAAAAAAAAAAAAAAAACTACACACACACACACCACACCCAAGCACACATTTTAAAAAGTAAATGTTTCTTGAAAAGCTACTATGATATAAACACGCTGTGGTTTAATTACTGCACTAGTGATAGGCATTTTGTTTGTTTCCAACCTTGTATCACTATGATGTTATAAGTACCTCCAAATGAAAATTTCTGGGGTCAAAGGAAATTTTTTTTCACAATTTATTAATTATATATCCTGATTGAAGCCCCTTCCTCAACTCTCCCAGTCACATCCTCCCTCCATCCCATCCTTATCCCCTTCCCCTAGTCTGAATGGGAGAATTCTCCTCCCCCCCCCCATCTGCCCACAGCTTGTTAAGTTTCATCAGGTCTCCGAGGATCCTCTTCCTCTGTGGCCTGGCAAGGCCACATCATCAGGGGCAGTCAACTGAGATCATGATAGAGGCAGTCCCTGATCCTTCAATCAGAGATTCAGAGGGAGACTGAGCTGCCAATAGGCCACATCTGAGCAGGGGCTCTAGGTCCTCTCCATGCATGGTCCTTGGTTGTTGCATCAATCTCTGCAGGACCCCCTGGGCTCAGATCCTTACGTTTGTTGGTCTCCTTGTGGGGCTCCTGTCCCCTCCATGTCCTTCTATTACCTCCCAGTTCTTCTTCCATAAGACTCTGCACTCTGCCCAGTTTGGCTGTGAGTCTCAGCATCTGCTTTGATCCCCTGTTGGGTGAATCCTTTCAGAAGACCGTCTATAGTAGGCTCCCATACTGTTTCCTGTCTTCCACTCTTCTAGTGTCTATCCTGTTTGCCATTCTAAATGAGAATTTAAGCATCCTCTCTAGGGTCCTCCTTAGTGTTTAGCTTCTTTAAGTCTAAAGATTCTAGTGTGGCTATCCTATATTATATGGCTAATATGTGCTTATTAAGTGAGTGTATACCAGGCCTGTCTTTCTGTTTCAGTGTTATCTCACTTAGGATGATCTTTTCTAGTGTCATCCATTTGCCTGCATATTTCATGATTTCCTTGTTTTGGATAGCTGAGTAGTATTCCATTGTGTGAATGTGCCAGACTTTCTGTATCCATTCATCTGTTGAGGGACATTTAGGTTGTTTCCAGATTCTAGATACTACAAATAAAGCTGCTATGAACATATCTGAGCAAATGTCCTTATTGAATAGTGGGGCATCTTTTGGGTTTATGATCAGATCTTGATTTCAGAAAGCACCAGATTGATTTCCACAGTGGTTGTACAAGTTTGCACTCCCAGCAGGGGAGAAGGGCTCCCCTCAAAGAGAAACTGTTGTGGTCTTTGAACAATGACAAGTACCTTAAGCAGGGATCTACTGATCTATAAATTCATACACATTATTATGTGTTATTCCACTCACCATTAACAGCAGTGTCAATGAATGCTTGCCTGCTTTTCTCCAAGCCGGCTGGAGAGAAATATCCCAAGGCAGATGTGAACTATATTTCTCTTACTTTCAGTGTGAATTGAAGCTATTCTTTTACCTTAAAGAGCTATTTGTATTTCTAAGAATTCTCTAGACATACCCTTTACTCATTTACACGTGATCAATAAACTTGTTAATTTATTTATAGGTGCTCTTTATGTAATAAAAATCAATCTTGTGTGTGACATAAACTAAAAATATTCATGAAAACTTTTTACTATTATAAAATTGTGTCAGTTTCCAGCATGTTTTTATATAGTTATACTTATATTGGTGTGCTTATTCTTGGAGACGAGGTCCACTGACACCCACACCCATGTCAGATTATCCCCTGGTAAGATCTTTGTTCAAAGCCTCAAACTAAACAGTTATGGAAGAAGTAACACCTGAGATTGACCTCTGGCCTCACATGCAGACATATCTGCCCAAATGCACACACACAAATAATTAATAATGATTTTAAAAAAAGCTTTATAAAGATAACTAAAAAAAATGCTGGGCAGTGGTAACACACACCCTTAATCCCAGCCATTTGGGAGGCAGAGGCAGAAGGATCTCTGGCTTGGCCTAAGACTGAAAGAAAAACCAAAAAACAACCACACATACAAACATTTGTCAAGACAGCATTTCTACTAAAAACCAGTACACAGGTATTTTAGCCCAATCTAGCAGCAATTACTAAAAAACAAAATTGGAATAATTATCAGAATGAAAGCTTTATTCCTGATTTACTAGTAACCCTGTGATTTGGGTTTCCCAACATTGACCAATTTCCTCATCGGCAAAATAAAAATAATGGCTCCCTCAGGGCTTGTTGGAACACTTACACATGTTACAAAAACTCAGGAATTATTTTCTTCTCTTCCTCCATTATATTACTTTCTCACCATTAAATTTAAAGAGCAGATGTCCCACAAGTAGCGTTGGATGCTTACCAAATGTCATCCAAAACTACGCTAGAAATTTATAATTCTCATAAAGGTCTATTGATTGACTGATTGATTGGTTTTTCAAGACAGGGTTTTTCTGTGTAGCCTTGGCTGACCTGGACTCGTTACTGCCTCAAGCTCACAGAGATCCTCCTGCCTCTGCCTCCCTAAGTGCTGGGATTACAGGTGTTCACCGTCACACCTGGCCAGTCCTCAGCTTTAAAAGGCTTTCTTCTACACACCAATTTCAAAATAGTTCCTGACCTTCCTCCACCTCTTTATTTACCATTCGGTATAGTCTGCCACTTTTTCATGGATGTCCTCTTTCTAGACTGTCTACTTTCTCTCAGTCAGCTCAGTGCCAACCACATATTACACAGAAGGATATCAAATCTGCAGAACGATTTCTCACCCAAGTCTCTATGTAACAATATATGAAATAAATTTTTTTGTGTAATTTAAAAGTACACTGCAAAGACAGCTCATACATCCTAACTCATTAAATCAAGACCACCACAGTTAGCATTTATCGGACTCCAGTAATGTTACTGCTATTTACAGTATTACATGTACTCTGACAAAAGCAGCTCTTACTAAACTGCATTATTTATAGCACTGCTTATGACAGGTTTTCTGAGCCTAAGGCTTTTTTCTCTGATATAACAATCTTGTAGATTATTGCTTCAAAATTGCTCAAAGAATTCAAAAAAGCCTTAACAGTTACTCATGAAGATACCTAAATAAAAAAAGATAAAAGTTAAAAAAAAAAGATAAAAGTTTAGAATTCTATCAAAATATTCCTTCATTCATCCCACCCTTTCTTTTATACAACAATTAGTCATTTATGAAAAGCAAAACTGGCCAGAATGCTTTGTCACTTTACTTACAGGGCACATCAAAGACACTCGAAGACTAGTTGTAGCAATTTCACTATCAGGATCTGCAGTAAGTTTTTCTTTAACTGTAAAAAGAAGAAAATGGTAGTAAAAAAAAATTAAAATTAATAGTGATGTTAAAGAAGAACATTTGAAAAGTTCCTAAGCCCTTTGAACAGGTGAAGAAGCACAGAATGTTGAGTATTATTGTAGTAAAAACACAACCATATCACCATTATGATATTAAAGAATGACCAACTGGTAAACTATATAACATATTTAACTGAATATTTAAGATTTCTTTTGAAAAATAAGGCCATTGGAAAGGAACAGTTACAAACAAAAAAATTGTTTTAGGATTTAACAAAACAGAAGGGGAATATGGAATGGAGCAGAGGCCTGAGCATTAATGCTTTCTATCATATATTCATTACATTTTCATTAAACTGAATTGGTTGTTTCCAACAACTGCTAAATTTGTAAACAGAAAACATACATTCAATATTTCTTCTGCCAACTGAAAACAATGTGTTAACATGTCTGAGATTTCTTCTACTAGATAACAAACACAAGTTACATACCTATGAACTAATATATATTCTATAAATATATATATACACACACATACACATGTGGTATACGTATACAAATGTATATATTAGTGATTAATATTACTGTTTGTTGTTAGGTATGTATAAACATTACTTATAAACATTAACTTACTTAGTGCTCTGGAATGATCAGGATTTCTAATACCTTTCATTTTTAATCTCTGTAATAACATGGCTGATGTGAGCTGTCGTACAAGATACACAGACATGGAGTAATTCTGCAAAGAAAGTAAAGTGCTTTCGTTACTTGTATAAAATAGAGAAGCACCATGTGGTGCAGTCTATAATCTCAGTGCTCAGGGAAACAGACGCAGATGGAGTTCTGGGAATTTGAGGCCACCGTGGTTTAAAAAGCAAGTCCAGGACAGCCAAGGCTACACAGAGAAACCCTGTCTTGGGGGTGGGAGGAGTACTTTATTTTGGCAGAGCATGGTGGTACACACCTTTAATCCCAGTACTCAGGAGGCAGAAACAGGCAGATCTCTATGAGTTCAAGGCCATCCTAGTCTACAAAGCAAGTACCAGACCAACACAAAGAAACCCTTTGTCAAACAAAGATAATAATAATTCAGATAGAAGAAACTCTAGGCTTTAAAAGTAACACTTAAGCAACTTCCAAAGGAGAGCTGGCAACTGAGACAGGGACATCAACTAAGCATTGAGGACGGCAATGGTCTGCTCAGCGTGAAATCACTTCTCAATCACTTGCCATTTTAAAATATTCATTTGTATGGCAAATAAGTGTGGACAAGGGTTTTCCTGATTATATTTTCTAATTTAGCAAAATGAGTAGCTTGGGGGCCAGCATGAGAATATTCCCTCCCATGCCAACCAGAATCCTGTTTTATTTACTTATGGAATACCATTTGCTTTCATAGTTTCAATTTGAAAATGGTTCACACTGCATGAATCAAGTTCAAATGACACTGCTCTAAATTAACACTTCAAATTTAGAGTGCCAAAGTTCTAATTCTTTCAGATGAGACTACTTCTTACATGGCCTCAAGCAAATCACACCCAAAAGGCCTAAATCAGCTTTTTTTTCCTAAGGAAAAGTCTTGACAAATTAATTCTACTTCCTGGATGGAAAGGAAAATAAAACATAAAAACAAAAAAACCAAGGCCAGAAAGTTTTTTTTATCTGATTCCATGCTTAGTTATTAGAGACACAGGTACTAAAATACTATATTCTGCCTCTTTGCTGCATATTTTCAATTTCACAATGAAGAAACATTTAGTAACTGCCAAACCAAATAGTCCTAAATTGTTTTTGATGTTAGGTATCCTAATTCTTAGCAACACTGCCTAAATTTTAGGTTCATTGAGACTTTTGGTTACAAAAAGAAAGTACTGCCAGTATACAACAAAACTAAGATATCTTCAATGACTATAACCATTTATTTTAAAATGTAAGTTATTTCTAGATTTATAATTATCTTTATTAAAAATTTTTTAATCCTATAAACATACACCTCAAATTTGCCAATAAAACAGGAATATTAATTTTATTTCCATGAAATATGAATACAACATATGATGTTCAGAAATATTTCTATTATTTATTGGAAAAACAATGGATTAAATACAGGCTTTCTGCTTTAGTCACTATCAAAATTGGTATCTTTCATTTTGAGACTAGGCATCAGTAGAAAGTCATGTTCATCAAACTGAAGACAGAAAGAAAGGAATTCT
>NW_026596040.1:37366421-37425465 GCF_907164565.1 Psammomys obesus | reverse complement strand
AGTCATGTTCATCAAACTGAAGACAGAAAGAAAGGAATTCTAATTGGGTATCTAGAAGATGCTTTGAATCTTTTCTGAACCATGAGTTGTTCATTTAAAGGCAAGATCACACTTGGATTTTAGGGCTTTTTGTTTGTTTTGATTTTTGAGCCAGGCTTTGGTTAGCCTGAAACTTGGTTTGTAGAGCAGGCTTAAAGATCTCCCTGCCTGCATTCTGAGTGATGGGAATAAGGTTGTGCACTACCATACCTCGCTAAGAACAGGTTAATTTCAAAATGAGTACAGTTAACCACACAGACCAAAAAGCTGGGTTTTGATTTTCTAAATAAATACTTATCTGAAGTTTTCAGTTTATAGAAATACTACTTAACCACACACAAAGTTAAAATTAAACCATTATCTGAAGAAATGTAAACAATAAACATTTCTTCACTGAAGAATAAAAACAAATTCATGAAAAATTATGGTAAAGTTCATCTCTAAATCACTATCAGCACATAGGAAACAACTGTTTTTAGAAGTTACAGTTAGGCAGCTGAAGAACAGTTTGCAGATTCACTGTGACCTGTCCTCCATAGGCTCCTGTATAAGACTTAGTCCCCAACTGGTGGCACCTCTAGGAGGTAAAGCTGAGATGAGGGGTTGGGGGAAGCAGCTGCTTACCACCATGCTCTCCACCATGCTGGACTACATATCACCTTGAACTATGAGTTGAAATAAGCTGTTCTTCAGTGAAGTTACTTCGTTAGGTACTTTCTCACAGCTTTAATACACAAGCTAGCAGCCTAAGAAAATAAATCAACTCCTAATAAGGACACTTTTCATACAACCCAGGAAAAAATTCTTACCTTTCCAATTTCAGATGCCCAAGAAATAGAAATCTGATTTGGCACAGCTGAAGACAACCTAACTAAAGATGTAATATTCAAGGGTCGTCCAGGGCGCTTCTGTTCAATCCCATTTTTAGGTGGTGGCGCATAGCCCTATAACCATGAAAAGATAATTTTAAAGGCTCTGTAGGATTTAAACGTTTTTCCCCCCCAAGATAAACAGGACCTTGGCTAACTTTTGCTACATTATGTTATCTTATATATAAATATACCAGAATAAAAATCTATATTACAGGATTTAAATTAATTAATGTTGACGTATTTCCATACTTATTTTTACATATCAAGGAAATATAAACACAACAAACTGACTACCATATTCTACCTTCCTTCCTTCCTTCCCTCCTTCCTTTCTTTTTTGAGACAGGGTCTCTCCTGGAACTCACTATATGGACCAGGATGGCTTTGAATTCAGAGATCCACCCTCTGCCTTCCAAGCACTACGATTAAAAGTATGTATCACCATACACAGCCTAGCTATATTCTTTTTTTAACAGAAAAATCTTCTGAGGAACTTTTCATTCTATTATTAGCACTTACATTCTTATTCTTTAATACAGAAAAGCTTTACAAATACATTTTTAAACTACACTTCATTCCACTAACACACCTCAGATTTCCGTGAAAGTAAAAAACAACCTTGTGTGTATTAATGCTAATGTTATCTGGGATCTTCCAATAATTACAGGTTAAAGACTTTTAGACAACAGCCAAGATCCATGCTTCTTTTTCAAAATGTCCTTAAAATTATCTGTTGGTTTAAAATCTGAGGGCACACAGCTACACAGTCAGGCCACAAGAATAGCATCAAAGTTATACACATACAGGCAATGGAAAAATAACACAGCTAACACTCAATCATCAGCAAATGTTGTAGATGGCAGTGATGTTGAACTTAAGCTATGTATGTGCCTTACAGATGGAAAAAAAAAAAAAACAGCACTGGTACATAAACAGAGTTACAGAATACAGCCAAGTTGACTAGAACCATCTTTCCTTCACTGTCACTCTTCAAGGGAGGACAGTTATTAAGAGGGTAGCCATATGATAATTTGTCATCTAAGACTACCAACAAAATTCTAAACATCATCAAAACCTCTAGTGCAAAGAACTTGCAATTATACCATGAAAATAGGAGTGGTGCATATTTATACGTTTAAGAGAGGCATGTCCATTTAAATTGGTCCATGTAAAACACAGAGGAAAGGGGAAACTCAAAACTAGATCCTTTACTTGAGGATCTGGGGAGATGGCTCCTGAATGAGGACCTGAATTCAGTCCCCAACATCCATGTAAAAAGCTGGGATGCATAGGCCTATAGCTCTAACACCAGAGGGCAGAGACCAGTCGATCCCAAGAGCTGGATGGCCATCTAGTCTGCCCAGGCAAAACAACTTCCAAGTCAGACAGAGACCTGTCCCAAGCCAGTAAGAAGGAAAGTAATAACACTTACCAAGCAACACACACAGGAGTGTCAGTACCAGCATGTAAGCAATTACAAATACAAACTCTTGTCTTTGTCTGTTTGAGACCCTAAAAATAATTTTGCTTTGGCTTTATGTATTGGTAGATTAACTAAATAGAAACAGTAGCTTGGGGTCTTGGGGTCTGCCAAAATGATAAATAAGTAAGTAAGTAAGTAAATAAATAAATAAATAAATAACGTATGCCCTAGCTAAATATAAACTCTAGTTGAAATTTGAGTCACAAGACATTTCAACAATGCGGAGGAGAAAAAGAGGATAGGAAGCAATAAATGCATTAGTGTTAAAAGCAGCGTATCGCATTTGCTCAGCATGAACAAATGTGTGGGTTCAATCATCAGAACTGCCTCATTCTCTCCCGTGAGCATCAGGCTCAGCTTTTATTTCTAATCTTTTTTCTTTTTAAAATTTGTGTGCACGCATGTACAGGTGTTGGCAGAAGCAAGAGGGTGTTAGAATCTGGAACCGAGTTACAGGCACTGTGAGTTGCCCCATGTGACTGCTGAAAACTAAACCCAGGCCTTCTGCAAGAGCATCAAGTGTCCTTAACCACTCTCATTTTCCCTTGGGTTTGAATTTTTAGATACAAACATTTCATAGGGAATACTGTGTTCTTTCTATGGTACCTATCATGAGGTAAATAAAGACTACTTGTTCCGTTTTCACCGACTGATCAATCCGAGGACTTCACTCTGCACTCTCCATAATAAGATTTACCATCAAGGGGGAAAATTTTCTCTTAAGCTGCTTTTATCAGGTGTTTTTATAAACAATAACAGGAAAAGAAATTAAGATTGTTGATGAGTTCCAGGTTCAACAAGAGACTCTGTCTTAAAAAAAATTAAGATACAGAATAGAGGAAGGAAGTTCAATTTCAACCTTTGGCATGCACACAAATTTAAAAATTAAAATACGTAACCACCTCAGTGGATAAAGCATTCATTTTTCAAGTGTGAAGACCAGAGTTCTGTCCCTAAAGCACAGGAAAAAGCCAGGCTGGCATGGCAGTCTCCTTTAATTCTAACACTCAAGCAGCAGAAACAAGATTCTCAGAGGAAACTGTATAGCTAAACTATCAGGAATTGGAGAGTCCAGCTCAGAGATACTCTGCCTTCAAACATATAATGTAGAGTGAATATATATAAGACATTCAACATTAACGTCAGGTCACTACATGCAACATCAGCCTACACACATGCCAAAATGTGAACACAAAATACTACACACATGCACACAACAGACACATTTAAAAAGATGAAAGAAAGCATGCATGCAAGTTTAAAAATGGTAAAAGGAAAATAGGTAAAAATGTTCTGTAAATGTGCTTATGTACTGAAGAAAAGAAAACCGTATATAGACAGTCACAGAAATAAATATTCTCCAATTCTTCCAAAGGAAGGAGAGAATTAGTGACATTAAAAAGAAAATGAAAATGAAAAGCGGTCTTTTTTCCATTGAATGGATTTGGCTTCTTTGTCAAATATTGAGTATTCATAGGTGTGTGGGTTTATTTCTGGGTCTTCTATGCGATTCCATTGATCCTCCTTTCTGTTTCTATGCCAATACCATGCAGTTTTTATTACTGTTGCCCTGTAGTACAGCTTGAGATCGGGAATGGAGATACCTCCAGATGATCTGTTGTTGTACAGGATCGTTTTGGAGATTCTGGGTGTTTTGTTTCTCCATATGAAGCTGAGAATCTTTTTTTCAAGGTCTGTAAAGAATTGAGTTGGTATTTTGATGGGAATTGCATTGAATCTGTAGATTGCTTTTGGCAGGATGGCCATTTTCACAATGTTAATCCTACCAATCCATGAGCACGGGAGGTCTTTCCATCTTCTGAGATCTTCTTCAATTTCTTTCTTCAAAGACTTGAAGTTTTTCTCAAACAGGTCTTTCACTTGCTTGGTTAGAGTCACACCAAGGTACTTTATGTTATTAGTGGCTATTGTGAAGGGTGTTGTTTCCCTAATTTCTTTCTCGGCCTTTTTGTCTTTGGTATACAAGAGGGCTTCTGATTTTTTTGAGTTGATTTTGTATCCTGCCACTTTGCTGAAGGTGTTTATCAGCTGAAGAAGTTCTCTGGTTGAATCTTTGGGGTCGCTCATGTATACTATCATATCATCTGCAAATAGTGACACTTTGACCTCTTCCTTTCCGATTTGTATCCCCTTGATCTCCTTTAGTTGTCTTATTGCTCTGGCTAGGACTTCAAGTACAATGTTAAAGAGATATGGAGAGAGTGGGCAGCCTTGTCTTGTCCCTGATTTCAGTGGGATTGATTTAAGTTTCTCTCCATTGAGTTTGATGTTGGCTATAGGCTTGCTGTATATGCCTTTACTATCTTTAGGTATGTGCCTTGTATCCCTGATCTCTCCAAGACTTTAAACATAAATGGGTGTTGGACTTTGTCAAATGCTTTTTCAGCATCTAAGGAGATGATCATGTGGTTTTTCTCCTTCATTTTGTTTATGTGGTGGATTACATTGATGGATTTCCATATGTTGAACCACCCTTGCATTCCTGGGATGAAGCCTACTTGGTCATGGTGGATGATATCTTTGATGTGTTCTTGGATTCGGTTTGCAAGTATTTTATTGAGTATTTTTGCATCTAAATCAGTTGGAAAAAAAAGTGGGAAACAGCCTAGAACTCATTGGCACAGGAGACAACTTCCTGAACAGAACACCAACAGCACAGGCTCTAAGAGCAACAATCAATAAATGGGACCTCATGAAACTGAAAAGCTTCTGTAAAGCAAAAGACACTGTCATCAAAACAAATAGACAGCCTACAGATTGGGAAAGAATCTTCACCAACCCTTTATCTGACAGAGGGCTAATATCCAGTATATATAAAGAACTAAAGAAGCAGAAAAGCAACAAACCAAGTAATCCACTTAAAAAATGGGGAACAGAGCTAAACAGAGAATTCTCGAAAGAGGAACATCGAATGGCAGAAAAACACTTAAAGAAATGCTCAACCTCATTAGCCATTAGGGAAATGCAAATCAAAACGACCCTGAGATTTCACCTTACACCCATCAGAATGGCCAAGATGAAAAACTCAAGTGATAGCACATGCTGGAGAGGTTGTGGAGAAAAGGGAACCCTCCTCCATTGCTGGTGGGAATGTAAACTGGTTCAACCACTTTGGAAGTCAATCTGGCGCTTTCTCAGACAACTAGGAGTAGTGCTATCTCAAGACCCAGCTATACCACTCCTAGGTATATACCCAAAATTTGCTCAAGTACACAACAAGGACATTTGTTCAACCATGTTCGTAGCAGCTTTATTTGTAATAGCCAGAACTTGGAAACAACCCAGATGTCCATCAACGGAGGAATGGATACAGAAATTGTGGTATTTTTACACAATGGAATACTACTCAGCAATCAAAAAGGAGGAAATCATGAAATTTGCAGGCAAGTGGTGGGATCTAGAAAAGATCATTCTGAGTGAAGTATCCCAGAAGGAGAAAGACAAACTTGGTATATACTCGCTTATATAGACCTACAAGATATGATAAACATAATGAAATCTACACACCTAAAGAAGATAATCAAGAAAGTGGACACAGGCGAAGGTGATTAATCCTCATTTAGAAAGACAAATGGGATGTGCATTGAACTTATGACAGGAGTCTACCACAAAAGGCATCTGAAAGACTCTACCTAGCAGTGTTTCAAAGCAGACACTAAGACTCATAACCAAACCCTCGGCAGAGTGCAGGGAATCATATGAAAGAAGGGAAGTTAGTATGATATGGAAAGGATAGGAGCTCTACAAGGACCAAACATATCTGGGCACAGGGTCTTTTCTAGACTGACACTCAACCAAGGACCATCTATGGATATAACCTAGAACTTCTGCTCGGATGTAGCCCGTGGTAGCTCAGTAACCAAGTAGTTTTCCAAAGTAAGGGGAACACGGACTATTTCTAACAGGATCTCAAGGGCAGGCTGTTTGACACCCCCCCCCCCCCCCCGGGGAGGAGCAGTCTGTTAGGCCACAGAGGAGGACTTTGCAGCCAGCCCTGAAGATACCTGATAAAACAGGGTCAGATGAAAGGGGAGGAGGTCCTCCCCTATCAGTGGACTTGGAAAGGGGCAGGGAGGAGACTAGGGAGGGAGTGTGGGGTTGGGGAGGGAATGAGGGAGCGGGATACAGCTGGGACACAGAGTTAACAAAATGTAACTAAAAAGAAAAAAATAATAAAAAAATAATAATATAAAAAAAAAAGAAAAAAAATGATGCAGTTGGGAAAAGTGAAAAAAAAAAAGAAAGGCGGTGTAGAAGAGGGCATTTGAACCTGGAATAATTTTATTTTGAATGTCAACACAAAACTAATTACAAATATGTTCAGTAATAATAACAGTTTTCTGTGCCTTCTCTGAGAAAAATCAGAAAAAAGTAGACTTAAGTAATCAGAGAACTGAAAAATGGGATGCTTGTAATTACAAGCAGTAGAAATAAAGGAAGTTTTACTTTTCCCAATTTAAAAAAACAAAAAACAAAAAACAAAACGAATTGATGGCAGCAGCTTGAACAATTTAAGCATTGTAACATAAAACATGTCACAGGTATCGTTTACAATACAAAAAGTCAAACAATTGTAGTAAAAAATGTAAATCGCACTTGAAAGGAAATGCTCATTAAACAAAAGGAGTTACAGGGTCCCCCAGAGATAAATACTGTTTTATTGACTTTAAAATTTTAAAATATCAGTGAGAAAGTTAAATGTCAATGAGACACATGGTGCATCTGCTGAAAAACACGGGATTTTAGAAAGGACTGCTGAATTAAATCAGACTGTACACTTTAAGAATTTGTTAACCTTAGGATGGAAATCAGAGAATATATTGTGCTGGGGAAGAAGATAGGCTCTTCTTTCAACAGGAAGTGAAAAGTTAATTAAAATTTGACAAGAGACGACCTCCTGAAAATTCTGGTTACAGACATGAAGGAAGAGACCCAAAAGAACAACAAAACAGGTGGCATGACTGCTGATTCCCTTACATGGGAACAACACAAGAGACTGGCAGAGATCATGTCTCTGCATAGCCAATGAAATCTCATTGGCTACAGGGTCCTCATAACTTATTATTTCATGCCATTCCTTCATATGCATGGATGGAAATTTTTATTACCGCTTTGTAATTAAGTCCAAATGGACTTATAAAGATTTCACAGATGCCTTTCACCTACTAATAGGGCTCTCTGGCTTTGAGCTCTCTGGCACATAGGTCTTTAGCTGATTTTCTGTTTGTGCACATGGCATATCTATACATATGTTTATATAGAAATGTACCTACAATGTTACCTTGAAATGTCTGTGTTATCAGAACAAAAGGACCAGACACCAATGAAGACAAAGCAAGTAGCCCAGATGATCCAGGCTGACAGATTGCCTCAAAAATTTGCATCCAGGACAGCTTCCAAGTGATGTGTCTAACTGGTCCAGCCTCAGAAACTGCTTCAGTCAGGACTTCAATTAAGCCCTGCACTTTCCTAGACCAGATAATCCCACACAAAGCCTGCACAGCCAGTGAAACAGCCATCTCTCCCAGGTACTGGTCAATTTCCTGGTTTTCTTAAGGTCCCCAAAAGATGCCTTCATCTGCAGATAATAGGAAGCATTTTAAAGAACAAGATGCCATCATTTCCCAAGAGGCGAGGCGGGTGGCTCTTGGTTGTTCTGTGTGTTTTGGATGTTTGTTGTAACTTATGGGGGTTGGTTACAAATTGTTATTGGTCATGGTCAAAGAGGAAATAAAGTAAAAAAGGTTAAATTCAGGGATGCTTTTCTCCCCTGTATCATTAATAAACTTGCTGAAGCCTATGACTGGGCAGGAGAGAATTAGGTGGGGTTTAGGTTCCTGGGCTTAGGATCTGAGAGGGACCAGGAGCCAAGAGAGAGGAGGGAGAGAGGAAGAGAAGATGTAGAAACAGGAGAGAAAGCAGGAAAGCAGAAGTCAACATGGGGCATAAGGGCAATGAGAACATGGCCATGAGGGTTAGCCTGATGGAACAGAAGCAATCCAGGCAAAAATAATTATGGCAAGTAATTTGGGTTGTATAGCTGGGAAATAGCAAAACAGCTTAGAGAGTTGATTGCTATCTGCCCAGTTACTGTGCCTTAAAGCTTATATAAAAATCACGAAAGGTCTGTTTCCACTATTTGGGAACTAGCTGGGAAAGAGAAGTTCTTAGAGTCTGGTATAATTCCATAACAGATATGATCCAAGAATCAATGAAAATTTTCTTGAACTCTATAATATAATGTTTCAGGCTCATCCTTTCTATCTTGCTTAGGCCCCCAATCAGTCATTTATTTCTAAAAGAACTATATTATTAATCAGTACCAAGTGGTTATTGTTTCTACCCCGTCAGTGTTTATACTAAACTTACACAAAAATCTAGTAAATAGATAGCAACTTACAGGCAAAGGAAAGAGTTTCCCATTTACTTTTATACACAAACTATTGGGATAGTTATCTTCTTGAGGGCAACTGGTCTCTGCCAAGCAAAGTCTGTATAAAAAGAAAAAAAAATGTTAAGAGTACCAAAACATGTTTACATGTTTTAAAACTCCAATGCACACAGAAAGTAGGAAAAACCTCAAACTCACCGCAGCTGAACTTGGACTGTGTAATCTCTCCTGCCACCTGGCAAAAAATCCCTGTTGGCAAGGGGGAAAAAAAAGAAAGTACAATAAAATTTCACAGAACAGGGACTGAGAACATGACTTAGTAGTTATTGATTAGTTCAGATCCTAAGCACCCATGTTAAGGCTGGGTGCTGTTTAACAGGGAGCAACTATACCCTGCCTCTCCCAGGCCTTGCAAGAAGCAGGATTTATGAAGACAGGATAATCCCTGAGTCCTATTACCCAGCCAGTCTAACTACAACAAGTTCCAGACTCACAGACAGACCCTGTCTCAATGAACAAAGTAGAGACCACAGAGAAAGATAATACTGTCTTCCAGTTACCACTTGAGCATGCCATGAGTGAGGTCAGAGGTAATCCTGTATGTGTGTATACACACACACACACACACACACACACTTTTTTGTAAAATGATGCTGAACAAACAAAACAACACAATTATTATGACCTCCAGTTACTAAACTTTTAGTTGTTCTTCATGTCAGTTTTGAGGTATTTTTTTCAGCTCATAGGAACTTTGATGATACAGTATTTGCTTTTATACATAACAAATTTAGTTAACATAAAAAGGAGCAATCTAGGTTCTGAAGGAGTTCAATGATTTTAATCTACATGCTTTGGTGTTCTTCACCTTGACTGAACATTCTAATCACTTGGAAAGTTTTGTTTAATATAAAGTTTCTTCATCAGATAATTCTTGCTGCTTTGAGTCTACTCTCATAGTTTTTAAAGCTGCACAGGTGATTCTAACATAGAACTAATACCTACAGTTTCAACATGATAATAAGGGCAATTTCAGGACCATGTATCCAACTATAAACAGAGAACCTTTTATGATTTCTGGATTTTTTTAGTCTCAAAGACTACCCTTAAGAAGAATTATTATTTTTTAGGAGATGATAAATATGCAGGATGTCAGATCTTGTCTCAAACCTATACAATCAGAAACTGCATTTTAACAAGATCTCCAGAGAGATAGCTAGTGGTTAACAGCATACACCGCTCTTCCAGAAGATCACAGTTCAACTCCCAACACCCACCTGAAGCTCCAACACACACATATAAAAAATTAAGGAAAAAAAAAAAAAGACCTCCAGTTGACATGGATGCACATTACAGTATAAGAAGCATCTTCCTTGCCAGATGTTGTAGGTTTCTGTGGCTGTGATGAAACACCACAACAAAAAGCAACTTGGGGAGGGAAGGGTTATTTGATTTACAAAGCCTGAATCATACTCCACTGAGAGAACTCAAAATAGAAACAGAAACTGGGAAGGAAACTGGAGGCAGGAGCTGATGCAGAGGCCAGGGAAGAGTATCACTAATTAAGAAAATGCCCTATACACTTGCCTACAGACTGATCTTACAAAGGCATTTTCTCAGCTGAGGTTCCCTCCTTTCAAGAAACAAACAACCCAGCCAGTACACATGGCAGTGTATGACTGGAATCCCATCACAGAAGTATGAAGACCAGGAATACAAGGTTATCCTGAGCTAACCATAAACTTTGGGGCCAACCTGGGCCTACCTTACACCCTGTCTCAAGAGAACATTTTTTAAATAAAAAAAAAAAAAAAAGAATCTGATTAAAAATGAAGCATTACTCTTAACCACTAGACTGCACCAGGGAAAATATTAGAGTAGTCCTAACCTGAGAAATCTGAAGAAGCACATTTAGCCTTCACCTTGCTCACTGCTTCTCATTCTGTAGTTCTCTGGAAGGCACAGGGACTCTCTAGTCCCAAGTTTTGATAGCTTGGGCAAATTATTCAACCTTTCTGGATTCAGTTTCTACATGTGTTAAAGACAGAAAATGAAGACATCTACTTCATCAAGTTATTGTGATGATTAAACAGAGTAATTAAAATGCCCAGGTTTAAGATGGACACAAAAAGTATAAGCAGCTGTCTCCTCTGCTCCTGCTGCTTCCCTTTCTTCTAGTGGCCTACATCCTTCTCAGGCATTTCTTCAAAATATTCCAATATCCTATATATTACTGACCCCTTCTAAACAATTTCTGACTAAATCATTCAAACATTCTACTTATTCAAATCAAACAATTTGAGGCCCCTGGAACTTCAAAGATAAAAGAAAAGTAGTGCTTTCCTTAAAGATTTATGTTAATAGTAGATACAAGCAAAATAAAGTGTAACAATTCTTATAAAATAAAAAAGAAGAAATTTAATTTGACTTAAAGAGTCCAAGTCCCTTTTCACAATCAAATTAGAATCCCGGCCTGCACACAGTAATTCTGTCAGTGTTTCCATAAATACAGGGATTCACAACTAGATTCATATCACAACTTTGTGTGGTTGGGGAACAAAATTTGAAAGAGAAGCGCCAAGAGGTAAGCCTGTTAGTATTTTGGAACACAACCTGCTCCTGTGATGTCATCATGTGTCGCCAGCCAGCCAGGTGACCACACCTGGAAGGCATGGTTACCTTAAAAGGGCTGATACCGACACGTGGTCCCTCTCTTACTTTCTCTTACTCTCTCTTCTCTCTCTTACACTCTTTCTTTCTCTCTCTTACACTCTCTTTCTCTTTTTCTCTCTCTCGGGGCACCTCCCTTCCCCTTCCCTTTTCTCTCTCTACATGTCCTGCCCCCCTTCCCTCCTAATAAATCTCTTGCAGAGAATATTGGTTGCCTCCTGCTTCTTTATAATTTTTAACAAAGCCCAGGAAGTACAGTTGCTACAGAAGACAAGAACGATAATGGATGAGAAGAAGCCCTGCCCCAGCAAAGAGGGAAGGTAAGCAAAGAGGAAAAAAAATCAGGGGTGAGGAGCTGCCATGTGACAAGAAAAAAAATTCTACAAAGTGGTCCCACAGGACAGGTTTTTAAGTACCACTGGAGAAAGAAACTGTTTAAAAGACTATATGGTCACTGGGGGCTGGAGAGATAGCTCAGCAGTTAAAAGTACAGACTCCAGCTTAGTTCCCTGCAACCATATCAGATGGTTTGCAACAACTTACAGTTCTGTACACACTAGTATGTGCACAAACACACACTTGTACCCAAAAAAACTAAATTAGTATTTACAAAAAAGATACATGAATAGGTGAGAGATGGATAGAAAACTATTAGAATTAGTTATTATGTGCAGAGGCCTTCAAAAGAAACTTAAACAAATATTGGTGGGTGATTTCAGTAAGAAACTGGTCAGATCCAATGACTGAGGAGATATGAGTGTAGATAAATGAAGGTGATTTTAGAGTGGAAGCCAGGTTTCAGAAGTATTCCTGGATGAGTGGTAACACTAAGACATTAGGAAAATTAGAACATGTTTAACATTAAATGTTCTAACCATCCAATGAGGTAGTAACTGTTATTCCAATTTTATGTACAGAGTAAAAGCCAAAGAAACTAAGTTACATGCTTAGGATTGGAATGTGTCTAAACAGCACAAATATCTCTAAGGTAGAACTGTACAGTCAAGTTCTACATCTTGAAGTAAAGGAAAAAAAATCAATGGCATACAGCAAACAGACTTAATGACTACTAAATTAAGACACAACAATTTGAACCACAAACATAAATTCCTATGGCACAGGTTTACATCCACAATTTATCTATGAGTCTACAATTATACAAATAAATAAACAAAAAGATGCCAGTTAATGATTCCTTATAAAAGACTAACCCAAATAGAAACTGGAAGTTGTCAAGAATCACGAGGGAATGCTGAACTATCAGGGAAAAAAAATTAAGGAAAACAATATATATGCCAAGTCTCAAAGTATCTCCCTCAAAATATTTACTAATAACAATGGGAATAGGTCCCTTACAATATAAGACAGCTGAGCCAAATGATATAAAACATTAAGGACCAGCAAAACATCTGTGTACATGCTAGAAAGCCTTACAACCTAAAAATGATCCCAGGTCCCACATGGTGGAAGTAAGCAACCGACTCCTGCAAGCTGTTCTCTGAGAGCTACTCTAAAACAAAGTTCATGAAACACCACCTATAATCCCAGAGACAGGGGGATCACCATGAGTTCAAGGACAGCCAAGGCTACACAAATACAGTTAACAAAAACTAACTCACCAGAGATAAGTTAAGAGTAGACTGTGGCCCTGCTTGACAACTTAGAAAACTTGAACATGGGGTAGATACAACTTTATTACGGAATTAATTAACTTCTAAGTGAGAGCTGGAGAGATGTTGGACCCTGGTGTTAAGGTAGGTCAAAGTCTAGCATTAACAGCCTCTGAGCTTGGTGCTAAAATGACATCTCCCTTCCTCAGCTGGGTTCCCTCCTCAGCACCTAATCTGGGGAAACACAAGATCCTCAAAGGAGTGTCACAGAAGCCCTCAGGGAGATTAAAGGCCAGTAAGAAACCCATTCATTGTGCACCAGGCGATTCCTGGAAATACCTTCCCCCATGCTAATAAGATGTCTTGGTACCTTAGCTTTCAACCAATGACCTTTTTCTTTGGAGAGCTGCTTGGTTGTCAGGATGCTTTATTATTGAGCTCTTAGTGAAAAACATGTTTTCACCCTGGCCTTCACCTGGAGACAGGGATAGACAGGATATGTTGCCAAGTTCATTTCCTTTTGTTTGTGACAGTAGGTAGGCAGGATGTTTTTGCCAAATTCACTTCCTTTTGTTTGTGTAAGGATCACACAGACAGATGGTTGAGGTAAACAAGTTTTGACTTCTCAGAGAACTTCATTATATTAAAGTGCTTTGCTCTGACTATAAAAAGGAACTGTGGAATAAACCCAGTGCCTAGTTTCTACTAGAAGCCCTCTCAAAAAGATCCCATGTACAGTGTTTGGTTTATTATTATTTTCTTTCAATCCTTACTTCCCACTCAAGAATTACTCAGCTCTGCCGGCTCCGGCATTTTTCTATACCTCTAACCTTCCCCTGACCCCCCCCCCCACCCCAAGTCATAGGATAATTCAGCACTTCATTCCCCTTATGATAGGACTGTGCTGCTGCATGAAAACAAAGTATCCCTGGCACTCCTAGCCCCAGTGACTCAAACACATTCGCCTCCAAAACCCCTCCCAATGCCTCCTCACATCAATTCATTTGTCATGACTAAATTAGGTTTTTTAATATAATACCTCGAAGTACCAACGAACATGTCAGTTAAATAATTAGGCTTGTTAACAAGGCTACAATCAGTTGTTGAAAGTCGTCATGCTATTTAATATAGTGTTGTACCTAGCAATCACTTAATGTTGACCTTAAACAAGGATTTATCACTAGATAAGAGATTAATGATACATTTTTATTTGGAAAAAAATTGGGGTGGGGGGGTTCAAGGCAGGGTTTCTCTGTGTAGCCTTGGCTGTCCTGGACTCACTGGACCAGGCTGGCCTGGAACTCACAGAGACCTGCCTGCCTCTGCCTCCCTGAGTGCTGGCATTAAGGGCATGTGACACCATGCCTGGCTGAAATATAATGTTTACTTTTGTTTTCTGTTGGCTTATTATTATTCCAAGACTGTTAAAACCTAGTTTATTTATGCAAAAATGACTCCACGGAACCTCAAACTTTATAGATTATAAAATCTTGAGGCTTTTAATATACGTAATCTTAATAAAAACTGTATGATGACTCAATGAATCTAAAGTTGTGTCTCAGAATCTTTTCCACATAATACCATACACTTTCAAATGTTTGACATCAAGAATTTTATGATATATAATCTGCATATGCTCACTCAGAAGCCCGACAATGCACTTACATAAAAAAGACTGAAATATTTATCTATAATAAATGTATTATGTTAATACAGAATTACCCAAAATTACTTGATACAGCATCCTTTCTTTTTCTGATTTATTTATTATTTATACAGTGTTCTGCCTGCATGTATGCCTACAGGCAAGAGGAAGGCACAGATCTCATTATAGATGGCTGTGAGCCACCATGTGGATGCTGGGAATTGAACTCAGGACCTCTGGAAGAGCAGACAGTGCTCTTACCCTCTGAGCCATCTCTCCAGCCTGATACAGCATCCTTTCTTCTTGAAATCTCAACATCTCAAAGAAATGTCCTTAAGGAAGAGGTAAAAAAGGAAGTAAAGACCTCTCGTCTGATTTCAAATCTTCACTCTACTTTTAACTATATATAATCCAGCAAATAATTTAACCTACACAACCCTCAGTTTTCTAATGCTCAATCTTTTAAGAAGGCAGTTTTAACTGCTGCTAGTGTTGCTCAGCTGCAGAAAACTTGCTAAGTCATGTCTGAGGCCCCCTAGTACTAGAAAATAGAAAAGGGCATGAATAATGTATTAAGAGCATAAATGACTACCCACTTTTTCCCCTTTTAGAAAAGGTTTATGTATTTTTAGGAGTATTTTGCCTGCAGTTATGTTGTGTACTGTTTTTGTGCATGCCTAGTACCCACAGAAGCTGGAAGATGGCACCAGAACCCTGGAAGTGGAATTACAGATGTTTGTGAACGTGGTGACGACTAGGAACCAAACCTTGGTTATCTGCAAGAACAGCAAGTGCTCTGAACCACTATGTCCTCTCTCTAACACCTGCAAAATGACTCCCTCCTCAACTGGAAATGATCAAACTAGAGACTTACTTCCCTTCCCCTTTTGCCTCTTAAATGCATTTTCACAGAGTAATAAAATGGCTTTTGAGTTTCCTCTTTTCACCTAAGTCCCAAACCATTGGAACTCTATATCCAAAACTCTTCTATATCCAAAACTTCAAAATTAATAGTATTTCTCCTGTTTGGCATTATCTATTAAATTATTTTGGCCAAGGAGGGTGACTACACAGCTAACTTTGCCCTGAACTATTCTGGGTTTTGTTCTTTGTGAGCTTTTTTGTTTGTCTTAGTTAGCTGATAAACACCATGATCATAACAATTTGGAGAGGAAAGGGTTTATTTCAGCTTACAATTCTTAGGTAGCAAAACTCCACTGCTGAGGGAAATCAGGAGCTGATGCAGAGGCCAGAGAGTGTTGCTTCCGGCTTGCTCAACTTGCTCTCTTACAATACCCAGGAACAGCACCATCACAGAGCTGAGCTATCCTGAATCAACCATCAAGAAAGTGCACTGCAGGTGTGACAGTTTGAATGCGAATGGTCCAACAGGCTCAGGTTTGAATGCTTGTCCCCATGTAGAGGAACTACATGGGAGGATTAGGAGTGGCACTTGTTAAGAGGTGTGAACTTGCCAGAGGAAGTGTGTCACTAGTGGTGGGCTGTAAAGTGCTTTTGTCTCCCTCTCTCCCTTCCCCAACTCTCTGCCTAGGGATGGGCTATCAGTTTCTATACCAGAGCCTGCTTGCTTCCCACCATGATTGATCACTGACTAACTTGCTGAAACCAAGCCCCCACTTAAATACTTCCTTTTTATGAGTTGCCTTGGTCATGGTGTTTCACCACAGAAACAGAACAGTAACAGAGAGCAGCCTTACCTATAGGCCAATCTAATAAAGGCATTTGCTCAACTGAAGTTCCCTTTTCCAAAATGACTCTAGCCTGTGTCAAGTTGAACTTGTCTTTTTAAGGTCTCAGCATCTGCTTTGATACCCTGTGGGGTACAGCCTTTCAGAGACCCTCTGATCATGAACCCCTGAGGGGAGCAGCCGTATTGGGACACAGAGGAAGACAATGCAGCCACTTGACAGACTAGGATCAGAAGGGGTGAAAAACCTCCCCCATCAGTGGACTGGGGGAGGGGCACGGGTGGAGAAAGGAGAGGGTGGATGGTGGGGGGAGGGGAGAAAGGAGGGAGCTACGTGGGTGATACAAAGTGAATAATTTGTAATTAATAAAAATAAAAATAAAAAAGACAAGGTCTCATTTTGTAGACCAGGGTGGCCTTCAACTCAAGAGAGATCTGCCTGTGTCTGCCTCCCAAGTGGTGGGATAAAAGACAAGTGCCACCACTCACAACCCGATTTTTGTTCACACTTGGTCTCAAAATTGTTTATGGTTATTTTTCCTTTGGGTTACTATCAAATTCATTTTTACTTTGAAACAGATCTCAGGTAGCCAAAGTCAGCTTTGAACTTTTGATCCTCTTGCCTCTACCTCTGGAGCACAAGGATTTCAGGTGTGTACAACCATGTCCAATTTTCACAAGTTCTTTTTATAATGTTATCCTATTTAAAATAAAATTTTCCTTTGAAATACTGAAGGTGACAGGAGCACTTACTCAGGACACAGAAGGTTCAGGGTTTGACTTAAGCACCAGAAAAACAAACAAAAATTGGCATATTCAACTAAAATTAAAAGATACTTGAGGTTTAATTCACAGGTAGGATTTTTTCCTAATATACAGTATTTACTACTTGACTAATCTGGGTCAAACTATACTATTAAGAAATAGTTGGCTGGGCCTAGCAATATGGCTACTGGTAAAAGGACTTGATGCTAAGCCTGATGAGTCTGATTTCTGAAGACACATAAGAGAAGAGAACTAATTCCTAAATTCCTGATATTGTCACTGATGACACACTTAGCCCATGGCACCTGACACCCCCAACACACACACACACAAAAGTGTAGAAAAAAGTAAAAAGTTCAAAAAAAAAAAAAAAAAAAAAAAAGGAAGGAAGGAAGGGAGGGAGGGAGGGAGGGAGGAACCGATCCAATTTTTACAGACTGAACTGTGGGTTTCCAGAGTTTATACATAGAAACCTTAACACAATGCGAATGTATTTGTAACTGTCTTTATAGATGCAATTAACATTCTTAAAGAAACCCTAAGCTAACAAACATGCTGTCATGTCAGTATCCTGTTGCATAGCGGGGATGCACTACAACAGAAAAAAAGTCAGGTGTGACACAGCAAAATGTATAAGCCATAGGAAAGGCTTTAGGAGTAACAAAACTTAACACCTCAATTTTTGACAGAACTCTCCAGAACCTTGGAAGTTTCTATTTAAGTCAACTAGTCTATTATATTTTGTTAAAGCTCTATAAGACAAGCACATGACCCTCACAGAACATACATCTAAACATTCTTCTTACCTTGAGATGCATATCTCTCTAACTTGTTGAGGTGTCAAAGCAAAAATAAAAAACTTCTCTTGAAACCGTTGGATACTGCTTTGAACTGAGGAGGGAAAAAAATTTATTCAGTAACAAATAAGCACCTGCAATAACTGCAAAGCGTTTGCTAAATCCTAAAATGCTCAAGGTTAAACGTGCGTAGTTAATACTCTAACCTCCAATATATGAAATTGCATGCATCTACAATTCTGAGTACAGTTATCCAAATGAGCTTAATTTTAAATACTTAATCATTCGAAATTCTAAAACATTAACTATACTGTGATGTCACAATATAATAAAACCATTCAAGATGACATTTCCCTCTGGACTATCTCATAAAAGTGAGAAGCATTCCCTCACAGTAGTGCAATCCAAGAAATAGATGTATTCTATGGGCTGAAGAGATGGCTCACTGGAGAAAAGCACTGGCCAGCACCCACATGGCAGCTCACCACTGTCTGTTACTCCAGCTCCAGGATTCTGACAACTTCACACAGATACACACGCAGGCAAAACACCAATGCACATAAATAACAATAAAAAATAAAAATGAAATACATGTTTTTAGTATCTTGATTCTTTATTTCGGTGCCTTATATTTAATTACTCAGAGCATACAAAAGAAAACTCAGATTTTCAGAACTTTAGGTAAATGTGATCCATAGTAACTACTGCTTACAAAAAATGACCTATTTATAAAGAATAACCTGGTACAGTAATTCAGGCAAACTATATTATTAAAAGCCGAAATGCACTGATAAAGTCACAAAGAACTGTAATACATTAATACTGATGTTATAATGCTCACTACAGGCCTGTAATCTTGGCACTCAAAAGAGTGAAGAAAGGGAATCATGAGTTCAAAGCTAGCTTGGGCTATACAATGAGTTCAATGCTACAGAGACCCTGTCTCAAAAAATATGAGCTACTGACTGGCACCATAATTGCTACAATATCACTTAAAAGCAAGTGTTCCCCATTTGGCAGTGTCCTTGATCTTGGCTTCCAGATAGAGAACTGGTGTTCCATTTCTTCTAGGGGCAGCTAGAGTGCTTTAGGATGAGGCCTGAGTACACTAAGCCAGGCTGTTGAAAAGGTTTTCCACAAGGTGTTACAGTTTACCTCTTTTGTATTCCAAAACCTAAGGCAATACCAAAGTGTTACAACTCTTGATCAAGCTGCTGTGCAGAACAGAGCAGAAGTGGGGGCCAAGGCCCATGCCTGGACGGCTTGCAGCCAAGACACAATCCTGGTGAGGTCCAGGCCCAGTTTGCTAGTGGGCAGGCCGGTGAGACTCTACCCCGCAGACAGTCTTGAATTGAGAATGCATGTGCCTTTATTTGTGTGAAATCAAGGGCAATATAAACCCTGGGCAGAGGGAGGGATTTCAAGAGTGAATGTGTTTGATTCACTGGGGTCAGGGATACTTAATGGTCCTATCACAAGAAAAAAAAAAAAAATACAGTACTTATTTATCCTATAGGGTAATCTCCAAGATCAACTGAAGGTCACTGCTGGACCAAGGTACTTAGCAGGGTGGACATTTTTAGGAATTCCTAGATGCTTGCTAAAGCAGTTTCCTTAACAGGGAAGGGGCTGGCCTGTGATCTGCCCTGAGGGCTAGGTGACAATCCATACAAGACCTGGGGTCACTCCCATCAGGGGAGACTTTTAAAACCCCAGTGAGAAAAGGGAGTCTATCAGCAGAGAGGGAGTCTACCTATCTATTTACTGAGAGCAAATAATTGGCTATCCAGAGACTACCAATTTCAACCTTATCCAGTAAAGCCCCACAAGCAAGCAAAAGTAATTCCTGTATCCAAGATCATGAACAAGATAGCTAAATGTCTAAAGGCTCTCTTTGTCAATCAGATCAAATCAAGAAAAATATTAACTCCCTGAGTAAAAAGCATGGGCACTTTACTGCAGAATTATGCTTCATAGAAAGATAAGGCTAATTCATACTTTCTCAGACTATCTCTAAAATGAGAAGGGGGGCCGTTTAAGATAAAGATCTATACATGAAGCAGTTTTACATTACATGGTAAAGAGAGTAAACACAGTAAGTCCATTTCCTCATCTCCTACTTGCTCTTTCATCCTTTTTTCCTTGTATGGATTCTACTTTCCTCTGTTAATGGCTGAGGTCATCCATGACATCTTCACTATCAAATACTGTGAGATCACAAGTGAGACCAAAGTGGTTGGGGCTATATATCTCAGCACTATAGAATGATTACCAAGTATGCACAAAGCCCTAGACCCAATCCCTAGCACAAACCAAGGAACCGTGAGCACTCTAGCCATAAAATCTGAAAATATCTGATACAAGTACAGAGTATACCAAAAAGAATATTATAGCAAAAAATGTGACACACACACAAAAATAAAATTGACATAAAACTTCTAAATCTTTCTCAATATGGGAACAGTTTTCTCAACTTTTTCTGACTGTAAGATACATAAAAGCCTTCTGAAACAGAAAATATATAAATTTTTACTTCTGATAGTTTACATTAATTCCTTGCAAAAGAAAGCAAGAAAGAAAAGGGGAAGAAAGAGAAAAAGAGAAAGATGAGGGCCTAGAAAGATGGTTCAGTAGTTAAGGGTGCTTGATGTTCTTACAGAGCACCAAAGTTAGACTTTTTAACACCCACATCAGGTGGCTTAACTCCAGCTCTAGAAGGTCTAATACCTCTCCTGACTTTGAGGGTACTGACATTCACTCAAACAAAATTAAAATCTGGGCCAGGCATGCTGGTACAATCCCAGCACATAGAGAGCAGAAGCAGGCAGATTGCTTGGAGTTCAAGGCCAGCCTAGAATACATAGTGACTACCAAGTTAGCCAGAGCTACATCGTAAGACCCTGTCCCAAAATAAATAAGTAAAATAAATGAAATATTTCAAGGAAAAAAAAGCTATAGGTCTGATACATGTATAGTGTCACCTACTTGAAAATAATGACTCTGGCTTAGGAAAATATTTAGGTAAAAAGTTAGCACTTTAACATACCTTGTTAAATATTAATAAGTAAGAGGTCTGTTAAGCCATCCCTTCCATCCTCTGGAAATAATATGGTGACACCTTGTAGTAGGCTGGTGTGGTCAAGATTGCTATCTACAAGTTGTATGCAGGTTGGAAGTAGTTTGTAAAGAGATAGTGATTAGTTTCATTAGGGGCTAGAGAGATGGCTCAATGATTAAAAGCACTACCTGTTCTTTCAAAAGACCCAGGTTAAATTGGCAGCACCTACACAGTAGGCTTATAACCATCTGTAACTCCAATTCCAGGGGATCCTTAAGAGTGGGGTCTGGTGTTTCGTATTTGATTGCTAATTACTTTGCTCCTCAACATATGCAAGTATTTGTAGAATATTGGACAGAAGTAGCCCAGATAGAAATGATTAAAGCAATTGGCTTGGGATGTGAGGCTGAGAAGTAATAAAATAGATTAGGGGGTAATATATGCCCAGTCTCTGGTGAAATAAGGCTATCTAAAATCTATCAGGTGTCTATGTCTTTTTTGGATGATAGTGGGTTAGACAATATCACCACAATAATTGTAGGTTTTAATAATAAACATTATTAGCTATTTATATTTTCAACATTTGGGTCCCAGAGTGCTTTGTATTTGATTGCTAATTCTTTTGCTCCCTGAGATCTACTTGCTGTTTCTTATGAGCACATTCTCACATACACCTGTCCTTGTTGTATAAACCTTGCTCTACCTAATTTAAAGTTGACTAGATGAATAAATGCCTACATACCTGGGCAGGGCAGAAGTAAGGTAGGCATGGCTAAGCAAGGGCTTTAAAGTGAAGGATCATAGGAAGGGGAGAGGTATGGGAGAAAAAGAAGGAAGCAGAGCTGCCATGGACTAGGTAAAGAACCACGTGGGCAGGAAGGAGGCACAGCATGAAGTGGTCCACATGGAAAGCATGTGCAAGTATTTGTGGAATATTGGATGGGAAGCAGCCCAGATAGCAATGGTTAGAGCAATGGCAAAGGATATGGGGCTGAGAGGTAACAAGGTAGATTAGGGGATAGTATCTATCCAGCCACAGGTGAAACAAGGCTTATTTAACTACAACAGGTCTGTCTTATCAATATGGTAGCAGTTTAATAATAACTGCCTAATAATAGGCTTTAATAATAAACATGACTAGTCATAGTACTATTATTTTCTACAACAGAATCCAATAACCTTTTCTGACCACCATGAACAGAAATGCATGTGGTACAAAGATATATGATGACGCTTATATACATAAAATAAATTTTAAAAAATTTTTGAAGTTGTTAGGTAGATTTATGGCTCAGTTTAGGCAACCTGGTAATTCATAAAGTTAACAGAGTGAATTAATTTATTAGATTGCATCATCTAAGACTGCGCCTGATTTCCATCCCCCATCAATCACTGCACTGTCATCTAAGAATACTTTTCTTTTATTCCTTATCACATCTTATCTCTGAATGAAAAGTAAATGGGGACTAGGGAGCAGGGGTGGGAAGGTCCTCCTAAAATTCAGCAAAATAAAAGTAACCAAGTTCAAAACTGGACCAAAGATTTGTAACGACTTCTCTCCAAACAATATACATAATGGCTAATAATCACAAAAGCAGTGACTATACCTCATAATTAGAGAAAGCCAAATGAAAACTCCAATTCAATATTACTTTACCCCTCTGGGTTGGCTACTATCCAAAATAAAGCACTCCCCCTCCAAACCAGAACATTTTGGCAAGGATGTGGAGAAATTCTCATGCAAATCTCTGTACACTGGTCATAGCAATGTAAGATAGTGCAGCTGTTGTGGAAAACAGTATGGTAGTTGCTTAACAATTAAAAACAATTACTGTATGATCTCAATTACTATATGCTCCAACAATTCTACTTTTGATATATTTATAGACATGTTCATAGAAGTATTATTCACAACGGCTAAAATGTGAAAGCAACTAGGCGTCCACAAAAAGACAAATGGATAAGAAAAAAGGCAGTACTACGCATAGTTGTTTTCAGTTTTATGAAGGGAAAAAGTTGACATGTACTGTGCCAAGAACAATCATGGAGGACATTATGTTAACTGTGAATAGGCCAATAGCAAAAAAAACCCATGTGACTTCACTTACATGAGGTAAATATCATAGTCTATCAGAAACAGAAAGTAGGGAACTGTGGTTGCTAGAAGCTGGGGGAGAAGAAATGGGGACTTACAGTTTTAAGGGCTCAGAGTTTCAGTTTTACAAGATGAAAGGAAACAGATGGACGGCAATGAGTCACAGAAAAATACACTCTGTAGTTTTATGTTACGTGCATTTAATGACAGTAAAGAGAAAAGTTGGAGGAAAATCAAAATATTGGTTAAAATAAAAGGGGATGTTAAAGCTCATAAAACCTATAAAATTGTACAAAAGGCTAACATTTACATACAATTATAACAGGAGAAAATAAGGCCATTTTGTGTTATCAAACTAGTCCATTTTTTATTATTTGGTTCTTAACACATAGTAGATGTCATCATTATATTAAAAATCAACCATTGCAAAAGTCAACTGAAGATGTCAGAGAGTTGAGATTTCTTTTATCTGAAAAACAGTGAGTTTAAGTCAGAATCATGAAAGAGAAAAATAGTTACCACAGTCGAATTATCGTAGGTTCTTGACTTCATTGTTCTTTGTCTTCCACACTGAGTTCTGGTGTCTAGAATCTTCTTCCCTGTCACTGCTACCCATTCTTACAATTATCATTCTATTCAATGTCTCCTGTTGCCATCTACAGATGAAGTAACAGCACTACTACTCTGCCAATCTCCCATGAGAACAAGTGTGGAGGAATTAGTCATCTTTAGCATCACTTTCATCAACATTCCTCTTCTTTAGTGTCCCATGTCTGAATGTGCCAGGCCTAAATTGCATTCTGCACAGTCCTTCATTAGCAATAGTCTTCACTCTTTTCCTAACAAACCTAAAATTCTCAAAGCTCCTAAAGTCTATTCAGTTTCTGCATTATTTGGTCTTAAAATTATGGGCTACAATTTAAACTTATATGATTAATAAGAGTTCTCCTCTTTCTTGGCTTAAATTCCAATAATCCCATATTACAATTTTGACATCTCAAGCTCCCTCAAGCTTCTGTAAGAAAGCTTAATTGAATTCCCCATTAATTAGGCCAATGTAAAATCTGAGCACAATTTATAGTTCTTCACCATAACCACACAACTCCCTCGCCCCTTTTCAGTTCTAGGGATCAAATTTAGGACTTCATACATGCTAGGGAAGCCCTTGAGCCCTGAGCTACCAGGCCAGGACCCAGCCCCGGTTTTTCACACACTCTCAAGTGTCTTGCTGTATACTTTCGGCTGACTTTGAAGACTCCATACTTCTGCTTCACCCTCCCAAGTTATAGATACGGACACCTTACCCAGCTTTTTTCTTTTTCCTATTAATAACTCAACTATATTAACATACTCCCTAAAGGCATCTCATATTTCTTCTAGCTTCCCTACAATTAGACCACATGGCTTCCTCCAAATTAATACTCGCTTATTACCTGAGTTACTTAAAATGTGTTCAAATTTATTCAAATACTTTAAAACATTCTACTTTAATGGATTTAACATTAATGAGTACATCACTTTATACTGGTTTGATCATACTCAGGAGCTTACTATTATTACTATCCTAATATGAAGGACTTAAGGATATGAAAAGAAGCTAACACTTAGTCATAATCTTTGAGATTAGCAAGGATTAAAAAAACGGTAATACAGTTTTGGTGAGGATGCAGGGAAAACAATACAATTGTATGTTGTTGGAGAATATAAATAGGTGCAAAGCTATTGAGGCTACTGTCAAACCTCAGTGAATATCAAAATATTACATATTCATGCTCTTGGGCCCAACTTTTCCTCTAGGCATTTATTTATCTTTCATAAATATCTGCAGTTATTCTGAAATGTAAATAAATATATTCACAGATATGTATGTGAAACTGTAGAAATAGTGCCTGACATTTCACATACTAAAATATTCTAAGTGACTAAAAGTAAAAATGTACATCAGACTACTGATAAAGTACTAAGGTAGCAAAACAACTATAATCTAAAGACATGCGAAAAACACTAAGTCTGTCCTGCTGAGACTCTCTAGAGCACAGGACTCACAGCAATCTTAAACAGAATAACCCTCTCTAACAAGAAGACAACACAATGCCCTGCAACTACAAGTCTTTTCAAATGGAGAATAGGAAAAAAAAATATATGGCACAATACACATAGAAAGCTAGCTGACTTTGAAATATCTCTGGCTGAAACAGAAATAAGATCCTGAGAGAACTTCCCTTCCTGTTGTGTTTGTGATGTTTATAATCTGAGAAGAACAGGAAAAAAAAATGTAAAGAAAATTAAGGAAGCATTTATAAAAAAACAGTGACAAGCAAGAAGAATGAAAAACATATGAACAGTTTATTTTAGTTCATAAAACAGGTTATGTACCTTTCTAGCATCACAATCTCAATTTATGAGCAAACTGCAGATTTTCTTAACTGCTCTTCAAAATGAAGTATCTCCAGTTGGGCACAGTGCACAACCCTTTAATCCCAGCACTGGGTGGAATAAGCAGGTGGATCGCTGTGAGTTCAAGACCAACCTGGCCACACAACAAGTTCTAGGAGAGACAGGGGCTACATAGAGAGACCCTGTTTCCAAAAAAAAAAAAAAAAAAAAACCCAAATAACAAAATATCTCTTGTACAATTTCTTCAAATCAAATGAAAGTTACTTGGAATGCCAAACATAAAAGTTTATTTTATTAAATGTTTATTGAAAAAAAACTCTTTTCCTTTAGCCTTGCTGAAATTAGTAAAAGCTACAAGTACTTAAAGAAAGAAAATCCCTATTTCTGAACAAGCAATAAGGAGAGAAAACTATGAGGTTCCTTCCCCCAGAACTCATCATCTACACTGCCAATATTAATGAGTGAGGGTTCACTGTTTTCTCTTGGGCCCCTCTTTAGAAGTGGTCAAGCATGTTTAACCCTTTAACTGTAACCACTGTCCTAAGGACTCTAGCTTACAGACTTCTCTTCTGTACCAATTCCTAAGAGGTGCTCTCATCGCATAGGCTTACCTAAGCATGCTAACTAGATATCCCTCACAATAGTAAGTTCTTGAATCAATTTAAAAAAAAAAAAGTTCAGAATTTGAGGTTTCAAACCATGACTGACTGGCCTAACTGCTTTGAGTCTGTAGTGTTACATCACAGTCCTTATAAATACAATAAACAATAAACACAATAAAGCAAACTGTTCATACCTCAGTCAGGGAGGGACAGCAAAAAGAGGGAAGCAAATGAGACAGATGAGAAGAGGGAGGGAGAGTAAGAGTGTACTGCCCAATGAAATCTCACCATTAAGTTCCATAACCTTTCAAGCACAACAAAGTTGTACATTAAACCTTTAACACATAAACAGTATTCAAGATCAAAACTACCAGCACAATTTTACAATCATTTAAGAAAGAAATATAAAGAGTCACAATGCTGTGCATTGGTATGACCAAAAACCAAGGTAAAAGAGGAAAAAGAATATAAATTATTTTAAAAACAAACAAACAAAAAAAAAAAACAAATTATTTTAACAACAACAAAAAAATGAAACTTGGAAAGGGCTTTAAAAAAAATTAGCCAGACAAAATGTTACATACATGAATCCCAACACTTGTGAAGGAATAGGCAGTGGATCACTGAAAATTTGTAGGCCAGTTTGGTCTACATACCAAGTTCTATGAGTACTAGGGCTATACAGTGAGACCCTGCTTGTGCGTCACCAAAATAAACAAATAAATAAATAAATAAATAAATAAATAAATAATGGATAAATAAATAAATAAATAAATAAATAAATAAATAGAGCAAGGATGAAAATGCAATTATAAAGAAAAACAAGTAAGCAATAAACACCCTAAATTCTTCTTCCTGTTATTATTTTGGCTGATTGGATTTCTTTGAGTAGCCCTGGCTGCCCTATGAACTCACTATATGTAAACTAGGCTGGCCGTTAATTCACAGATATCTGCCTGACCCTGCCTCTCTGAGTGCTGAGATTAAAAGCATGCACCACCACAGCCAGGAATGGTTTTTCTTCTGAGTGGGTCTTCTGCAGGCCAGTTGACCGGAAACTTTATAGCCAAGGATGACTTCAGGTTCTTGATCATCCTCCATTTACCTAACAGGTATTTGGGAATAATATAGGCGTGTGTCACTCATTGTACCCAGCTTTCTGTTATAAAGAGTGTTTTATTCATTTATTTATTTATTTATTTATTTATTTATTTATTTATTTATTTATTTGGCAGTGTACATGCAACAGAGCCCTTGTAGAGGTCAGATAACAGCTTGCTAGAGTCAGTTCTCTCTATCCATCACATAGATTACAAACTCTTGCCTTCACGTTTGGTGACAACTGTCTTTCACCTACTGGGACATACTACTTCTCCTCCAATATTAATTTTCATAATGAAAAGTTTTAACAAGTGAGCTTTCATATAAAAATTTCAGAAGTATGTGGAATTTTTATGATACTTGGACATTATTATTACTACATATATTTGTATGTACACAAATACACAATGGTCAGAGAACAACGTGAGCAAGTCAGTCCTCTTCTACTAGTGAGTTCTAGCAGTCTATGCAGGTTAACAAGGCTCCATGGCAAACATATTTTACTCACTGAGCCACCTCACTGTCTGCACAGATCTGTTTTTTTTTCTTAATTTTTATTATTAGCTACATTTTATTAACTGTATCCCAGCTGGATCCCCTCCTTCATTCCCTCCCAATCCTACCCTCCTTCCCGTATCTCCTCCCTGACCCTTTCCAAGTCCACTGATAGGACTCCTCCCTTTCATCTGACCCTGTTTTATCAGGTATCTTCAGGACTGGCTGCAAAGTCCTCCTCTGTGGCCTAGCATGGCTGTTCCTCTCTTGGGGGGTGGGGAGGTCAAAGAACCTACCATTGAGTTCATGTCAGAAATAGTCCCTGTTCCCCTAACTAGGGTAACCCACTTGGTTACTGAGCTACCACGGGCTACATCCAAGCAGAGGTTCTAGGTTATATCCATACATGGTCCTTGGTTGGATAAACAGTCTCATATAAGACTCCTGTGCCCAGATATATTTGGTCCTTGTGGAGCTCCTACCCTCTCCACATCATACTAACTCCCCCTTCTTTCATATGATGCCCTGAACTCTGCTGAAGGTTTGGTTATCCGTCTTGGTATCTGCTTTGATACACTGCTAGGTAGTCTTTCAGAGGCCCTCTGCGGTAGGCTCCTGTCCTGTTACTTGTTTTCTCCCACAGATCTGTTTTTAATAGCATTGAATAAGGAGAAAAATTTCAATGAGACAATTTCTTACTTTTTTTTGCAAAATTTAAACTGCTAAAACATAAATGAAACAAAGAGTAAAAGATAGCAAGTAGCCTTCCTGGCCTGTAAACAATCAGACTATCCTAATCTCATTAACATGTCTGACAGCATCATCCTGAATCACCAATATAGACTATACTACTCACATATGCACAAAAGAATAAAAATATAATAAAAATTTGTAAACTTTATCAAACATTCTTTGCCACTAGAAAAAAAATTATGTGTAAGAGGTTTATTGTTAAGATTTATCTGTTCAATTGTGTGTATGTGCTTGTGTGTGGATAAAGGTATACAGATCACCTGGACCCGGAGTTTCAGCACAGGGCAGCTATGAGCACACTCATGTGGGTACTGGAAGCTGGGTCCTCTGAAGAGCAGCGCTTACTAGTACCCACTGCATCATCTCTCAAGCCCCAAGGGTTTGTTAGGAAAGTAGCTTAAAACTACATTAGAGAAGCTAAGGCTCTGCAACACTATCAAAACATGACACAGACATTAAGGCCTAAGGTTACTTCTAGTTCACACAAAAACAATCCTGAGTCCTTAAGACATACAAAGACTATGGAAGGTAGTTGCCACATAGGAATTAAGAAGGTGAAAAAAATGAAATAAAAGGCACACAAATTTGAAAGGAAAAAGTTAGGCAGATGCTAGAACACATACAGCTATAATCTCCGCTCTTGGGAGTCTGAAGCAGTAAGATAACATTCCAGTCTAGCCTGAGCTATACAATAATACTCCAAAAAACAAAACAGTTTTAAGTTTTGTATTGGCTTTTTACACCATGCTGGCGTCCCTATGAGAACCTTCCTAAGTCCACAGATCTCTTGAATTACTGTATACCACGTCTGGCTATCAGTTTCTTAAAAGTATTTTTTACATGTATTTATCTGTGGTGGCATGCATGCTGTGGTACAAGTGTGCAGGAGCAGAAAATCTGCTCCAGAACAGGTTCTCCTCTCTCAACACATAGATCGTAGGGACTGAGCTCAGACTATCAGGTTCAGCAGCAAGCGTCTTTACCCTCTGAGCCATCTTTGCCAACCATGGCTATCAATGTTAAGGTATTAATAGCAAATCACTAATCAATAGTTGAAGGCTGTTTTACTGGCTTCTTTAAAATTTTTTTTCTTTAATTAAAAAGTAATTTTTCTTAACACTTACCTAAACTTGTGGGCTTGATGAGAACATCAAGGACGTCATAGAAGGGCAAGTTCTTTAACTGCACGTCAGGATGGACAGGAGGAATGGGAGGAGATGGTTGCTGCATCTCAAATGTGGGTTTAGTGTCTTGAAGCAGCACAGAACCAACAGGAGATGACGGTGAATGAGGTGTGATTGAAGTAGAAGGCAACGAGTGGATTCCAGCCACAGCCAAATCAGGTTCTACTGGTGATGAACTACCATCCAAACTGAAAACCGATGATTTGATTGTGGATAGATCAGAAAGTCCTTCAAGTGTCCGTGGGTATCGGCGTCTATATAATTCTCGAATTTTAATCTGAACCGCAGGGCTGCAGCCACTCTTCAATAGATGCAACGCCCTCATCAGGAGGTCATGCTTGCGCCCACTTTTATTCCGTCCAGCAAAGCCCAGTAACACTTGTAATTCAGAAACCCTAAAACTAGAAACCATATTCTAAAAGGGGGAAGAAAAAAAAGACAAGTCTTCGTCAAGCATATTAAAAAAAGCCTACTTAAAATATACTGTAAAATTGGACTTTTTCCTGAAAGTAAGCAATATTTACATAGACCACACCATGTAGAACATAATATTCAGAAAACTGTCATCTCTTGAAACTTCCATTTGAGTTATGATGTTAAATATTTTTTTTCCTTTTCATTTTGGAAATCTAGTCTTGGTTCTTATTATGTTCTAATATAAATCCCTATTTGCTTCTTCACTATGAATTCTTTAACTAATAAAACTTTTCTTTTTTCAAAACTATGACCTACTAATACAAAACACAGCAATTGTTACAAAATTGTCACTAATGAAACAAATGAGCTGAATTTTTATGTCACATTAGTGTAACTTCTAGTGCTGCTTAGTAAATCTAGAAAATCCAGCTTTAACTAGTATCCAAAGCCAACGCATTTTTTAACCCCAACTCAAACATTAAACAGACAAAATAATTTTCAAAAAGGCTTAAAAATATTAAGACTAAACATCACATATATCCTATTTAACTGCCAAATTTCAAAAATGATTAAAAACTTCAGCTTAGTTTTCAAATGAGAACAAGACCTCTACAAGTAAGAAGCAGAGAACTCACAATTCTTAAAAATTAAGACCACCCTCATAGGACTCTTACTGATTTGTGCTTGAGTGTTAAACAAGCATAAGAAGCAACTCCTGCTCTACATATCTCATCTATTTAGTCCGTAAGATCTAGTCAGTACTGTAAACCCCTTGTCGCCTTTTAGGTCGAGCTGCTGAGTGATTTTCAGTAAATTCTGAACACAAAAGGTAAACCACATAGGTGAGATTTACCTATGCCACACCATGAATCATCTGCCAAAAGAAAGAAGAAATGTGGAGCCACCCCTCCAGAACCTACTCTCAGGAGAGCCGCCTCTCACTGGAAGTTGGGGTTTCCCTACTATCTCATCAGTTAGGCACAAAGCAGCCAGGATTCCTTTCTTGTGAAACTGAAGGTTTTATTCCCAGGAGAAAAGACAGGGAGTATGGAGACAGACTGTATACAAAATAAAAAGATAGAGATATGGGCTTAGAAATAAGAATGAAGAATCACAGGATTCTGAATTGTACAAGATAGTCTTTACACTGAAAATCGTGCAAAGATAATGGTGGAAAGGTCAAGGAGAGCCAGTAAAAAACTTGGGACCCAAAATTCATATACCGATGAGCTGCCAAGCCCTGTCCCTGTTACCAAGACTTAGTACCTTGGGTTCTCTTTCTCTTTTATTTATTTACTGTTTTGTTTTAATTTACTATGTATACAGTATTCTGCCTGCATACCAGAAGAGGGCACCTGATCTCATTATAGATGGTTATGAGCCACCATGACGGGGAAATGAACTCAGAATCTCTGGAAGAGCACCAAGTGCTCCTAACCCCTGGACCCTCCAGTCCATGTACCCTGCGTTCTTAGAGACGGCTCAGTACTTAAGTCACTAAAGTCTGGCTTTCAGTATGTCTTTAGCCTCTAACTTCTCTAGAGAGGAAGGTCTATACAGAAAAAACAAAACAAAACAAAACAAAACAAAAAAACACACTGGTATGACTTTTTTTTTTTTTTAAGGATGCACAGAGCAAGGAGTATCTCAATAGCAAGACCTAATTTCAATCACTAATAGCTTAAAAAAAAAATGTAGAGGCAAGTGGATCTCTGTGATTTCAAGGTCAGCCTGGTCTACATAGTGAAGTGAGTTCTAGGGCTAAATAGAGATACCCTGTCTCAAACAAACAAACCACAACAACAAAACTCACAATGAATTATAAAGTTAAAACTAGGGATATAACCCAAGCTTATTTATCAAACTGAGTTAAACACAAATTATTAAAAAAAAAAAAAAAACAAAAAAAAAAAAAAAAAAAACCTTTAAAGCTATGGTGTATATATATGAAGGCAACGTAGACCCACTACATTAGAAAAATATCTCATTAAGTAGGAAAATATTCTAGTTACATGTACTCACCAAATCAATGTTTTTTAGAAACTGCTTTTCAACTCTTAATTAAGAATGTGATGGAAACGTCGACAACAACAACAAAGTCTAAAATTTAGGTAAATTGTAGTTGGTGAGAAATTAATACAAGTTTTACTGATTCCCACCCCCATCTGCCATAATGTATAACAGGTCCTGTTAGGCTATTTTCCTAACTGCCAGGAAAACTTGATAAACTGTATTATTTAATGCTACCTATTTTAGTTACTAGCATGAAAGTAACCTACATCTATATTTATAAATAGGAAAGAAGACAAATTTAACTAAATTAACATAGCGAAAAAAAAAAAAAAACTTCCTAAGATAGTCTGCATGGCAAATCATAAAGATCTAATTCCTAACCACTGTCTGTTAGAGAGGTCATGGAAAGTCCCAATCCTTATAAAATCATTCCCTATAATTAAGCCTACTTTTACTTGAGGGATTTTAAGTAGCTCTCTTGCTTACAATAAAATATTTTAACTCATCTCAGGCCAACAAAAACCGTAATTAAATGTCATCTATTAAAAGAAGTAATAAAGAATATACTATAGGGGCTGGAAAGATGGCTCAATGGTTATGAGTCCATTCTGCTCTTGCAGAAAACTCAGGTTTGGTTCCCAACAGCCACAGGGTAGCTCATAAGCACTTGTAACTCCAGTTCCAGGGGATTTGAGACCTTCTAGCCTCCACAGACACATGGTACATAGAGAAACATTCAAACAAAACACTCATAAAGTAAAAATGAATCCTTAAAAAACATACTGGATTTCAAAATCTATATAACTCACAGCTTTGCACATCTCTCTAAATGTTTATCCATAATTATAGAAAAAAGTTCAAGAATCAAACAGAATCAAAAGCAATCATAAAGGGTGAAGAATTAAAGGATAAAGCAAAACAAAATCAATCAAACAAAAAAAAACACAAAACATTAACTAATAAAAAATAAAGTCAAACCCTAAAACAGAAAAGGAAACAAATGCACAGTATTAAGAAGAATAAAAAGGCTAGACATGATGGCACACATCTTTAATCCCAGTACTCCAGACACAGAGGCTGGAGGATCTCTGTGAGTTCAAGGCCATTCTGGTCTACTTAGATAGTTCTAGGACAGCCAGAAATACAGAGAGACCCTACCTCAAAAAAAAAAAAAAAAGGAATAATTACAGTAATAATAATAATAATAAGCCAGGCGAGATGGCATACAGCTGTAATCCCAGCACTCAGGGAGGTAGAGGCAGGCAAATCTGAGTTCAAGGCTAGCCTGGTCTACAAGGTGAGAACAGGACAACCAAGGATACACAGAGAAATCCTGTCACAAATAAAACAATGAACAAAGGAACGAATGAAAGATGAAAGAAAGAAAATTATACAAGATGAACTTAACATTATTTTGCAATATTTTACCATACTAAAAAAACAAAAACAAAAAAAACAAAGAAATTATACAAAACTACTGAGGTCTTATGAAGGACACAGAAAACATTCTAGTCTCAACCTAGAAACTCTACTCTCAGTCTAATCTGAGACATGAATTCAAACATTAAATATATTATGAAATTTGCTCATTATGACACTTAGGAAACTCACTAATTTCCTTTAGAGGACACGAGTAACCAAACTCTTATTCAAGTTTATTAAAAAGCAAACCATTTTTTAAAAAAGATTTACTGGTTTAAGAGGGAAAACCACATGACTTAGATAAATGAGAGAAAAGCATCTGATAAAATTTTACTAATTCAACTTAAAACCACTTAATTGGGTATAAAAACCTTGTCAACATGATAAATGACAACAGAAATCAATAGCAAGTGTACTATTAAAGATGAAACACTAGATCATAAACCTAAGGCCCATAAAATGTATACTGTTTTGTTATTAAACATTATTCAAAAGATTCTAGATAACAACCAAGCAATAAAAAGTCTTTGAAGTAGGAGCTGGAGATGTAGTTCCATTGGCAGAATGTTTGCTTAGCATGCATGATGCCCAAGGCCCCAGCACTACATAAACTGGGCATGGTAGCACACCTGTAATCTTAGCAATAGGTAAACTAAGCTAATGGAAACATTTTCAAATGGCTAAGAAAAAAATAATATTTAGGGGGGAACCTAAATAACACAAACTCAAAATACAAAAGATTAAATTTCAAAACTTTTCCAAACACTAAAACACAACTGACAGTGGGGAGTGGTAGCCCATACCTTTAATCCTAGCAGTCAGGAAGGCACAGACAAGTGATTCTCTGAGTTCAAGACCAACCTAGTCTACATATAGAATTCAGGCAATCCAGTGCTACAAAGTAATACAATAACCCCCAACACAACAAAAAAACACACACAAAATGTAAAGGAAACACTAAATAAGTTAGACTAAAAAACACATTATCAGATTAAAAGTAAAATTCAGTATTAAAAGTAAGTTAATTCTTCCCATATTAAGTTACAAAGAGGACAAAGTTCTAAGTTTCAAACGAATGACTCATGAGTAACTGGAAAATTTACTAGATCCAAACTGGGATAAAGAATTAAACAAAATATTTATAAGTACTGATGAATAAAACAAAGACAGGAAAAGGAAACAACAAAGAAAGAAGGTTTGTAGTTTTAAAGGGGGGATGATTTACTGAAAAGGTAAGTGTAAATAAGGAGGAAAAAAAAAACATACTATATGGCTATATAAGAAAACACATTCCAGAGGTAAAGCACAGCAGGAAAAAAATTTTTTAGCACATCAGAAAGGTTATCACCACTGTTGAACTAAAACAGGGTAGAAGAATGAGTATTACAATAGCTGGATGATTAGGTTGCTAATAAATTCCACTGGTAGCGTAATAAGCAAAGAAAATAACAAACCTGAGGATGATAATATTTATTTATATATAAGTAAGTACTGTAAAGAAGAAAATCAAATGTGAGGTTAAGAAAAGACAGCTGAGAAAGTAATAATAAGCATATAAACAAGCAGGGTGGTGAGCAGTTTGAAATGTTCTATAAGTGAGAAAGCAGAAGTAATTTTAGAATAACACATCAAAATTTCAAGAGATGTTGAGAGAATATGAAAAGGCAAAAATGTATGTAAATATACAACATAAAGTTACAATATAAAGTGAGAAAAAAACACCCTGCCCTCTTCTGGCATGTAGGCGCACATGTAGTCAGAACACTAGGGAGGGAGGTAGGAAGGAAGGAAGGGAGGGAGGGAGGGAGGGGAGGGAGGGAGGGAGGGAGGGAGGGAGGGAGGGAGGGAGGGATACATATACACACACACATAAATAAATAAAAAAAAAACTGTTCTCCACCATCTCTGTTCAGTTAATAAAGAAGCTGATCTGCCTACAGCTGGGCAGAGAGGACAGGAGGCTGGACTTCCATTCCAGTCAGGGGGTTTCAGGTAGGGATCAAGAGAAGAGGTAGAACGAAGTAGAAGGAAGAGTTTGCCATGAGGACAGAGTTACAACAGAAGGCCTGGGAGAGACCAGATGGCAGATAAAAGGGCACCTGGCTGGGTAATAGCCAAACATAATTGGGTTGGAATAGTGGAATATCTGCCCAATTACAATGCTTAAAGTTTGCTGAATAAGTCTAATAGGTCTCTGTGTCAATTATTTGGGAGTTAGGGCAAGTATTAGAAAAGGCCCCTACTAAAACCGTACTTCAAAGACCCTGAACTAAAATGCTTCCTTTTGTAAACCACCCTGGTCATGTTTTCTCACAGCTAAAGAACAGTAACTAAGACAAGTGACTATATTCATTACTTACTCAATATGTGTTAAAAGTTCTACTGGTAGAATAATACAAGAAAATTAAAGGTTAAATGAATAGGTTATAATGAAAAGCTAAAATCACTTATCTATAAACAATGGACGATTAGGAACAAAAAAAAAAAAAAAACAATACCATCCCACACCCTCATCACTCTTAAAAAACTAAAATTATGGGGCTGGAGAGATGGCTCGGTGGTTCAGAGCACTGGCTGCTCTTCCAGAGGTCCCGAGTTCAATCCCCAGCACCCACATTTGGCTGACAATCACCTATAATGGGATCTGACGCTCTCTCCTGTCATGAAAGCATATATGCAAATAAAGTGCTCATGTATGAATAAATTTGTATTAAAAAAACTAAAATTATATGTAAAAATATAACAGGCATACTGAACTTATATGTTAAAAGCCACAAAAACTGGGGCTGGAGAGGTAGAACCTGGGTTCAATTCCTAGCACCCACATGGAAGCTATCAACTGTAACTGCTGTTCCTGAGGATCTGACACCCTCACACAGATACATGCACATAAAAATAATTATTTTTTAAAAAGGCTACAAAAACTGGATAAAGAATTCCAAGATCTAAACAATTACATTCTTCATGGATTTTTCTCCCCTACCTTTCCATACACTACAATATAGATGTTTAACACACTTAACTATCCAAACTCTGCAGGACATTATGTAGACAAACATTGATATTATTCTAAACTGTATATAGAAAAACAAAAGAAATAGAAACACTGGCCTTTTTTATTATTTAAATAACAGAAGGCTGGGGATAGCTCAGTGGTTGCATAGCATGTGCAATCAATTCTCTGCACCAAACCACAAACAAATGGAGAGGAACTCAATCTATGCCAGCTTCAAAACATAGCTTCAGTAATCAAGATTCAAGATGGTGCTGTTAGGTGAAAGACAGGCAAGTGGTTCAATGGAACAGTACAGAAAAACCCAGAAATAGAAACAGACCTGCACAAATGTGACCAATAATATTTGACAAAGGTGTAAACATGTAATAAATTGTGCTAAAGCAACTGGACATCCATAGCTTCAAATAGATAGCGTCTATACTTGTTGCAATGGAATCAGATTATTTTTTCTTAAAAGGCATGAAGTACCTACCTACCACAAGAGCAGCAAGGCCAGAGATCAAAATTTTGTAAGAGTGTTCAAAGTTACATCTTTTGATTCCTTCTTTTCCCCAGATGCTCACTAATGGAGACTGGAGAATGAAGTTGAGAAGTCAGGCAGCCAGGTATGGGCACAGACTTAATGCCAACACTGAGGAGGCAGGAGGATAAGTGAGTTTGAGGCCTCTTCGTCTATACAGCAAGGCCTTGGCTCTAAAAAAAAAAATAAGTGGGAGGAGGGGTCAGGCATGGAGCTGCAGCTTCCAGTCACCCACTCAACTATGAAGGAGAACAGTGAGGACAGAGTTGCTAAGTTATAATACTCAGTGAGTTAGGTTTATTACATGCATTCAGTATAAACATAGCATAGATTTTTGGGAGGAGAGGGGAGGGTCAACACAGGGTTTCTTTGTGTAGCCCTAGCTATCCTGGACTTACTTTGTAGACCAGGCGGGCCTCGAATTCAGAGATCCACCTGCCTCTGCCTCTCAAGTGCTGAGATTAAAGGCATGCTTCACCAAACCTGGCATTAGCATAGATTTTTTTTAAGTTCTTTAATAAGATTTTTAAATTATTTTTAATTATGTGTATTTATTTATGAGGGAGGCATACAAATGTGATTGCAGATGCCCACAAAGTCCTGCAGCTGAAGTTACAAGTGATCTGCCTCCCAGGAGTTCTAAGACCCCAAATCTGGGCCCCCTCAAAGGCAGTGAACCTTTTTTTTCCCGGAGACAGAGTTTCTCTATATAGCCTTGGCTGTCCTGGACTAACTCTGTAGACCAGGCTGGCCTCAAAAAAACAGCGATTCAACTGCCTCTGCCTCCTAGAGTTCTGGGATTACAGGTGTGCACCATCGCACCCGGCTGCAGCGCACTCTTAAATACTGAGCCATTTCTCCAGTCAAGATTTTTCTTTTGTTCATAAATACCCTCTGATCATTTTCTTCCCTTATAAATAAATCCTTCAATGTTCTTCCCCAACCCCCTAACCTCCCAACTTGATGTTTTTTTTCTATTTAAAAAAATTCCATTTCATGTTGGTCAACTACTGCTGGCGCGTGGTTGGTATACTCGACAACACTCCACTGGAGAAACTGATTTTTCCTCTCCAATTCTATTTTGGTTTTTTGTTTCTTTGTTTGCTTGCTTTAGAGACAGGTCTGTGTAGCCCTGGCTGTCCTAGAATTCCCTCTGTAGATCAGGCCTGCCTCAGCCTCCCATGTGCTGGGACTAAATGTGTGTGCCACCACCACCCAGCTCCCTCCCCAATTCTCAAGTGTTTGTTTCAAATGCAACATATCTAGTAACAGGATGGCTTAAACCTCTATGACTTTCTCTATCAAAGTAACTGAGTGTTTGAGACCTCACAGTAGAATCAATAAGTCTATACATAAAGGATATGTATGAGTATTATAAACAAAACTTTCACGTCACCTACAACTTCTGAAAAAATTATCCTTAGATTAGTCATAATGCCTAATACAGCATAAATGCTATATGAACAGGGTCATGCTGCATTGTTCAAACAAGCAAACAAATATCAGTACAGCACTAGAGAGATGACTCAGCAGTTGGGAACACTGTTTGCTCTTCCAGAAACCCCAGTTTGATTCCTAGCACCCATATAATGGCTCACAACCATCTGTAACTCTAGTTCTAGGGGATTTAACTCTTCTGACCTTAAGAACCAGACACCCAAATGGTAAGCAGACAAAGCACCAATACACATAAAATACATACATTTTTAAAGATTTATGTATTTATTTAATGTAGATTAGTGCTCTATATGCATGTACACCTGCATGCCAGAAGAGGGCATCAGATCCCAGTATAGATGGTTGTAAGCCATCATGTGGTGGCTGAGAATTGAACTCAGGACTTCTGGAAGAGCAGACAGTGTTCTTAACCGCTGAGCCATCTCTCCAGCCCCACATAAATTAAATAAACAAATAAATAAAAGTTTGCTGCAAAGAACACATCCTGTTATGCCTTCAGTAGCCCCATTAACCGCTTCTTTGCCACAGTTATTTTTTATTATTATTATTCCATTTTCTTTTATGCTTGATTTAATCAAATTATTATTTTGTTCATGGTCTTTGGAAAAACAGGCCACTGCATATTGCATTTGTAAATACTCACCATACAGCCTAAGTACATAGTAGGCTATCCCACCTAAATTTATGTAAACATACTCTATAAAGCCAAATGTGGTAGCGCATACCTGTAAGATCAGGAGCTCAGAACAATCTTCAGCTACACAGTGCTCAAGACCAGTTTGAGCTACATGAAATTGTGCCTCAAAAAAACAAAGAAAAAAAAAAAGAAAAGGGGTCTGAAGAGATGGTTCAATGGTTAAAAACACTGCCTGCTTTTCCAGAAAACATAGGTTCAATTCCCAGAACCCATATGGTGGCTCACAACTGCCTGTAACTCCAGTTCCAGAAGCTTCAACACATCTTGTAGCCTCCATGCAGATTTCCATGGGGGTGAAACACCCATATACATAAATAAAAAGAAAAACATTAACAAAAAGAAGAGAAAAACCCAAAACACCCTATAATTCCACAAAACAGAAACTGCCTGTCAACATATTTGTCAGAATGTGATGGTGGGTAATACTGGAGTATTAATTCCATATCTGAAGGGGAAGGAAAGAAAATAAGCCAAAAGTAGTGGACCATGCCCGTAATCCCAATACTCAGGAGGTAGAAGCACGAGGACCAGGAGCTTAAGTCCAGCCTTGTCCTCACAGAGAGTTTGAGACCAACTTGTGCTACTACATGAAACCTGCATTAAACAAACAAAAGTTAAACATTGAACATTATGCATCAATTCCATTCCTAAATGTTCACTCAAGAGAACTGAAAACCTATTCCATATAAAACTTGGTGCCCATGCAGATGAATACTTGTACTAGCCAGTAAGTAAAAATAACTCAATGCCAGACAATATAATCACACAACAAAATACTGTTCTGTTAAAAATGAACAAATTACTGGTACAGGCTACAACACAGATGAAGCTGGAGAATATTATGCTAAATGAAAATACATTAGACACAAAAGGCCAGTGTTGTGTGATTCCATTTATAAGAAATGTTCATGATAGGCAAATCCATAGACAGAAAGTCAGCTGGTATATGCTAAGGCATGGGAAGAAGATAAATTATAAGGAATGACTACTATGGTGACTACTGGAAATAGGACTTCTTTTGGAAAAAGAAAAATATTCTTGAATTAAGACAGTGGTGATACTGCTATGACTGTGAAGTCTAAAGAGCACCATACCTAGCTAGGCGGTGGTGGCACAGACCTTTAATTCCAACACTTGGAAGGCAGAGGCAGGGAGATCTCTATGTTGTAAAAATGAAGATTCCTGGTAGGTGTAAAAGGATCAAACACTTGGATCTTCTAGACAGAAAATTACCTGCTATAGAATTACATAAGCATCTTAGTATCAAAAGACCTACCTCTACTTTCAACATCCACCTTCCATGCTTCCATCAAACCCAGGGCATGAAGTCTGCTAGGCAAATTCTACATAGCAATGAGCTATGTAGAAACTAGGCAAGCTAACTGATTTCAAATTATGATGCAACAAACTTTCCAAATTTTATAAATGTTCTAGTTTACCTACAGCTATTGTTATAATCACCAAGATAAACATCCAAAGTCTCATATACATATTTACTCTTTCTATATCATACACAGAAAGCAAGTTTTCAGTCCATGAAAGGTAATGGATAAAGGATGTCCTTTTAAGAAAAATAAATAGAATGTCACTACAAACAGATTCACTTTCAACTGCTATATAGAGAACAGAATGGATTAACTAGCTGAAGTACTGCAAAACTTTTTGAAGAATGAATGCCACCAGAAACCCTATATTGGAACCGTATAGCAAGCAAGAAAAGGCAAGGGCAGAAAAAGCTAGTGAATGGTTAAAAAGACTGAATTGGCTCCAGAAACCCAACTGTTCTACCTACATGACTTCACCCAGTACTTGACTCTTTTGAGAGATTAAGGGCAAAAATCCAAAGTGGCATTGACAGATGTACCATTGATCTTTGTGGTGGTTTGAGTGAGAATGCCCCCCAGAATCTCATGTTTGCATGCTTGGTCCCCAGCTGAACTGTTTGAGAATGATCAGAAGGTTTAGGAGGTGCACCTTGTTGGAGGAAGTGTGTGGCTGGAGGTGGTGGGCTTCCTTTCACAGAGGTTGCCTAAGACCATCAGAACACATATTTACATTAAGATTCACAGCATAGCAAAATTTGTTTTAAGTAGTAATGAAAAGAATTTTATGGGGTGAGGGGGGGGGTTACCACAACATGAGAAACTGTATTAAAGGATCACAGCTCTAATTACAAAGGTTAAGATCTACCGTCTTAGCTACTGCTCTAGCCTTCACCAGTGTGCTTCCCACAGTAATGATAATGGGCTAACCCCTTTCAAACTGTAAGCAAGCCCCCAATTAAATGTTTTCTTAGGAGTTGCCTTGGTCAAACCAGGTGTAGTGAGTGGTACATGCCTGTAATCCTAGCACTCTAGGTGGCAGAAGCACTTGGATCTCTTGTTTTGATGCCAGCCTGGTCTACAAAGCCAAGTCCAGGACAGCCAAGGCTACACGGAAACCCTCTTTCTGGTTACAAAAAAAAAAAAAAAAAAGGTTGTCTTGGTTATGGTGGCTCTTCACAGCAATAGAAAGAACTAAAACAATCTTGTGCCAAGTTAATTCACATCTAGCTAGTTGGTTCAAAAAATAGTTAGTCATCCCTTCAATTATAACAAAGAAAGATAAGTGAGCATCTAGGAAACCAAGTATAATTCCCCTGGCACATGAAGGCTTCTTATACATACACCACACTATTATAATCATCTTTTTAGACTACACAGGTCACCTTCTTCCTTCTCAAAGAATTTCCTCCTGTCCCTACCAATTAGAATGCATTCCTAAATCAAGTCTGTACCATAATTGCAATTCCCCGGTTCTAGGCCAGTAGACACTGACAAATGCTCTAAACTCATCATATTCTCTCAGAAGGATGCATCAAAGCTAGACTGGTAATCTACTAGTCACGTAGGCGTGAAAGGCAAAACAGAGCTCCCATAGTCTAGAGCCACACAGTAGTCTTGAAAAACATCTTGTCAGGCAACCCCTCAAGGTTCTACAGCTGCCTTACAGATGACACCTCCCCTCCTCAACCCTTTGTCTAAAGTAAAAGGACAGGAAGAACTAAATCACACTGGGGAGGGGATGGTCTTTCCCCAAAAGATCCTTCCAGTACAGACACAGCACCAACCACATGCTGACTGCTGACGCTATACTATCTTCAGCAGTTTAAACTATGGTATCCAAACCAGTTTACCATTTTTTTCTACTGCCAGGTATAACTAAAAACCCAATGCCTGTAATCTTCCCTGGTCCTATAATTTAACTGTCATCATCAGAATGTAATCTGGACCAGAAAACATCACTGCAGGAGTCCCCTTCTCTTTCTGATTATTGTTTGGGGTTTTGTTTGTTTGTTTTTGTTTTTTTGTTTTTGCTTTGGTTTTGTTTGGGGGGGGTATTTACTTTTTGTCCACTCTCCTGTTTTTCTTCCATTTTATGATACAAAGGTGTGGTATTTATCATTTAAATTTTTTCCATAAATTTCAGATTAGGAGTTCCACCTAGCCCAAAGAACAATGAACTCTAACATGGACTCTGAAAAACTCAAGAAGACTCTCAAGTCAGGTAAGATGTTTAAAACTTCAGCATGTCCACTTACAAACTGTGATCTAGGTGAAAATTTGATCCACATTTCATTTTCTTCACAGACTTGCAAGAATAACGATGTACATACGAAATATCTGAACCAGAATTTGGCATTAGAATGAGTATGCCACCACCATCATCATCACTTTTTGCACTGGAGAAGTGGGATAAACATAAGCTAGCATGAGTCTGCCCTAAAAAGCTATGGGAAAACATTGTGGGTAACTCTTCCAGCATCCAATCAGCCTGCAACCTTCCTTCCTTTCCTCTGGAAACTGAGGTCTGGTCTCTGCTGGTCACTATGAATGGGGGAAGCCAAGGACATTATCTTTGACCAAGCACAAGGAGATGCAAAAGCAAGCTGATTTAGGGGATGAGAAGATGAAGCTTATCCACAAAACAAAACAAAAACAAAGGAAAAAGCGACAATTTGTTTTCCACTGCTTTCAAGGTGCTGGTTCCACTTCGATCTGAGTACTGATTTCCTTTTCTACTCTGTATGATTCATTCTTCACTTTAACCAGTAATAGTTCTGAAAGTGTGATACAAGCCCCAGAGAGGTTTCCACCAAACAAACTAAAATAATAACAACAGCAAACTCCTACCTTCCCTGGGAGAGGAAAAATACATGCCACTGTTCAGAAGTTAAGGTAATACTGCAGGTAAAAATAACTGCAGTGTTCAGTTTACTGTAGCGAGGCTCAGGCTTGCTTGTTTCAGGAGCGCCTTATGGTTCAAGTATCCTTTACAATCATGGTTCTCTGTATCAACTAATATGGGAAACAACGCGTATCGATGTATTTATTGGGAAAATCATTCTTGTCTGAAACAGGAGGAAAAATGGTAGGCCCTGAGCAATCTCTCACATTCACTCTGTTGTTGGTGTCCAGCCAGCCAACAACCGTTTCCCACAAACAATACTAGTCTTACAAAGCAGAATGGTTCACCAGGTTAAAGGAACTCAAACATCACTTTTGGCTACATTATCCCTACTGGCTGCAGTTCATTTAACTTCAAATCTATACGTATGTCTCTAAAACACAATTAAAGAAAAAAAAAATCAGGGTTTCTATCTGTAAACATCCCACATACAGTATTTCGGCTCTTAATCCAGCTCACTTATCACACCTGGTTTAGTTTGGGATAAGGCTCCTGTAAAGATCGTCAGTCTGGTGGAGAAAACAAATCTTTTTCCGTGTAACCTCCAACCGCCTCTATTTTAAACTCCGACTACAAAGCTAGCAACAATAAAGTTATGACCTGTTCTCATGCTAGGAAACAGTTTTTCCTCAAGAGCGCAAACCACAATACATGACAACTCAGACGCTGAGGATTTCTTACGATGGTTATAAGGCCCGCTAGGGCAGGCGGAGTTCCCCAAAGACCGCGCTGGTCCTCGCGCCGAGTGAGCAAGCACTGGTGGGAGGAAGGGGCCTCATCTCCTGACAGACCTGCCTAGCCCACAGCGGGGCCGGGAAAATTCCCAAACGCAACTCCACGTTTCCGAGGGCCGTCTTCACCCGGCGAACCGCAGGAACGCAGACTTCGGGGTCGCCGGCACCGAGGCGGACGCCGCTGCCCGTGCCCAGCCAAGTCCGCCCACCGGGCCGCCCGGGCTGGCCCGCCAGGTGCGCGGCCCGCCACGCCGGTCACCCGGCCGCCTGCGCCCGCCCTGTCCCTCCCAGATCGGCGCCCGGGGATGCGGCTCCGCCAACCGGCCGCACGCCCCGGCGGCGGCGCCGCGCTGCTCGCTGCTCCCGCCTCCCCTCCCCCCCCGCCCTGCGGCCTCCGCTCCCGCCCCCCCTCCCGCGACGCTCACCCTCAACTCAACGAAATCCGCCATTTTATCCCGCCCGCGGGCGCCTCAGCCGTCACCGCTCCTCCGCCCGCTGCCGCCAACGACACCGCCGCCGTCTCCTGCAACATCCTGCACTGGGCGCCGCTCTAGACGCCGCGGCCGCCGCCGCCGCCGCCTCCTCCGCCGCCGCGCCGCCGCGCCGCCACCAGCACCACCACCACCACCACCGGGCCTCACGTGACCTGCGCGGGAGCCCCGCCCCCCGGCGCGCGCAGGCCCCGCCCTCCGCGGCGCCCCCAGCCCACCGTGCGCGGCCTTCCGCCCGAGCGCCCCCCACGCGCTTCCGGTGGTGGCCTGTCCTCGGCCGAGCCTCGCGCGCCGTTCGCCTCACCGGAGCGCAGGGTCGCACGGAACTGCGGCGTGGTCTCCGGACTCGGCTGAGGACGTGGCCGGGAGAAAAAGAGTTGACAGGACTGGTTCGGGAGGATTCTCTCCGTGGCTGAGAACAGGAAGCAGCCTCGGTGCCATCCCCAGAGTAGCTGTGGTGGGATAATGCAAGTGTGGGTGATGTGTAAACCGTTGTTCCAAGCTTACGGTGCTCACAGAGAAGAATTTTTTGCGATTTTGTTGTTGTTGTTGTTGTTGAGACAGGGTATCGCTATGTTTTTTTTTTTCTCTTTTTCTTTTATTATTTTTATGTACATTTGGTGTTTGCATACAGATATATCTGGGTGAGAGAGTCAAATCCACTAGAACCTGAGTTACAGGCCAGACAGTTGTGAGCTGCCATGTGAGTGCTGGGAATTGAACCAGGGCCCTCTGGAAAGAGCAGCCAAATGCTCTTATTAATCACTGAGCCATCTCTTCAGCCCTTTTAATTTATGTCTTAATCTTAGCTGATTTTTTTTTTCCGGCCCTTGAGGGAATGTCAATGGCCTGGGCAACAGAGTTGAAAGAATTGTGAGGTAAGATTAGGAGAAAAGTGAAATAAGTGGGCCCTGGAGAACTCCGATGAAATTGAAAGGTCAGAAAATTCTTATAGTGGGGTTGGGGGAAATAAGAGACATGAGATAACATGATGAAAGAATGAGGGGGTGGAAGCAAGATACCAGCAGGTGGGGGTGGGGGCGGTTGAAACGGGATCAGATCAGGAATTTTTAGGTAGCAAGGTGGATGCCAGCCTGGAGTACAGTTTGAGGCTGAAAAAACAAAAACACGATAATAGACAATGCAAAATCAAACTAGCTGGAACACAAACAGTTCAGATTTCATTGACAAGGCTGATGGAACCCCTGTTTAATATTGCTCCTATCTAAGCCTTCTTTCCAGTCGTATTCATTCTGAGAACATAGAGTGTTAGATCCATTGGCCAAGAATTCCTTCGCCCATACTAAGGCAAAATGTATTGTTAAGGTTAGGCCATAGCTCAGTGGTAAATTCTTGGCTAGACTATGTTAGTCCCTGGCCTCCGTCCCCAACACAAATACACATAAGTACAATAAAAAACAATAAATACAAAACAAAAAACTAAGCCCTAGAATGCCTCTCCTTAAAACTCCCAACCAAGAACCAACTGAAAGCCTAAACTGAGTACTCCACGGGAAAGGTGAAATGGTTCAGCCCTTACTGACCTGCCTTGGATCCCCTACCATGAACCTGACTTGGTGCAGCCAGGGAGGTTGTAGGAGAGACACTAGAGACTTCTTTTACAAGCAGTTCTGCCTTTGATAGAGCGCTTTCTCACTCTTGTCGTGGAATAGCCTTTATGGAAGAGCTCTGGGTAAAAGGTAGAGATGCTATCTTTGTGTTTACAGGAACAACAGGGAAGCAGCTGGCAGGACACAGGTAAAACAATTCTAGGAAAGAGCTAATGAGCGCTTGTGGGTTCGAAGGAGCTCAAGAGAAAGGTACACTAGCTAGCTAGATGACACAGATAAAGAGATTTCTAAAGAGCTAGTTTTCATTGTAGAGTCAGTCTTGTAAATAGATATATTGTATATGTATATATATATATATATATATATATACACACACACACAATCTTAAGAAAATAGTTACCTCGCTGAACTAGCAGGTTTCTACCTCAGTTTACCCCTCCCATGTGTTTATTGGTGTAAATATTAGATAATTTAAACAATTGCATTCTAATCCTTTCACATAGTGACACTCCTAGTAACTAAGCATTCAGATATATGAGCCAATGAATGTTGCTCAAACCATCACATTCTCCTCACTGGCCTTCATAGGCTTGTAGCCTATGCATTCAGTTGAACTTCAAAAGACGCCATAGTCTGTAACAGCCTCAACACTATTTAAAAGTTCAAATTATCTTCTGAGATTCAAGGTAACCCTGTAAAATCGAAATAAAAATCAGATAACATACTTTATACTGTAGAAAATAAAAATATGGTGAATAATATTTATTATTAAAAGCCTAAAATTAAAATCCTCTATCAAAATCAATAGAAGACACAGAAACCTGATAGATTTTAGAATAAGCCTTATTTCATATGGGTCTGGGCAGCCTCACATCCCATGCCATTTGCTTTAATCATTATTATCTGGGCTATTTCCCATTCATTATCCCCATAAATACTTATACATGCTTTCCATCTTGGCTGGTTCCATGTTAGTCCAGACTAAATTCCTCCTGGCCACATGGCTCTCTCCAAGCTAACTCATGCCATTCTGCGTTTTTCTTCTCTCATTCCTCTCCCATGATTCTTCTCTCTCAAGCCCATGAACCTTAGCTCTGCCCCTCACTTCTGCCCTGTCCAGGTGTGGGGGCATTTATTCAGTCAATCAGAGATAATTTGGGATGTCTGAGTGTCTGCTCATAAAAAATAGCAGGCAGATTTCAGGGGGCAGAATAATTAACAAATGCAAAGCACCAAACCATGTTGCTACAACTTCCATTATACGGTTGCACAGGATATACATTACAATTTCAAAAAAGAGGAAAAGTAACATAGTGAGGAATTACTGGATCGAAGCAAAACCAAAACCCAGCAGGGCAAAATCCAAATTGTGTATCTCCATGTCTGTAGAGGGATGTTAATTCAGTACATGGCTGCTCTAGCAAAAAATCACATCCAAAGACCTAGGTCTGTGGGATCAAGCTGGAATGCCTTTAACCCCAGGAGTCAGAAGCAAGCAGATCTCTGAGTTCGAGGCCAGCCTGGTATAAAGGAAGTTTCAGGTAAAGAAAAGCTTAGGTCCAAGCATACTGGTACATGCCCCTCAGGAGACAGAGACATGCAGATCTCTGAGTTCCAATCAATTCAGTTGAGTCAGTGAGTTGAGAGGCAGTGCAGGGGAGTTGAGTTTGTATCAGTTTAGTTTGTGGAATTCAGAGGCAGTTTTACTGGGAGAGTTTTACAGAGACAGGCTGAAAAGAGAACAAGCTAGGCAGGTAAAGACAGAACAAACCAGAGCATCAAAAGGAGCCAGAATATTAGAACAGAATGCTAGAGTTAGTTTGAAGACAAGCAGAGCAATTCAGTCAGAATCTGAGAGAACCCAGGTTGAATCAGTCAGTTTTCCAGTTGATGGTACTGTTTGAGTAGATTTAGGAGGTGTGGCCTTCTTGGAGGAGGGTTTTGGTCACTGTGTTTTCAAATGCTGATTTCAGTGCCCTGAGATCTGGTTACTGTCCTGCTATGGGCATTGTTATGAATGTTGCACCATCTCCTATACCCATATGATATAAAGAATGTTCCCTGGGTTGGAGAGGTGTCTCAGAGGTTAAGAGCACTGGGACCTCTTCCAGAGGTTCTGAGTTCATTTCCAAGCAACAACATGGTGGCTCCTAACCATCTGTAATTAGATCTGGTGCCCTCTACTGGCATGCAGGTATACATACATTCAGGCAGAACATTGTATACATAATAATAATAAGAAAAAAATCTTCTCCCATTATCTCTGACTGGTGAATAAAGATGCTGAAGCCTGTGACTGGGCAGGAGTAGTCAGTTTAGGTTTCTAAGCTTGGGGTTGAGATATCATTAGGACAGGAAAGAGGAGAGGAAGCTGGAGAGCAAGGAGACTCAGTGGGGCAAAATGGATGATAACGATGAGCATGTGGCCATGAGGACAGACTGATGGAGCAGAAGCTGTCTAGGAGTCCTCAGATTGGCAAGTGATTGACTATAGGAAGTATGTCCCAGGAGTGTGGGGTTTGGGCAGCAGGGGGGCTTTTAGCTTTCAAAAAACATGTAGCATTCCTAGTTTGCTTTCTGCTTCCTGACTGTGTTTTAAAGTATGTTGCAGGATATTTGTTCACATTGTGAACACAGAGATTGTATAGTAGAAAAACCTGTTTCTAGTTATGATGTGGCTCAGCCCTACTACACACCTTTAATCCAAGAGCAAAATAAAGTCAACCATAGGTCAAGAGTTAGAGCAAGCCACCAGATGACAGGTCAAAAACGGAAAGGAGGGACATTGAGTTAAGGATATTTAAGACAGCATGGAGCTAGCAAGATTTCACTGGAGTGTCTGGCTCCCATGTCTTCATTGTTAAAATGGAATGATTGGGATTTTGGTTTTAAAACAACAGAGGTGTGAGCCCTCAGTTCTTATCACAAGCTGTTACTGTGATGGTAATGGATTCTTATCCCTCTAGAACCATGAGTTAAACCTATCCATCTGTTACTTTAGTTGTGGTGTTTTATCACAGCAGTAGAAAAGTGAATAAGACAGAAGGTAAATACCAAACTAGCCTCACCTGCTGAGTAAGGCCCTGTTTTAAGCAGACAAATTTTAAAAATGTAGATTATGAGTTTTAAAACTTAGATTCTAGAACCTTTTCCAAGACAGAATTATGGCATAGCTTCAGTAACATAATAGGATAAATCTGCTTTTAGGAGAAAATGTACAGCCAAAGAGTGAAATGATAAAAACAAAATAACACATAAGACAAAGAATAGTTTTGAAACAATGATAGGGCCATCTAGATGGTCTGCAGGCTAAGGTGCTTGCCACTAAACCTGACCATCTGAGTTCAGTCCCCAGCACTGATTAGTCTTGAACATCAATGCTTGTTAGTCTTGAACATCAATGCTTGTGGAAAGGTTGGGATATTGAAGGTCTAGAGCCTAACATCCTGTGACTATCCGGTGATACCTTTGGACTGTGTTAGCTCAGGTAATAGCATCACCAGTGGTATCTGAGGCCCACTGCAGGGGTTTCTCTGCTTGGCTGTTACTTGCCTACCTGATGTTTCTACCAGTGTATTTGAAAAGTACATGCAGGCAAAATATTCATATGTATAAAATAAAAATGACAACATTAAAAAAATCTTTTTAAAGCAGTAATCTATCCAAGTGGAGTGGTTGTCACATTCACTCCTGAATTAGGAGGCACGTGGGGCTTAATGTCCCTATAAACTAGCCATACTCCTTGAGGCCCAGCTTCAGAAACAAAGCTGTGGTTTCCATGGTGAATTCTGAACTAGAAGGGTTATATGAAAGGTACTAGGCTTCCTTTTTCTTTTCTCAACTCCTACAACTTCCTGTTCATGTCCCTCCATGCTCCCTCTCCTACCTTGACTCCTGCTTTGCTGCTCCAGTAGCCCAGGAGTTTCTCAGGGCATCATTCCTACTCACTTTGAGAGAGAAGTTTTCCCTGGTCTCAACTCTTCCTCTTGGGTCAGGTTTCCTGGATCAAGTATGGGAGGATCTGATGGGAACCTACCTGTTTTCCACTTTTCCTGAGGCCTTTTTGGGATGCACATCTCTGAGTGAGGATAGCTGTCTTCTAGTGTTTCCCATGTTATTGACTTTTCCATCTACAGGAGTGCTGCACAGTGTTAGCTCATTATCTTTTGTTTGTTCGACAGAGGCTTTCTCTGTGTAGCTTTGGCTATCCTAGACTCCCTTCATAGACCATGATGGCCTTGGCATCACAGAGATCCACCTGCCTCCTGCCTTCCAAGGTAGTGGAATTACAGGTGTGAGCCACCAAGCCCAGCTTGTTTTGTTTTTCGAGACAGATTTTTCTCTGTAGCTCTCACTTTCTTGGAACTTCCTTTGTAGACCAGGCAGGCCTCAAACTCAGATCCACCTTCCTCTTCTTCCCAAGTGCTGAGATTAAAAGTGTGTGCTACCATGGCCAGCTTATTTATCTATTGTTGATTCACTTGTCCAGCAATAAGACTTCTTACTTGTTTTCACTACAAATAAGGTGAATCTTATGTTCCACCTGCAAGTTATGCACCAGTCAGAGCAGGTGAACACATACAAAGTGATTAGTACACTGAGGCTGAAGCTCAGATACCAGAATTTCTACTTCTCCTTGCCCATTCAGTTATGTGCCCTTGGAAAATGGAAGTCATATTGGATGGAGCATGCATTATGAGGAACTTCTGAAAGGAAAGAAAAGTAGATCAGACCTATTCCCCTGATTGAGGCCCAGTATGTTTCTACATTGGATGAGCTGCTCTGTACTTTTCCAGATTAGAGTGGGAGGAAGTCCTGATGGTGAGAATGGTATGTGGAGTATCCTTGAATGGATACTCAAGATTTTGGTCAATCAGGAAGAAATATTGTCAATGGGGATTGTATGCTGTAGAAAACAGGGAAATTCTAAGCTAACAGCCTGTGTGCACACCAGAAATTTGGATGCCTGGAAAGTTCAAGCCTGAGCTATTACAAGATTTCCTGAATTGTAGAACAAGAACAAAATCTCCCTTGCACTTAGTAGCAAGAAATCAGTGACTTCCATTAACCAGAACTGAGTTAAATAAACTCAGCTCCTACCACATGGATGAAAGTCTGATGCTCCCATAAAAGACAATTGTTGCCCTCGCTCTGGTGGTTGAGATTCACAGACACCACAAATCACCTTTCAATCAAGTTTACTTATGGGAATACATCATATTCATCAATATGTTGCCATGAATAAAGGGTAAAATTAGTGGCCTCTGGCATCAGTCTAATTTGTTTTTCCAGCTTTACTAAAGTATAAGCTACTGCAGTCCAATTTCAAAACAAGTTTCTTGAAGGCAGACTTTGCCCAAGTCTCTTTGTCTCTTTGGTTCAAAAGAGATATGAAATAAATCTTTCCTAAATGAATGGTGTTAGGCTCCAGCAATGGCTGAAGGAAGACCCAGACCCAGAGTAATACGTAAAAGCAAAGAGCATTTATTCTGCAGAGAAATCCAGAATGCTAGGATCACCACCTTCAAAATGGCAGCAACCCCAAGGGGAGCTCGAAGGTTTAAAGCCAGAAAGGGGAATTCCTGCTGTGGATACATGACCTTGATTGGGATTGGTGACCCTGATTGACTGGTGCCCATAGAAGCTACCTGACTCTGACTGGGATTGGCTGGTGTCTATGGAGGCTATATCACTCTAATCAGGACTGGTAGGTGCCTATGGAGGCTACATGAGCTCAATTATGATTGGCCAGTGCCTGTGGAGGCTCTGAGACTCTGGACAGCTTAACTGGTAGTTAAGCAATCCTATCTTCCCCAGGCCAGGTGTCTTGGCTGTTTCTGATTGGTTGCTCCTTTTCTGTGTTTTTTTTTTTTTTTTCCTGTAACTCTTAGGCTTGTTCTGTCTAGCAAGAAAATGAAGCCTGTCATGGAGTTGGTCAGGCTTATTTAGCGAGGCTCTCTCAACGGATAAATGGATGCTTTATTTTCACTTAAAAGGGGAGAATACATAGGGCATGGGTTCCATCTGGAGCTCAAGACAGATGTAAGGAGGGAGGAAGGGAGAGGAGAAGGAAAAAAAGGTCTTTTAGCAGTATATGGTTTACTCAAACATGAAGTTTGAAAATAACAAGGAATATACTAACTTCAATGTCTAACATCCACTGAAAATTAGGTACTGGGCAATCCCAAGCATTAGAGCCAGATACTTTTAGGTTGGGGGTGGGGGGCACATCAGAGTTGCTCTTCCTCCCATAGTCTCTTGCAGACCTATTTCTATTATGAGATCATACACTATAGCCAGGGCTGATTCATTTGGAGGAAGAGCCCATCGTCAGCCAGGAGAGAAATATTTTAGTCCTCCAAGTTTGGGCTGAGTGCTACCCAGCTAAAATGAGTCACACTAATGGCAGGGCACTTTTGAGTGAAAGGAACAGCTGTTGAAGCTTCTCTGGTCACAACCCTTTTTGAATTGTGTTGTATTTTCTGGCATAATGATCCAAATAACCACCCAGACATTCCTTCTGGTAAACAGACTTTTTTTTTAAGCTTGAGGACAATTTTATTATCAGTTTAATGAAAAATGCCAGGTCAGGCAAGCATCCCAGAAGAGGAAGACAGAGAACAAAAAGAGAAGAAAAGGCTACACAGTTTGAGTTAAACTGACATGGAGGCCAGCAACGTGGTGGACAAACACAAATGGCAGTGAGGAGAGTTTTAGAGAAATAGAGAAGTCCAGAGTATTAGGAAAGCATATATAATAAGGCAGAAGATTGAGCACAGAGGCACCAGTCTTGAATGCCAGCACTGGGGAGGCAGAGATGGCAGAAGCAGCATAGGCAGGTGGATCACTGGGAGTTCATGACAGGCTAGTCTACATAGTGAGTTTCAGGCCAGCCAGCCAAAGCTACATAGTGAGACCTTGTCTCAAAAAAACTAAACAAGACAGAGAAGGGGAAGGGGAGAGAAAGTAGTGCTTTTCTGAGTCAGGACTTGGAAAAGTGGACAAACAAAACAAGACAGAAAAAATAATGTATATGCTTTTTGGTTTATTTGGTTTTTCAAAGCAGGGTTTCTCTGTGTAGTCCTGGCTGTTCTGAAACTCTGTAGACCAGGCTGGCTTCAAACTCACAGAGATCCACCTGTCTATGCCTCCTAAGTGCTGGGAATAAAGGCGTGTGCCACACTGCTCTCAGTGTCTGTTTTTGGTTTTTTTCACTATTTAGTACAGGCTGGCCTTGGATTCAAGATTCAGCCTTTCTCTGGTGGTGCTAGGATATAAATAAAAACCATCATGTGTGGCTAGTCCAGCCCCTTTTTTTCAATCATGGGAATTGAAGCCAGCCTAGTACATGCTGTGCCTGATAGCACTTTTATTCCAAACTACATCCCCAGGCTAGCTTTAGCTTTCAAGGCTAATATAGAAAGGTTTATTTTGCTGATGAATTATTCTAAAAAAATTAAATAAGAATAAAAATTTCAGAGACAACTGTTTAACTGGAATTTGCTATGTAGACTAGGCTGGCCCTGAGCTCACAGAACTGCCTGCCTTTGTTTCTTGAGTGCCAGAGTTAAATGTGCACAGCACCATGGCCATGGCCATCCTAAATCAATTTTTGTTTTGTTGCTGCTGTTTTTTGAGACAGTCTCACTGGCCTGGAACTAGCTATGTGAACTAGGATGGCCTCAATGGCCTCAAAGCAATAGAGATCCACCAGCCTCTGTTTTGCATGTGGTGGGATTAAAAGCATGCACCCAGCACACTCAGCTTAAAACCAATCTTTAACGAAACTGTACTCTTACCTGCTTCCATCTAATCCTTGAAAGCTGTACATTTTACCTAGGAAAACAGGGCTTGAACTGTGCCTGTATGCTTCCTACAATAGAGCAATGACAGGAGTCCAACCCTGACCCTGTATCACTTTAGACAGGAGTTCTGAAGCCCTACCTCTATCTGTTCTGTGGTTTAGGATAAATAAGAATATGGCACATCTTATTTATGTGATGTGTGAGGTGTGGTGACTCACACCTGCAAGCCTAGCTCTTAAGAGGTGGAGGTAGGATTGGGAGTTCAAGGTCGTCTTGAAGAATCTGAGCACAACAAACTCCATTTTGGTACTAGCCTCTAACTTGTAATTAACCTAGCTCTCACCCCCAGAACCTGAAAAAAAAAAAAAAAAAACCTGTTTGTATTTGCAGGAAACCATGACATTCCAGAAGACACAGTGTGCCCGCCCTGACATCAGTCAATCAGGAAACAGATCAAAATGACTGTTGTCCTTGTGGTTGCTAAAACAATTATGTTTTCCTTATGGTTGCCAAAATAGTTATTCCAACTTGCCTTTAGCCAATCACTATGTAACAAACCTACTCTTGCTAAATCTCACCCAATCACGTAACCGCCAAGACTGGAAGCTCCTTCCCCTTGCTAAAAACCCTATAAAAATCAGCTTCTTTCTAGGCTAGAGGCTCCTGGCCTCTGACTGCTGTGCCAGTTCGTGCTGGGAGTCTAAACTTAAGCCCGAAATAAAGGCTCTTTGCTTTTGCAGACAATTTCTGACTCCTGGTGTGGTCGGTGGTCTTTTGGGGTCTCCCGAACTGCATACAACAGTCTTTTGCTAGATCTCAAATTAGAGGTCGGTTTGGCTATGTAAGAATGTTTTTTAAAAAAAAGGAAGGAAGGAAACTAAGAAGGAAGGGGAAAAAGGAGGAAAGGGTAAGTTAGAGAAGGAAGAGAACACAGTAGTGTTAAAAACAGCAAGTGGGTTTCACCTCATGGATCGGATCCATTCAAGAGCTACACTTTCACATCTACAACTATTGGCAAAGAGAGGTATATCAATACAGCAAGTCCAAAGGCATTCTTTCTTCCCAACGACACACAGTTGGCAGTTTCCAAAGTTCTTTTTAGCATCGTCAAGGCCAATTTTTACTAATTTCTGTTTAGAGATGGTTTGTAGTTGACTGCCACAAGGTTTTCAGTTAGACAGGTATAGTTCCTGTCTAGCATGAAAATGCCTTCTCCTTGCTTTCCCTGGGAGGCTCTGAAGAAGGTATTGTGACATAATCAAACATGGCCTCCACAAAATCCCAAGTGGATATAGAGTGGCTAGACTGTGGATGATTTTTTTAAGGGATTTACTTATTTTTATGTATATGTTTTGTTTGGATGTATGTCATATGAATTATACTACCCACTGAAAGCAGAAGAGGTTGTCAGATCCCCTAAAAACTGGAGTTACAGACAATGTGAACCATCCACATGAATAGGTATGGATGTGGTTCACATGCATAAAATAAAATCCTTTTTAAAATGCCCGTGTTAAAACCAAAAGAAGTACAATAGCATTTTTTCTTTTTCTTTCTTCTTTCTTTCTTTCTTCCTTTCTTTTTTCCTTCTTTCTTCCTTTCTTTTTTCTTTCTTTCTTTCTCTTTCTTTCCTTTCTCTTTCTTTCATATATTTAATTTGTTTTTTTTTTTTTTTTTTTTTTTTTTTTTTTTTTTTTTTTTTTTTTTTGGAGACAGGTCTCACTACATGGCTCCGGCTGTCCTGGGGCTCACTATGCAGACCACGTGGCCTCAAAATCCACCTGTCTTGGCCTACAGAGTTCTGGAATTAAAGGCATGTGCTACCATACCCAGCCTAATAGCTGTCCTTTTGAAGTGATGATGGGCTGCAGTTTTTCAGTACTTTGTAAATTAATATGACTCATGAAACAAATGGCAGGTTTGTGTTCTGTCCCATGTATATCAAATGGCACAATGGAGAAAGGCCAGTAAAGCCAAGCATGGTGTTGTAGCATTTGGGAGGTCGAGACAGGAGGATTGCTCCAAGTTCTAGGCTAACCTAATCTAACAACAAAATAAAACAAAACCAAGGAGGGAATAGAGAAAGAAATGTCAATGCTCATAGAACACATACATTTGTTGTTTTTGTTTATTTTTATTTGAGAGAGCATTTTATAATAATTAAATTTTTTTTGGTGCTGATGTCAAAGGCATGGCAAATTTCAACTCTACCACTGAGCCCATCCCCAGGCCCAAATAACCTTAAAAAAAAAATTGCAAATAGGATTATTCAAATCATTCTGTTTTACTTCATCCTTAGATGACAGTATGTTTACAATCTGAAAAGACTATTTTACTGATGTAATGTTTCAACTAATCTTTTTTAAAAACTTTTTATTCTTTGTGAGTTTCACATCATGCACCCCAGTCCTGCTCATCTCCCTATCCTCATATCCAGATGCCCTTTGCCTTTACAACACCTCCCAAAAAACACAAGCAAGCAAGCAAGCAAACAACAAAACCAAAGCATAAAAAACATCTCGTCGTGGAAGCTGTTGTATACAGTGTGTCCCACAGTACATCGCTCTGTCCACACATCTTTACTTGCAAATGTTGCAATGAGTCCTTGCTCTAGTTTGAGATCTCTCGATTCTGTGACACCATCAATATCGGATCCTCATGAAAACCGTTCCCTGTTATCCTGTTGTTGCCCTGTGTCATGCAAGTTCCGGGCCAGCAGTGCTGCACGATGGGACCCTGTCTCAGAAAACTGGAAGCAAGAAAGAAGTGGGGCTGGGAAGAGGACTACTCGGTGAAGAGCACTTCTTGCTGTCAGGACCCAGCACTCATATGGTGGCTCACAACTGCTTGTAGCTCCATCTCCGGGGTATCCGATGCCCTCTTCTGGCCTGCATGGCTCCCCATCCCCCAACAAAATGAAACATCTTTTTAAAAATGTTCTACTACAATACCTTCTTTAAATACAAAGAAGAGAGGAAAGGGAAAGGAGAAGAAAAAAAAAAGAGGTAAGACACTGAAGTCATAAATGAGTTAATATATTAAGAAAACCGATGGGTGTAAGGTGAAATCTCAGGGTTGTTTTGATTTGCATTTCCCTAATGGCTAATGAGGTTGAGCATTTCTTTAAGTGCTTCTCTGCCATTCGATATTCCTCTACAGAGAATTCTCTCTTTAGCTCTGTTCCCCATTTTTTAAGTGGATTACTTGGTTTATTGCTTTTCAGCTTGTTTAGTTCTTTATATATATTGGATATGAGTCCTCTGTCAGATAAAGGGTTGGTGATGATTCTTTCCCAATCTGTAGGCAGTCGCTTTGTTTTGATGACGGTGTCCTTTGCTTTACAGAAGCTTTTCAGTTTCATGAGGTCCCATTTATTGATTGTTGCTCTTAGAGCCTGTGCTGTTGGTGTTCTGTTCAGGAAGTTTTCTCCTGTACCAATGAGTTCTAGGGTATTCCCCACTTTTTTTTCTAGCCGATTTAATGTGTCTGGTTTTATGTTGAGGTCTTTGATCCACTTGGACTTCAGTTTTGTGCAGGATGATAAGTATGGATCTATTTTCATTTTTCTACATGTAGACATCCAGTTGGACCAGCACCATTTGTTGAAGATGCTATCTTTTTTCCATTGTATGGTTTTGGCATCTTTGTCAAAAATCAGGTGTCCGTAAGTGTGTGGGTTTATTTCTGGGTCTTCTGTTCGATTCCATTGAGATTTCACCTTATACCCATCAGAATGGCCAAGATGAAAAACTCAAGGGACAACACATGCTGGAGAGGTTGTGGAGAAAGGGGAACCCTTCTCCACTGCTGGTGGGAATGTAAACTGGTACAACCACTCTGGAAATCAATCTGGCGCTTTCTCAGACAACTAGGAATAGCGCTTCCTCAAGATCCAGCCATACCACTCCTAGGCATATACCCAAAAGAGGCGCAAGTACACAAAAAGGACATTTGCTCAACCATGTTTGTAGCAGCTTTATTTGTAATAGCCAGAAGCTGGAAACAACCCAGATGCCCCTCAACTGAAGAATGGATGCAGAAACTGTGGTACATCTATACAATGGAGTATTACTCAGCAATGAAAAATAAGGAAATCATGAAATTTGCAGGTAAATGGTGGGACCTGGAAAGGATCATCCTGAGTGAGTTGTCCCAGAAGCAAAAAGACACGCATGGTATATACTCACTCATATAAACATACAATATAGAATAAACCCACTAAAATCTGTACATCTAAACAAACTAAGCAAAAGAGAGGACCCTAACTAAAATGTTCAATCCCCATCCTGAAGGCAAAGAGGATGGACATCAGAAGAAAAAGAAAATAGGAAACAACCTCAGAACCTGCTACAGAGGGCCTCTGAAAGCTTCTGCAGTATAGACTGTCAAAGCAGATGCTGAGCCTGATGGCCAACTGATGGGCAGAGTGAATGGAATTTTATGTAAGAAGTGGGAAATAATAAGAGCTGGAGGGGACGGGAACTCCACGAGGAAAGCAACAGAACAAGAAAATTTGAACACAGGGAACATCCCAGAGACTCATACTCCAACCAAGGACTATTCGTGGAGATGACCTGGAACCCCTGCACAGGTGTAGCCCATGGCAGTTCAGTGTCCAAGTGGGTTACATAGTTATGGGAAGAGGGACTGCCTCTGACATAATCTGATTGGCCTGCTCGTTGATCACTTCCCCCTGAGGGGGGAGCAGCCTTACCAGGCCACAGTAGAGGACAATGCAGCCACTTTTGATGAGAACTGATAGACTAAGATCAGAAAGAAGAGGAGAACCTCCCCTATCAGTGGACTTGGGGAGTGGCATGCATGCAGAAAGGGGTGGGAGGGTGGGATCGGCAGGGGAGGAGGGAGGGGCTTATGGGGGGATACAAAATGAATAAAGTGTAATTAATAAAAAATTTAAAAAAATAAAAAACAAAAAAAAAGAAAGAGAGAGAGAGAGAGAAAGAAAGAAAGAAAGAAAGAAAGAAAG
>NW_026596040.1:37173650-37366321 GCF_907164565.1 Psammomys obesus | reverse complement strand
AAAGAAAGAAAGAAAGAAAGAAAGAAAGAAAGAAAGAAAGAAAGAAAGAAAGAAAGAAAGAAAGAAAGAAAGAAAGAAAGAAAGAAAACCGAGGAAATCCTAGAACACGCGTGTGTCCACTCCTGGCGGAAACTGGGCCGATGCAAAGGCAGTCGGAGAAGGGAAAGCTTGGTGCGAGGCTTGTCTTCCTGAAAGGCCCTGGCAGCCATAGTGTTGGTAGCTTCCCGGTCTGGGACACGATTTCAAAGAAAAAGTGGTAGAGCTCCAAACCTCTGCCCTTTGACGAGGAGGAAGGGCATCAAAGCATAGCCATTGGGCAACACACCACCTCAACAACCGCCCAGACCAAGGCCAAATACGAATTAGGAGAACCCGAACAACCGCAAAGCCCGCCTCCAAAGGCTCTACCAATCATACCCTCCCAGCCTCTTGATTGACGGGATCGCGCAGACGCTCTGGATCAAACGTTTAGTGTAAACTTGATTGACTCGAAAAAGAATACTTCTGTGGCCGGTGATTGGCTGGGACGTGTGGGCTCTGGCCAATCCCGGAAGGGGCGGGCTGGTTGAGCGTCCCGTGTTCAGCCGCTGTTTCTAGGTCTGAGTCCGCTGGTGGCTGGCTAGCTCTTCGCTTCTCGTGGGTCTTGGCTCAGTGTCTAATGGAGCTCTCTTACCAGACTCTGAAACTCACGCACCAGGCGCGGGAGGCGGTAAGGACAGTTATCCCAAACAAGCAAAGCCCAGGATTGTACCAGGAACTCGTGTTGCAACAGGCTGAGTCGCGAGTCTCAGTTGCTATGGCAACAGAGGCGGCCGCCCAAGTGGTTCAGGCGCCAGGCCCTCCCTTCGTAGAAGAGGCTGCCTTTGAAGTGGTAATCCCTTGGGGGCCAATCGTGGAGGGGTTGAGGATGACATTGGAGTTTTCCAAACAGACCTGCAGGTCGATTTATGACTTAAGGAAATTGGATTTTAAGGGTCAGATTAGGCTGCTTCTTGATGTGAGTTTGAAGTGTGCAAAATGAAATTGTTGATCTGGGCATTAAAGCCAGCACCTGGGGGTGCAGAAAAAGGCTGGTCTCTATGAGTTCGAAACCAGCCTGGTCTACATAGCAAGTGCCAGGCTAGCCAGGGAGGATACATGTGAAATCCTGTCTCAAAACAAAGAAAAATAGAAAAACAAAAACTAAAAAGAAACAAAAAAGAAAGGAAGGAAAGAATAAAAGGAAGGAGGAAGGAAGGAAAGAGAAGGAAGGAAGGGAGGGAGAGAGGAAGGAAGGAAGGAAAAGAAAGAAAAGCTCTGACTTGAAGGTAGAATTCTAGATTTGGGTCCTCAGCTGTCATTACTAAGGCTAGAGTTCATAGGGATTAGATGAGCCCTCCCCCTGCAGGATCCCCATTTGAAATAAGAGAACTGATTGTGACCCTTTCACTCGAGAGTTCCGTGAATTTACAATACGCCCCGCGGAACCCTGCGGTCTGGGTTGTCAGCTACTGCCAGCAGTATTTCCACTGCAGTGAACATGAATTGACAGCTTACCGTATTGCAGGCACCCGGCATGAAAACAATACTGCGGGTACTCGGGGGTGCCGGGTGCCGGGAAAGATGAATGAAATGAAAGCTAAAGACGGACATCTGGCATCTACTCAGGGATTCCGGATGGGATCTTTTTATTGATAATTTACTTTAAAGCTCCACAGGTGATGACTACATGGTATAGCGAAGATTATGAATCACTGGCCCTGGTGTCTTTTACCTTTTGAAGAACGTGTTTTGTGTATATGAGTGCCTTATCTGTATGTATGCCTGTGCCCATGAGGCCAGAAGAAGGCATTGGAGCCCCAGGGTCTGAAATTACTGACAGTTGTGAGCTGATGTGTGGGTGCTGGAAATTGAACTCTGATCCTGCGGAAGAGCAGCCAGTGTTTTTAACCAGGAGCCATCGCTCTGTAAGTTCTGGAAAGAGCTGGCTACCCTTGCTATTGCTACTTCCTCACGCAGGCCTTGGTTTAGGCCCACTCCACTCGGAGCCAGAGCTACCTGCACCAGAGTCAGAAGTGCTGCTGAAAGGGTTAGACTAACTTTGTAACCTGTATGTCTGCTAAAGCCTATAGTTTTGAGCTTTAGGTTCAGGTTAAGCTAAAGCCTCTTAGTACCCTTCCAGAGAATGAAAAAATGTGACCCTATCTGTGAGGACAGATATATATATAAAAAAAAAAAAAAAAAAAAAAGGCAAGCAAGCAATGACCTTCACTCAGCAAAAAGAAGGACCAGACCCTTGTCTTTGAGATAGTGTTTCTTAGCAACGAACCCAGACTTCTTCTGAGTAGCTTTTGACCTCCAGCCAAGAGCCCGCAGCCCTAAGCTTCAAGGATGAGCTAACCACCCCCACCTTAAATTGCAGCTGCATCCACACTTGGCAGGACTGGCCAAGCTTGAGCACCTAAGACTAACTATCTTACTTTATAATTTCCTCATCCAATCCTAAATTGCCAAAACTGCAACTTCAAATTTCCTGCAATTTTTCTTTTAAAAACCTAAAGGCTTTTGTCTCCCGGTGCCACTCTTTGCTGACCAGCAGGGGTGACCCCATTGCACAATGGTTAATAAACCTATTGCTTTTGCAACGAGTCTTGGTTTGGGGGAGTTTCTGGGAAGGGCGTGATCTTGAACTCCTGAACTGTGAGACCCCCAGGTCTTACATTTTTGGTGCATTTGGCTGGGACCTTGTGGTAGAACAGATTCTCGGGCTCCAGCAGGACCTGCTGAAACAAAGTGGGCCGGGCTTGTGAAACGGGCATTGCAAATACACGCTAGGGATTTAAAGCCCGGTCCTAAATGGTCTCACACCTGCATGATTTCTATTGTATCGACATGTGGGAAAGCTCCAAACTGCTTCTAACTCACCCTGCTCAGCTGTATGGAGAAGACAATGGTTGCTGGTTACTTGCCACAGCCTGTGGGACAACTTCAGTATCTTTGTCTTAACGTTGAGTACCTAACTTTCAACCTTCCTGTCAACACCTATACCTTTTTCACCTTCCTGACTCTGAGACCATGTATCAGTATACACCCATTTATTCAAATCAGAATTCCCACTCACCCACGGTTCCTTACAGAAGAAAAGCATCAACACACATTCATCGCTTTACTTCTGTGACTTATCTTTGGTAGAGTTACTGTCCCATCCTAATGCCCAGCGAGCCCTCACCTGCCCTATCCAGTAGCCCTTTAGCTACTCTCTGTTGCGTTTGCCTGTCTCCAGTCCTCATTGAATGTTACTCTTTTTGGCCGGGATCCTTTTAATAGCTTTCCATTATACTTGGAAAAAGAAACCCAAACTTTGACAGGATCTATGAAACACTACGATGAGACAGAAAACCGCCTTCGCCAGGGCTCTTCCTCACCACTCTGCATTGTCTCCCTCAGCCACAGATACATTCTTTCTGGTCAAAAATATCTCCAAGCTCTGTAGAGTCTGTACATTAAAATCCACTATCCAACTGTAATTTATTATTTGTTGTCTGTATGTAGCATATTCGCAAAAACGAATTCTCTGAAGCTTAAAGACCAAGATCTAAGTCTTTTTTTGTTTGTTTGCTCTGTTTTAGGCCCTAGATGGCGCTAAAGCAATGTTTAGCTGTGCTGATTAGAGGTTCTGAGGAGGGACAGGTGAATTTGTTATAAAGAGAACTAGCTATCCACAGGAATTGTGATCACCTAATTCGTATACTGTGTTAGGACTTCCAAAATGTTTCCAAGTGTCTCCTGTGGCCCAGTGTGGTCTCAGATTTGTCAGAGGATATTTAGATCAAGGGAATTCACGCTCTCAGTTCTGAAAAAAAAAAAAAAAGTAACATATTTCAAGATAATTTTCTCTTTTCTCCTCCTTCTCTTCACTCCTTTCTCTCCCCTCCTTTAGGAGGGATTTATAATGGATAAAGTAGTCTAGAGATGACTTTAGGTATAGGTTATGTACAAATAGTTATATTTACACAAGCTATTCGAGCTTCTGCCATCTGACACCCATGCACCCCAGGACACCTAAGGATGCCTCATTCTGCAGTGCGTGTGTCTGTGTGTGCATACATACTTGCACATATATAGTGTCTCTTACAGGTTTTGTCTCTCTGGAAGAACCCTGATAAATACAGATTTGTATCAAGAGTTTATGAACTACTGATGCTATTGGTGACTTTGGGTGGCAGATTTTCTCTTCCAGTATTTTAAATTTAGTGTTTAATTACAAGCAGACTATGTCCACGGGCTGGGAATGTAGCTCACCTGGTAGAGGGTCTTCATAGCGTGCAGGAAACCCTGAGTTCCATCCCCAGCACAGCATAACTGGGCATGACGGTCAGTGTTTGTAATCTTAGGAGGCAGGTGTCAGAGGATAGGGTTTCATTCAGGGTCATCTTTAGCTGCCTGGTGAGTTTGCCAGCCTGAGATACCTGAACGGGACCTTGTCTCAAAAAAGCAAAAGAAAAGATTGTACCCAATGTGTATACTGCTACCATTTTTTTCAACTTGAATAGAAGAACTTCTAAAATGCTTGGAGACCAGGCAGGTTGTAAAGAGCAATGGCTTTTGTGTTTTAAATGTGTACACACAATCAGAAACTAATGATGACTGGATTAATGTCCAGGAATGTTTTTTTTGGAAAGCCTGATCCACACACTCACAGATACACTGAAGATAACTGGGACACAGCCAGTCTTCCTTTCTTTCAACCAGTCTCAGCTGGTTGGAGAGGATCTTTTCCACTAGTAAGAACTATATACTTTTTTCTCATGTGCTTTTAAAAGAGGTTTCAGCTTTGCCTAGGGTGAGCTTTTTGTATTAAAAAATTATTTAGTATATGTTTACCTAATTGATGAAGCAGTTGACTAACTTTTAAAATGAGTGTTAAATGCCTTAGCTTTTATTAATTGTCTGGATCCCTACAAAAAACCCAAGTAATTGAAAATTTAATTACCTCAGTGTTTTCTTTCAAACAACTGAGGCTTATTAAACTTCAAATCTTCAAAACATTTAAACATCTATTGAAATACCAATAGCTATAAACAATGTTCAGTTCTAAATACTAATTAAACAAGTTCTAAATCACCAGAAGCTAGGCTGAATTTTAAGTAACTCATGTCTTACGCTCTGCTTTCTTCTTATACATGGAAGATTAACTGCTTCTCCACTGACCACTGCTTCAGCCTGTGGGCAACGTTCAAATTGCTGTGGCTTTAAAAGCTGCACATTGTTGCAGTCCCAGCACAATGGATGCAGAGGCAGGAGGCTGAGAGTTCAAGGGTAGCTTGGGCTATATAAAAAGTTCTCGGCTAGCTTGGGCTAAATAGCTAGGCTGTGTCTGAAAACAAAACAAAAACCCAGAACATAAAATGAAATGGTGTTGCTGAACCGTATTCTTGGGCTTCAGCTTTTACCGAGACAGGGAGACTTCTCAGACAAGCTGGAACACTTTGCCAACATCCTGCCCTAACCATGGAGACATATTACCACCACCGGGAATGTCCAGGTTTTGAATTAAAACATCCTTACTGGTTTTCATTTGCACAAATACTTATTTCGGGGGAGGGTTGATATAGGGTTTTTACACCAAACTCACTGTGTAGACTATATTCTCTAACTTGCTATGATCCTCCTGCCTCTGCCTCCCACATACTGGAATTACTGCCAGAACTACCATGCCTGGTTAAGTTTTCCTTTTAACTACCAAGAAATAGAAATCTCACCACCCAAATATATCTTTTTTTTTTTAAGATTTTTAAAAAAGATTTATTTATTTATTATTTATACAGCATTCTGCCTGAACATGTCCCTGAGAACCAGAAGAGGGCACCAGATCTCACTATAGATGGTTGTGAGCCACTATGTGGTTGCTGGGAACTGAACTCAGGACCTTTGGAAGAGCAGCCAGTGTTCTTAACTTCTAAGCCATCTTTTCAGCCCCCTAGGTTTTGTTTTTAAGGTAGATTCTATTTTTCATTGTGTGTATGAATATGTGTGAGTATCATGTGGTGCAGGTGCTCATGGAGTCCTAAGATCCACTGGATCGGATGTAAGGCAGTCGTGGGTGGTAGGAACTGAACTCTGCAAGAGCAGTGCATGCTCATAGCCATGGAGCCATATCTCCAGCCCTGATTTTATTTTTATCTATATGTATGTGTGCTGCCATGTATGTGTACATGCCTGCAAAGGTCACAGGCATAGGAACCCCCAGAGCTGGGCTTATAGGTAATTCCTAGTTGCTCAACCAGGTTGCTAGTAGCTCAGGTCCTCTGGAAGAGCTGCAAGCGTTCATAACTTCTGAGCCTCATCTCCAGCCCCACCCATATATCTAAAAAGGACTTTTAAGAACTGGTTTGGATAGCGGCACACACCTGTAATCTTAGCACCTGGGAGGCAGAGGCAGGCAAATCTCTGTGAATGCAAGGCCAGCCTGGTCTACATAGAAAGTTCCAGGTCAGCCAGGGCTACGAAGTGAGACCTTACCACTTTTGAGCCTTTCACTTTTGATAGCTGGTCTCATAATACCTGTCTTGCTAGAGGGACCTAAGTTTGATCCCTACTACCCATATAAAAAGGGTGTGTGTGTGGTGATAGGTGCCTGTAAATCCCAGAGATGGGCAGGAGAGACGGGATTCCTGAAGCCTTGTTGGTTAGTTCTTCTAGCCAAATTGGCAGATGCCAGATTTAGTGAGAGACCTGTATTAAAACACAAAAACCCTAAGTGCATGGGGGCTGGAGAGATGGTGCATCAGTTAAGAGCATTGGCTGCTCTTCCAGAGGACCTGGGGTTCAATTCCCAGCACCTACATGGCAGCTCACAACTAACTGTAACTCCGGTTTCAGGGGATCTGACGCCCTCACACAGACATACACACAGCCAAAATACCAATACAAATAAAATAATAAAAATAAGCAAATAAAAAAAAAAACTAAGTGCAGAAAAAATTGGGGAAGATATCTGATGTAATTCTCTAGCATGCATGTAAGTGTACACACATACACAGGTACGACAAAGAAAACGGAACTAAATATGCAACACTTTATCACTGAGTTTAGACAGTGTGGTGGTGAGGGATTTTCTGCTTGGGAGCAGTGTCTGGATTCTGGCACAGGAAGGAGAACCTAAGAGCGTGGCAGGTCTGCTGAGGCAGATTGGAGTTTGGAGCACTTATTGTTGGAATTTGGGGACTGAAGAGTCATAGAGAAGAGAGAGCTATGCTGAAAACAATCCCATAGTTTTTAAGTTTGGGTTGAATACTAAGGCACCCGTCGGCAGACTAACATTGCCAGGAAATTGTGAACACCCACTGGTGCTCTCAGCCTTGGGTGATGCTGGGTTCTGGCCAAACCTGTGTGAAGGAATCTTAGGAACAGAGATCTCAGAACAACTCCAGAGAGATACGCAAAACTAGCCCCCAAAGCAAAGCCTCGTTCAAATACCCTTTCCAAGGAAGCTCCCACCAAGCCTAGGTAGGATCAAACTGCCCTGGAAATAGCCACCCTGTCTGCCAAAATAAAAGTCTCAAAGAGTGCCATAAAACAGCCTCAGCTGTGCTGGTCGCCTGTAATCCCAGCACCTGCTAAACTGGGTCAGGAAAATTGCCAAGGCAAGGCCAACCTGGACAGCGTAGCAAGTTTTGGGTCAGTGTAGACCTTATGTCAAAAGACAGAAGCTCCACAGAAGGCAGGGGTGGGGGAGGTGCTTGCCACTGAGCTTGACAGCCTGAGTTCTGTCCCCAGGACTTGCATGGTAGAGGGAGAAAGCCAACTTCCCTGGAATTCCCTCTGACTTCACCTCTACTCCTCCCCCCAAATTTTTAATAATTTTTAAAAGATAGAAAACAAAAGAAAAATGTCTTGATATCTTCAATGTCTGGCATGTGATGAAAAATTGTGTGGCAATAAGAAACCTGGCTCAGCAACTAAGAGCACTTGCTGCTCTGTTCCCAGCACCCACATGGTGGCTCTTAACTGTCGGTAACTCCTGCTCTGGAGGATCTGATGCCTTCTTCTGGCTTCCACAGGCACCAGTCACATACACGGTACACAGTCAAACACACAGGAAAGATGTTCACATAAATACCCTGTCATAATATACTTAAGGATTAGAAGGAAAACATGACCACAAAAGGAGAAAGGCACAAGGTACAATAAGAATAAAATGGAAAGTAGGAGTGTATGTGTGTGTGTGTCTGTGTGTAAGTGTGTGTTTTGAGACAAGATTTCTCTGTGTATCCCTGGCTGTCCTGGGACTCATTCTGTAGACCAGGCTGGTCTTGAACTCAGAGATTTGCCTGTCACTGCCTCCCTCCTGAGTGGTGGGATTAAAGGAATGCATCATCACCACCTGGCTAATCGCAGCATTCACTGGGAAGAGGTATTCTGATCTGAGTTCAAGGCAAGCTTGGTTTACATAGTGAGACCCTATCTTGAAAACAAAGAAACAAAGAGTAAAATGAAACTTTAAGAGTTAAAAAAAAAAAAAAAAACAGTACTGCTCCTAAATGTCAAATTCACTGGATGGCATAAGAAGTAGATTAGTGAGCTGAAGAACTCACACCAGAAATGATCTAAACTGAAGCACACAGAGAAAAGACCAAAGAAAAAGAATGAAGGACACATCCTGGATAAATGCAATTAATATTCAAGGGTAAACTTGGGGAGGAGAAAAGTATATGGAGAATGTATGGTCAAATGTGTTCCTGTAGATTGTAAAACTCCCAAAGCCTCCAAATTGAAGAAACGCTTGCTGACTGACAAAGCAAGCTGCTATGCTATGAGCTGCTGCTTAGAAGCCAGTGTGACAAGGTACTTAAGGCAGCTTAAGGCTGCTAACAGGCAACCAGGACAGGCCTGAAACCCATGAGGAATCTGCTATAACCATCCAGGCAGAAGGGATATCTTTAGGAAGGTTCTGACTTTCAGGAAAGTATTGATTGCCTGTGTGTATGTTTCTTAAAAGTTTTTGATCTGGTCTCCTAACCCATTTTATGTGTATGTGTGACTCTGAGTGGAAGCCGGTGCTCCTGGAGGCCAGAGAGGGTGGCAGATAATGTGGTTTGAATAAGGATGGCCCCATAGATGCTCAGATTTGAATGCTTGGGGAGTGGCATTAGGCGTTGTGGCCTTATTGGAGGAAGTGTGTCACTGAGAGGGTGCGCTTTGAGGTTTCAAATGCTCCAGGCTGGCCCCATGGTGCACTCTGACCATGGATCCAGGTGCAGAACTCTCCGCTCCTTCTCCAGCACCATGTCTGCCTGCACACTGCCATGCTTCCCACCATGATGACAGTGTGATTTCCTTTATAAGAGTTTCTGGGGTCATGGTGTCTTTTCACAGCCATAAAACCCTTACTAAGACAGATGCTGTCTCACTGGGGATGCAGGCAGGCATCCTGACATGGGTGCTGCGATCTGAAACCAGGTCCTCTGCAAGAACAAGTGCTCTTGACTCCTAGCCATCACTCCAGCCCTCTCTGTCCTCTTCAACCAGATGCATTTTGTTGTATACAAATGTTAGGTTTAATATAGTAGATTTTTAAACAAATGTTTATTTTTATGTGTCAGTGAGTGTGTGAGAATGTATGTGAGTGTGTGTATGTGAGTGGGTGTACACCGTGTGTGCGCACCAGGCAGGTGGGAGAGGACTGCTGTGGGTGCTGGGAACTGAACTCAGGTTGTCTGGAAGAGCAGCAGCTATCCTTACGTTGAACCGTTTCTGCAGCCTCGATACAGTTTAATTTTAATTTTATTTATTATTTTTTAAGGCAGGGTTTCTCTGTATATCCCTGACTCTCCTGGACTCGCTTTGTAGACCAAACTGGCTTTGAACACACAGAGATCTGCCTGCCTCTGCCTCCCTAAGCTCTGGGATTACAGGTGTGTGCCACTGCACCCGGCTACGGTTTGATTTTCAGAGAGACACAAAAGTGCAAACAGGCTCAGTGCAGGAGCCACTTTTTAAAACCTGGTGTTCCTTGGCCGAGGTAGAAGGATCCCTGAGAGTTCAAAGCTAGCAGGACCAAACAATAGCTTGTTTGTAGAATGTGTAGCCACACATCTGCATGTCTGAAATATCTTCACTCAAGGGATAGAACAAGAGAATTATTGCAAGTTTGCGGGCAGCCTGGTCTACATAGCAAGTTCCAAGGCAGCTTGGATAACATAGTAAGAAATCTTGTTTCAAAAACAAACAGAAAAATGTATAATAAAAAGTCAATGCCACCTTTTCTACATTTGGCTCTTGCACAGTTTCTTTATGTTACAGGGAGATACAATGCAACACACATACACACACACACACACTTTATTCACCCCAGAAAGGAAATCCACTGCAGACTAAAGTAATGAGGGTGCCAAAGCCCAACTTGGTGAACCAACAAGTTTTTCTTGTGGTCACTACAGGAGTATGAGTGAGGGGTTCCAAGATCAGAGATGAGCCCAAACCAGCTGCATCAGTGCAAAGCCCACTCCAACACAGAAATCCTGAAAGCCAGGCACCCGGAGCTCGCCACACAGCTTGGAGGCAGTTCGCTGCACACCACAGAGAACACTCGATACTGTTTTTACAGTTCTGGCATACTTTGTTTAACACGAAGAGCTTCAGCTCCATTCATTTTCCTGCAAATGACAGGTCAGAGGAGCTCCTAGCAGCTGCACTGCTCACTCTCCTGCCCCAGCAGTTTTGTGCAGCTGTCGCTCTGAAAAGGGACCCTAGTGAATCTGGCAAGTTTCAGCTTTTCCCAGACTTGTGGAGTTTGTTGACCTCCTGAGTCTCATGAGCACAAACCCCCTCCTGGAGAGAACGCTCCAGTACGGAGGGAACAGCTATAGAATGCTGTAGAAGAAACAGCCATCAGTAACATCTTATTCGTTTACATGTCATAATAGTATATGTGTTTTTATATTTCCTTACACAGAAGAGAATAATTTCTTCATTCTGTGTCCCCTTATTTTATTACTTACTTTGAAAGTCTTTTTTTTAACATATGTTAACTGTACAAGATAGTGGACTTTATTATGATATTTTCATCCATGAATACAATGGACTTTAAATACATGTTCATCTTTATAACCCTCTGTCTCATTCCTTGTCTCCCTCCTGCCAGGTCCCTTGCTCTCCCTAAATTGTCTCTTACTTATTTATTGAGCCATGGTCTTGCTGAAGAGCTCTAACCAGCCTGGCACTTACTCTGTAGCTGATGCTGTACTTGAACTTTCCATACTCCTCCCACTTTAGTATTTTGAGTGCTGGAATAACAGGAATGTACTTCCTTACTCTGCAAAATCTAGATTCTTCACATTGGAAAAAAACATGTAGCATTTGTCTTTCTAGTTTTGAAATTTTGTTTATCACAATAATTTTTGGTTTTGCCCATTTTTCTGTAAACAATGTAATTTTGTTCTTAATCTTTACTCATAACACATTAACATGTAGTAACATTTGTTCTCCTGGGTCTATACCACCATGAGTTCTGACAAATGCATACATCCATATAGCAACCCTAACAGAAAGATGTAGAATGGATCTGTCATTTCAAACAAGTCCCTCAGGTCTTCCTTTATGCCCTAACAACAGTACATTGGCATCTGCTCTGTCCATTTCCCACTGTGGGTGACTGGACTGATTCTATAACCTGTCTGTGGTAAACAGTGTCTCATGGACATGCAGGCATCTTCCTGTGTGCTGGCTCAGATTCTTACAGGTCTTTCCCCAGGACTGGTATAGCAGGATCATGGGATAGTTGGCTGTCTAGTTGGTTTCTGTTTGTTTGCAAGACAAGGGCCCACTGTGCTCTTACTGCAAGTGTCCCATCATCCTCCTTTCTGTCCCCTCAATACTTCAGGAAAGTATTCTTGTTTTTCATTGTCCTTGTTGTTGTGAGACAGTGTCACTTGTAATCCATGTTGACTTCAAACTCAACTGTTGCTGAAAACGACTTTGATTGAACTCCCAAGTGTTGGAAAAACAGGCAATGTCTTTCTGCCTTAGTTACTTTTCTATTGCTGTTGTCACGGCTCTTCTTGGACAGATCTCTTGTCAACTTGACTACATCTGGAATTTACTAAAACCCAGACGACTGGGCACATCTGTGAGGGATATCTTTTTCTTAATGAAATCATTTGAAGGAGTAAGACCCACTTCGAATGTGGATCGTTGAGGTGGGAAGGGCCACCTTTAATGTGGCTCTGTCTGTGTCTGTCTCCCGAGTGCTGGGGAGACCACTCTCCCCAGCCTCTTAAGGGCTCTTTTACAAACACAAAGTTTTTAGAAAGACTTCCTCAATCTGTCCCTTCAGGGTTGCTAATGTTTTGTACAGTGAAAACAATCTTGCCTACCTGGTGTGGTAGCTGTGGTGGTTTGAATGAGGATAGCCCCCATAAGCTCATATATTTGAATACTTGGAACTTAGTTGGAACTGTTTAGGGAGGGATTAGGAGGTGTGGCCATGTTGGAAAAGGTGTGTCACTGGAGGAGGGTTTTGAGGTTTCAGAAAGGCCATGGCAGGCCCAGTCTCTTTGTTTACCTCCAACTTTTGGATCTGGATGTTAAGTGCTTAGTTATTGCGCCAGCATGCCATGCCTGCCTGTCAGCTGCCATATTCATAGGCAAGATGGCCATAGACTTACCACCTGTGATGGTTTGAATAGAAATAGCCCCCATAGGCTCATATATTTGAATGCTTGGTCATTACTGAGTGGCACTACTTGCGGGAACTTGAAGGTGTGGCCTTGGAGTGGGTGTGGCCTTGCTGGAGGAAGTGTGTGACTCCTTTACAGGAGTCAGAGGCAGGCAAATTTCTCAATTCTCAAATTTCTCAGCCTGGTCTACAGAGTGAGTTCCAGGACAGCCCTGTATAGAATAAAAAAAGTGACCAGGTGGGGCACAAACCTTTAATTGAAGCATTCAGGAGGCTGGGATGGGAAGCTCATGAGTCTGATGTCAGCCTAGCTTATGTCTTCAAAACACTCCAAGCAACAAAGCTGGGACAGGAAGCAGGGCAGAAGCACCTTGACATCTTTTATTTATTTCTAGGACAGAGCCCTTGGTGTCTTTAGGTCTCCTGACTTGCTGGGTCCTACATTCAGCTTTTGTGACTGCAACACTTAGTAGTGAAGTTGCCATCACTACTCAGTGTCTTAGATTTTTATTTTTTATTTTTTGAGACAGGGTCTCACCATGTAGCTCTGACTGCTCTTGAGAGACTTGCCAAACTCTGCCTCCTGAAGCTGAGATTAAAAAAGGTACACCATGGTGCCTGGCCAAGACTCTTTGGAGTGATAAATGCCCTTGGAAAAGGTGGCTTCAAGGGCCATGGTCATTTATTAATTTAGTCATTTATCAATTTTTCTGAGCCATGTTTTCTCTGTGTAACAGCCTGAAACTCACTCTGTAGACCAGGCTGGCCTCGAACTCACAGAAATCCATCTGCCTTCCTGAGCACTGGGACTAAAGGCATGTGGCACCATGCCCAGCCCATGGCCATGTTTTGTACAGCAGAAAATATATAGACACATACTTGGGTAAATGCCCTTGGAAAAGGTGGCTTCAAAGGCTGTGGTTACTTTTTGTGCAGTAGAAAATTCACGTACACACACACAATACAGGTATACCTTAAGGATAAACCAGAAGAGAAACTGCTATTTCAGAGACCGTGTGTGTCTGTGCCTTGAGCCTATGTCCAGAGGCTGGCCTTGAACTCCAGAGAATTATCTTTAACTCTTAGTCTTCCGGGCTTGCTGGGTCATGGAATTAAGTGGAAAGCAGCCAAGTGAGAACAAGACAAGACAATATTTTCCAGGGCTTACAAGAGAGTTCAACAACAATTGCCTTTAGCAGAGACTCAAAGGCAGGCAGAGAGAGCAAAAGCATTATGGAAAAGAGGAGGGGTTTGGAGAATTCTCTTTTTTGTTGTTTTTTTTTTTCTCCCAGGAGACAACAACTACATAACCCACTAGCCTTCAATGCTCTGTGTAGTTCTCCTGAAACTGCATCTCAAGTGATGGGATTGCAGGTGTGTGCTACCATGCCTGGCTTGTTTTCTTTACAGTGAACTATGCTTTCTAGTTTTTTCCTGTTTACTGTTGTCTTTTGTTTAAAAAAAATTATTTATTTAATTTTATTTTGTGTGAATTGGTGTGAGGATTTCAGATCCTCTGAAACTGGAGTTACAGACAGTTGTGAGCTGCCCTGTGGGTGCTGGGACTTGAACCTGGGTCTTTTGGAAGAGCAGACCCTCTTAACCACTAGAAAGCCATCTTTCTAGCTTCTCCTATTGTCTTTATATGCTCAAATTTATCAAAGAAATCTGGCATAAATACACAAAGGAACAAAATGATGCAGGAAAATGGGCGAAACCATCACAGTGCTTGACAGATGTCAGGCAATGCCGTATGCTTCTCATGGGCAGAGTCTAGATTTCTTTTTAAAAGAAGATACTGTCTTGACTAGTTTTATGTTAGCTTTATACAAGCTAGAGTCATTGGGGAGGAGGGAACATCAGCTGAGAAGATGCCTCCATAAGGTCCAGCTGTAAGGCTGTAATTGATTGATTGATTCTTAATTGATTGATGAGGAGGGCCCAGCCCATGGTGGGTGGTGCCAATCCCTGGGCTCGTGGTCCTAGTTCTATAAGAAAGTAGGCTGAACAAGCCTTGGGGAGCAAGCCAGTAAGCAGCACCCCTCCATGGCCTCTGCATCAGCTCCTGCCTCTAGGTTACTAACCCTGTTTGAGTTCCTGTCCTGACAGTGCTGTGGAAGTGTAGGCCAAATAAACCCTTTCCTCCTCAGATTTCGTTGATCATGGTGTTTCATCACAGTGATAGAAACCCTAACTAAGAAGTAAAATTAGGAGGGACTAGGAGCAGGACCATGGGAGGGGGCGAGGGGGAGGGGGAGAGGGGTACCAGTGACAGTAATTAGAAAGTGACTGTGATCAAAGTACATTATATACACAAATATAGGGTCATTTGAAAATCCATTATTTAAGTACAATTAATTAATGTTAATAAAAATGAATTTTTGAAAAAGCATTGAATACAAATATAGTTCATGAAGATGTAAAAAAAAAATAAGATAAAGCTGGGTGTGGTGGCTCACACCTTTAATCCTAGCACCTGGGAATGAGAAGCTGGCGGATCCCTGTGAGTTTGAGGACAGCCTGGTCTACATAGTGAATTCCAGGAGAGCCAGCGCTACATAAGAGATTCTTCTCAAGAGAAAAAATTAAGATAAAATTTACAGGCTTCGAATAAATATGCCCAAAACCTAAATATGCTAAATAAATATGCTAGTAAACCCCAGGACTGTGGGTAACCGTCTAAGAAGTCTTTCTTTAGTCTGAGATTTACAAAATTCTCATGTATAATGTTTTGGTAATTTCTTGGTTCAGCCAGTGCAACCCAGAGATATTTATTTAGGTAAATCATGTCACTGTCTACAAAGCAGATATTTAACAGTGAGTGTCTATGTAAGGTGGGAGGACAGTCAGCGCCCTTGGAGAACTGCAGGGGTCAGAGCCCAGCTGGGGTCAGGAGAAGGAATTTCGTTTTTGTTGGCATGTCAGTGCAGGGCGGGCTCTCAGTTTAACTTTGGTCCAGTCTTCTGATCTTTAATGTACTTGGCCACCAGCAGGGCAGTTTTCTGGCCAGTAGATTTCCTGATGTTGACCATTGGCATGGTGAGAACCCTCTGGTGCTGACGGGGTGAAAACTGTGGGATTCAAACCGCTCCTGCTGCTGGCACTGCTGGTGAGGGTGGTTTCTGTGCAGGGAAGTTGGTGGGATTATGGCTTTGCCAGAGACTGCTGCCCCTCCTATTCAAGAATTCTGCCTCCCTGGAACATGATAGGGTGGTGTGCTCAGTGTTTACGCTTCCCAGCAGAACTGTGTTTCTCAGGATTTTCTCCCTTAAAGTCTTTGTAAGTGAATTTTCCGTAACTTGACCTGTGTTCCTGGTTATGCTTCTCCACCCCATAAGCTGAGCAGGTGTGCTTTCCTGCAGAGCTGGCTCAAGGACAGAACTGGGGATTGCTGTCACTTCTGAGATGAAACCTACCTGCTTTGTGAACACCGGGTCGCAGTGCTACTTGCAAAGCCATCCCTTTGGGAAGATTGCCACAGCTGGAAGCATCAGACTGCCCCAGTGCTTTAGAACTCAGTCTGTGAGCAGCATGGCCAGCCTCTTCTTCCTTCTCTTCCTGGGGTGAAGGGTGGGTCATACAGGGTGTGGCTGCATTGTGACTTCAGGGGAAATCTTTTTCAGCTTGCCCTATCTGCTTTCACAGGTTGCAGCCTCCCTGGCTGAACATAGTAGGTAAATAAAATCAAGACCATGCTTTTGTTTTTCTAGTGCTTTTTGAATCACTTTTAAACTTTTCTCCTTGAGTGGAGGCTGAAGTTTTCATTGTCTTTTTCTTGAGTAGCTGATCACAGGTAAAGTATGCCCCAAAGACAAAGGCTCCTTCCTTCTCGCACCTTCCATGCCAACTGGCTATATGGGACTTTTTCTTTCTGTGATTTGGGAATGCTTGAAATCTGTTCTCTGCCTCAGGCACCCGGTGTGCCACTGCTGTATCTCCTCTGTTCAAGCAGTTTGGACCTGGTGTGTTGGGGTCAGATTGGGTCTCCTCCAAGTTTTACAGACTCCTAGCCTGTTTGTTGTCTGAGGCCACTTGCCATTGGGCAAACATTTAGCCAGCTTGTGCTCCCTTCACGTTGCTTTCCCGCCACCACTAGAGGGCAGCTGGCACCTTCTGCTGCCCCCAGAGGGCAGCCTTGGTTTTTTAGGTTTTGTAAAGGACTTCTGGGATTTCTGGTTCTTCAAAGCAGGAGACTTGTCCAGGCTGACTTCCTGTTCTTGCTCTTCTCCCCAGGGGAGTCTTGCCTGTTTCAGAAGGCATTGGTATGGCCATTTCCAGGCTTTGGCAGGGAGAGGGGGGGCCAGGATTCTCTAGGGATTGATTGCTGTTCACTGATATGGGATAGGGACAGGTAGGACAGGTGACCATGAGGAGGCCTGGCCCATGGTCATAAGAAGACTCCTGGTGTGGGGGAGAAACTGGTGACTCTGCTCCCAGTGACGAGTCCTCTAGTCCCTGGCTCCAGCTTTCTGCCCTCTTTGACAGTGCTCTCAGTTATGGGGGCAGCTCCTGGGCGCTGTCATGTTTTGAGGGTAGCACTGAAAGTATGGTTCCCCCGAGTTGAACCCCTGGGGTGCTTTCCACCTTGGCTCCTCTTGAAGTCCTGTGAGTCAGATACAGGGCTGGGTCCGGAAAGAGCCAGCTTTTTTCATTGGGCTGCCAAGTCCTTGGCAAAGGAGCCAAGCAGCTTGTGCACCGTCTTTCTGATGCAGGCACAAGAATGCCCGTGGTGATGAACAAGTGAGAGTTTCTTCAGACATTACCACTGATTCTCAGGCTCTGTGCTGGCAGCCGGGCAGGCCTGCAGCTTGAGCACTGTCCCATGTGCCCTCTCAGCTGCCACCACTGTCCCTGGTGCAACCCCCTCCTGGCAGCAGGGTGGACCAGTCTTGTTCCTCAAGTTGCATAGGACCTGACCTTATGTATCCACTCTGCTCAGGCTGCAAGCCATGCCCTGACTGCTGTCTGTCTCAGCTGGTGGGCTGCCCTGGCCAGAGCCTCTTTCCTGCCCCTACTTACGGTTGGCTTACCAGAACTTCATTGGGTACCGATGACAACTCTTACCAAGCTCACTTTAGTGAGTTCTAAAATCCCCATATGAGAAATAAAAAAGAAAACCCTGAGTAAAAAAAAAAAACTCCGATGAATTTGCATATACCCGTGGAATAGGGAGAGAAGAAGAAATGGAATCCTGATAGTTTAGGTCCAGCATGAGCAAAGAAGTGGGAAACTAGAGAAAAAAGGGGTGTGTCTCCAGACAAAGAGTAGAGCCAGCCCTTTGTCTCAGTGCTTTCCAATGCAGGGGTGTTCTGAAGAGACATATCAGAGACATTTTCCAAGCCAAGTGTAGTGGGGCCTGCCTTTAACCTCCACGCCACCATCTGGAGAGCAAGGGCTCAAATGTTCGAGACTATGAAAGGGCATTTCTCATGCAGATTAATACTCATGACTACAAACAAGTCTCCTCATCTTGTTGAACCTAGGCCCCTAGGCATGCTAGGCAGAGTGCTCTACCACTGAGCTCTGTCTTCAGCTCTCTTTCTGGTTTTTATTTGGAGACAAGCTAAATTGCCCAGGCTATAGTTGAGGCATCTTCACTTCTGGCCTGCTGCTTCAGCATCCCCAGAGGCTGAGGTCACAGGTCTTCACCACCACCAGGTCTACCTCAAAACTTGTTTTTATATTCAGGAACTCAGTTGATCAATTTTGGCTCTGTATTATATATGATAATCTCCTTCCTGGATTGTGGAGCATTTTGGCTCTAGTTTTAGAACTAGAACATAGTTCTAGTGTTCTATTAGGGTGTAGAACCTTTGAAATCTAGGAACTTTCTTGGTAGAATCAGGAAGTAATCAGAAAACAAAAACAGATCAGATCCTATTGGCACACAAGCTTTGAGATAAATATTAGATTTGAGGACGGAAGACTAGAGCTATAACATTTGAAACAAGAGATGTGTCCTTCTTAACTTTGTCTTTGAGATGGAAAGCTCAATGCAAAATTTAGATCTTGTTACAGAAATTGAAACGAGCTCACGCAAATGAATCTCCCCTGCACCCGTAAAGGAAATTGAAAGCACTAATGCTGCATGTGGAGCACATACAGTAACGTTTCGTAAATATCTTTGGGGTCTGAAACTGGGAATGATATTCAGTGCTTCCTTTTCCTCAGGCTACAGTATCATAGGATTCAATTTTGAATCTGATAATGGAGGCATTTTTGTGGCACAATAGCCCACAAAGGAAATGAAGGAAGATATAAACAGCCAGATCATTGAAACAGACAAACAAAGCCCCTAGATTAAATGTTCATTCCTGGGCTTCTTTTCATTGGTAGACAGAAATTAATTGAGCATCTAATTGTGTCCATTTCTGGGATACATTCTCATTTATACTTTCAATTGACCATTTGTTGGTGGCTCATTCTTAGTTTTTAATTTAGAAGATGATTTTCTATGCCAATTCAAAGGGCATGAAGAGAAAGATATTGTAGGTCTGGCAGACTTTATACCATTAATTTAGAATTTTGTGACTCAGACATGGTGGCTAAGGCTCAGAGGCAAAGGAAGGATTGGGAGTTCAAGGCTAGCTTGAGATAGAGGACAAGTTCCAGGCTAGCCTGGGTTACAGTGTAAGAGCCTGTCTCAACCAATTAAAAAATGGGGGTCATATTATCAAGATGAAGTGTTGACATGCATAAAACTGTCAAAGAATAAAAGACATTCTATTCAAAACGCAAACAACGTAAGCCATTGTGCTGGTTGGTCTCGCACACCCTAGAATCGCCTGGGAGTCACCTCAGTCGACGAATGGTTTGGTCAGATGGACACATGGGCATGTCTCTTTGAGATCGTTTTGATTGTCTCAGTTGATGTGTGAGGAGCCAGCCACAGAGGGTGGCACTATCACCTAGGCAGGACGCCCTGAACCATATGAGAAGGAAGAAAGTGAGCAGGGCGGGCCAGCAAGCAAGCTCACATCCCTTTCTCTCCACCCGTAACCGTGGCTGGTGACCATTGCTTCAAGCTCCTGCTACTGTGCCTTCTCTGCTGTGGTGAACTTTAACCTGGAGTTGAAAGCCAAATACACTCTCTTCTAAGTTGCTGTTGTCTGGTTATTTATCACAGCAACAGACAGGAAACCAGAACAACCACATTCTGTGCTGGAAAGAAGCACATCTTAAATATTCCCTATTAGACATTTCTGTACCTTGTTGCCACTGTAAAATAGTGAACCTCTATCTATATTGCCTTAAAGTAAAAGTTAGTTTATTTTAAAGCCAGTGACCCCCAATTGTAAGCTGTTTCACAGTATATGTAATACAAAAGCACCATCCTGTCTTCCTAGTACTAGAAAATTAACTAAGGCTTCTTGTGTTTTACTGTGGAGCCATATCTTCAGCCCTTTGAAAGCCATTTTTAAAGTGGTCCCAATCTCAAATAGAATTTTATCTAACTAAATTAAAGGGTATTCTGTACTTTTTGCCTTCTAACACAGAGAACTGGACTGTGGTACTGTGAGTTTAGTAAATGAGAAACAAATCAAAGGAAATATTTTTTGATAGCACTGGAACAGCTACCATGAATGCAGTAAAAACTGTACATGTCCCTCTGATAGGCGAAATCCTCCCCCTTTCTTTTTTGAGACAGGATCTCACTCTGAAACAATGGGTGCCTTTGTCTTGGTATCCTCTTGCTTCTGCCCCCTGGGATTGTAGGCATGTGCCATTAGGCCAAGCTTTCTGAGAAACTAAATTATATTCAGATCAACTTAGGACCCGGAGTTCCTTCCATCTCCAGAGTTCCCTGCATCCCCAGAGTTCTCTCCATCTCCAGAATTAGGGTGTAAATTGTTTGTTTCTTGTTTGAGTTAGAGCTTCACCTTTTTTTTTTTTTTTCATCCTGATCAAGTATTTTCCTGGGTTGGTGGGTCAGTGTTTAAAGATTCTCCACAGACTTGGAAATAGTCTGTTATGATTCAGACGTACTGTGAAGTCCGATCTTTTCCCTGCTTCTCTAAAGACTCCTGGGGAATACAATACAGTGTTATGCCCCTCTCCAGTCCTTTAGCAGCCATGGTGGAAATGGCTTGGTAGTCAGAAGTTCCTTCAGCTTGCCTTCAGCTTCAGTTCTCATTCTTCCGTCAGTTTTGACAGCTGGGTATAGTAGTCTGGGTTGGTATCTCTGGTTTTCAGAATTAGAAATTTATCATACCTTGCCTTTCTAGCTTTTAAAGTTTCTGTTGTGAAATCTGCTATTATTCTGATAGGCCTGCCTTTACACATGATTTGATGTTTCTCTCTTGCATATTGCAGGATACCTTCTGTTCTGTATATTTAGAGTTTTAACTGTAATATGGCGTGGAGAGTGTCTTTTCTAGTCCCCTCTAGTTAGTGTTCTATATATGCCTCTTGTATTGGAGGGGTCTTTCCTAAGACTTAGAAATGTTCTGCCATGGCTTTATTGAAAATATTTTCTATGCCTTTGACATAAAGTTGTCCATCTCCTATGCTCATATTTTGTAGATTTTATTTTTTTGTGCTGTCCCAAAGATCTTTCCTGATGTGTTAATATGTTTTAAAAAAGTTAGCATTGGCCAGGCATGGTGGTGCACCCCTTTAATCCCAGCACCTGGGAGGCAGAGGTAGGCAGACTTCTGTTAGTTCAAGGCCAGCCTGGTCTACATAGCGAGGTCTAGGAAAGCCAGGGCAAAATAGTGAGACCCTGTCTCAAAGAAAAAAAAAAAATTTTTTTTTTGTATCTCTGTTACTGAGTGAGTGTACCAAGTCCTCCACTTTGTCTGTCCTTCTCAAGATTTATTTTATTGGTGAAGTTTTTCTCACTTATTGAAGTCCCCCCATTATCATTTCAATTTGAACTTTTCTTCAATATTCCTATATCTTTATTGAAATCTGTCCTCATGTCCCACATCGACATCTTTATTTCATTCAGCTGTTTGTGCCTTCTTGGAATTCATTCTGGAACTTATTCACTTCCTTTTTCATTTGAACATATTTATCATCCTTTTAAGCTCTTTGTTGGAATTTTGATCAAAGTAACTCTCATTAGAAAAATTACTCTGGAATTGGTAGATTTTGGAGGGGTCTTCTGGTGACTTTTTTTTTTTTTTTCGTGGTTCTGCTATAACACTCTGACTAAAAGCATCTTGGGAGGAAAGAAGTCATTTGGTTACATTTCCAGGTCACAATCCATGACTGAGGGAAGTTGGGGCTAGAACCCAAACAGCAACTGAAGCAGAATTCCTGGAAGAGTGCTAATGACTAGCTTGCTCCTCTGGCTCACTTTCAGCATGCTTTCTTATAACAACCAACCCAGGTATGGCCTCAACTGACTAGCATCATTATCATAGTAAAACACAGAAGGCTTTGCTTCCATGGATCCTTCTTTCAATTGTTTCACATGAATATCCAATAAAGTCTTTGATACCCTCTGAAACTTCATAAGCCAGGTCTCTGTTGTCTATTCCTATGTGTATCATCATCATTACCACCATCATCTTTCCCAAGCTCCCAAAACAGCCCCTCAAACCCTGAGCACTAATTGGCTTTTCCGCTTTCAGTTCCTTCACTTGCCACCCACAATGAAGCACAGGACATAGAAGCCACATCAGCTTTACCACAGCAAACTCACCTTCTCCTGATACCAGTTCTTTTCAGGTTTGCTTTCTGTTGCTGTGATAAACACCATGAGTGAAAGCAACTGGGGGAGGAAAGGGTTTCTTATCTTATAGGTCACAGTCCATCATGGACAGAAGCCAAGTCAGGATCTCAAAGCCGGAGCTTGAGGCAGAAACCACAGAGGATGCTTACTGGGTTGCCCCAAGACTCACAGGATTGGGCTGAATAAGAAAGCCGCCGTCTTACTTAGGGTTTCTGTTGCTGTGGTGAAATACCATGACCAAAAGCAAGCTGGGAGGAAAGGGTTTATTTCACTTAATGCTTGCACAGTGTAGTCCATCACTGAGGGAAGCCAGGACAGGAACTCAAACAAGTCAGAACCTGGAGGCAGGAGCTGATGCAGAGGCCGTGGGGGAGTGCTGCTTACTGGCTTGCTCATCATGGTTTGCTCAGCCTGCTTTCTTATAAAATCCAGGACCACCAGCCCAGGGATGGCACCACCTACAATGGGCTGGGCCCTCCTCCATCCATCATTAATTAAGAAAATGGCTTAAAATCTTGTGTATATCCTAATCTTATGGAGGCATTTTGTTAATTGTTCCCTCCTCTCTGGTGACTTTAGCTTGTGGCAAGTTAACATAAAACTGTCCAGCATAGCTACCTTTCTTATTCAGCCAGGCTCACCTGGCCAGGGGTGGCCCCACCCACAGTGGACTGGGCCTCTTAACCAACAACTGAGTCAGTTTTCAACAGTTTACTGCCTGTGCTTCTTTACTGAAAAAAAAAAAATCTGTGCTATTAAAACAATGCAATGACCAATAGAATGGAAGACTGAGTTAATGTCAACTTGACAGAATCTAGAATCACTGAAGAGGGCTAGAAAGGTGTCTCAGAGCTGAAGAGCACACAGTGCTTTTCCAGAGAACATGTCTGGAACCTGCTTTTCCAGGTCAGATGTCTCGCAGCCATCTTTAATTTCAGCTCTAGGAAGATCTGATACCTCTGGCTTCTGCAGCCACATGCACTCAACTGCACACATTCACATGGACACAGAGACATAATTAAAAAGTATAAAAAGACATCTTTTTAAAGAGCTTTAAGATCACTGAAGAGACAAGCCTCTGGGCTTGTCTGTGGGGGGTTATCTAGATTAGGATGACCAAGGTAGATTAGGATGACCTTGTACATCCAGCCGTCCTAGACTGAATAAAGGAGAACACAACCTAAGCATTCATTGCTGCTGCTTCCTGACTGGGGCCACAGTGCTGTTAGCTGCATCCAGCTCCTGCTGCTGTACCTTCCCTACCATGATGTAGTCCCTGGAACTGTAAACAGCATGAACCTTTCTTCCCGTAAGTTGCTGTCATCAAGTATTTTGTCATAGCAACAAGATAAGCAACTGACCTGAGGAAGCAAAGTTTCCAAGCATATTGAAAAGTAACCTAGTAAAATAAAAAAAAAAAAATGACTATTGAATATAAGAAAGAAAAAAATTGTCGTAGAACAATAAATAACAACAGTTACTTGTGGTTTAGCTGTGAACTATTTACGCAGTCTTAATACAGTCACTGGATAGTGATGTAACTGTGAGGGGAGGGGACAGTGAGGGTGTGATATGCTTAATTCTTATGTTGCTTAACAGGACAGTCATATTTCATGAACCTGATGTATTAATTAGAGTCATGGAAACAGAATATTAGATTGGCTAAAAGAGTTGATTTTCCCTCATAGAGAGTGAGTCTGGGGTTAAGGTAGAATTTTCTATAAGCCTATTTTATATGGTAAAAAACTATTTAAAATTTTTATAATAGTATAGTATATTCCAAGTTTAAAAAATTGTGATTGAGCCGGGCCCAGTGGCACATGCCTGTAGTCCCAGAACTCAGGGAGGCAGAGGCAGGCAGATCTCTGTGAGTTCAAGGCCAGCCTGGTCTACAAAGCAAGCCAAGGACAGCCAAGGTTACACAGAGAAACCTTGTCTCAAAAAACAAAACAAAACAAATGAAAACAAAAGTTATGGCTGGAGAGATGGCCCAGTGGTCAAAACCACTGGCTGCTTTTCCAGAGATCCAGGATTTGAAATCCGACACCCACAAAGCAGCTCCCAAGTCTCCAGGTCTTCCAAGTAACTTGTCTCAGGAGAGCCCATGCCATCTTCTGGTCTCCACAGGCACTGCATGCATGTGTTTATTTTGTGTGATGTGCACGTGTGCATGTATGTGCATGTATGTGCATGTGAACATGTGTTGCGGAGATTGGGGGGGTCAATTCTTCTCCCACCAAAAGGGACCAGGAGATTAAACTCGGGTTGTCAGGTTTGTTGGCAGTTGTCTATACCTACTGAGCCATCTCCCTAGCTCCTGTTTACTGGAAGGGAAGTTTGACACATGCTACCGTGTGGATGAACCTTGACAACCTTGTACCTAGTAAAATTTACCAAATATAAAAGAACAAATACTGTATGATTCTACTTGTGTGAGGGAGCCAGGATAGGCAAGGGCATAGAAATGGAAAGTAAATGGTGGTTGTACAGATGGAGGGAGGGGAAGGAGCTGGTGCTCAGGGAATACAGAGTTTCAGGTGAGGGGGATGAAAGTATTCTGAAGAAGGAAGGTGGGGGCTGTGAATGTATTCAGTGCCTCTTGCCTGGACACATACATATTTTTTTACTACAGCAGACAGAAACATAAAGAAAAAAAAGTGGATGGGCATGGTGCCTGTAATTCTAGCACTTAGGAATTGGAGGCAGGGGGATCAGAGTTCAAGGTTATCCTCAAGTACTTAGTACATTTGAGGCTGGTCTGGTCTCAAGAAGGATAAATGGAAAAAAAGTACTATTGCTTTTTGAATAATTAATTATCTACACTTTTTTGTGTGTTTCTTTCTACTTTTTTATTTTTATTAATTATACTTTATTCACTTTGTATCCCCCCCATAAGCCCCTCCCTCCTCCCGTCCCGATCCCACCCTCCCTCCCCCTTCTTCACACATGCCCCTCCCCAAGTCCACTGATAGGGGAGGTCCTCCTCTCCTTCCTTCTGATCTTAGTCTATCAGATCTCATCAGGAGTGGCTGCATTGTCATCTTCTGTGGCCTGGTAAGGCTGCTCCCTCCTCAGGGGGAGGTGATCAAAGAGCAGGCCAATCAGATTATGTCAGAGGCAGTCCCTCTTCCCATTACTATGTAACCCACTTGGACACTAAACTGCCATGGACTATATCTGTGCAGAGGTTCTAGGTTATCTCCATGCATGGTACTTGGTTGAAGCATGAGTCTCTGGGAAGACCCCTGTGTTCAAATTTCTGGTTCTGTTGCTCTCCTTGTGGAGTTCCTGTCCACGCCATATCTTACTATTTCCCACTTCTTACATAAGATTCCATGCACACTGCCCAACAATTGGCCATAAGTCTCAGCATCTGCTTTGATAGTCTGCAGGGCAGAGCCTTTCAGAGGCCCTCTGTGGCGGGTTCCTAGCTTGTTTCCTGTTTTCTTCTTCTGATGTCCTTCTTCTTTGCCTTTCGGGATGGGGATTGAGCATTCTAGTCAGGGTCCTCTCTCTTGATTAGTTTCTTTAGATGTACAGATTTTAGTAGGTTTATTCTATATTACATGTCTATATGAGTGAGTATATACCGTGTGTGTCTTTCTGCTTCAGGGACAATTCACTCAGGATGATCCTTTCCAGGTCCCACCATTTACCTGCAAATTTCATGATTTCCCTATTTTTCATTGCAGAGTAATATTCCATTGTGTAGATGTACCACAATTTCTGCATCCATTCTTCAGTTGAGAGGCATCTGGGCTGTTTCCAGCTTCTGGCTATTACAAATAAACCTGCTACAAAAATGGTTGAGCAAATGTCCTTTTTGTGTACTTGAGCCTCTTTTGGATATATGCCTAGGAGTGGTATGGCTGGATCTTGAGGAAGCGCTATTCCTAGTTGTCTGAGAAAGGGCCAGATTGCTTTCCAGAGTGGTTGTACAAGTTTACATTCCCACCAGCAGTGGAGGAGGATTCCCCTTTCTCCACAACCTCTCCAGCATGTGCTGTCACTTGAGTTTTTCATCTTGGCCATTCTGATGGGTATAAGGTGAAATCTCAGGGTTGTTTTGATTTGCATTTCCCTGATGGCTAATGACGTTGAGCATTTCTTTAAGTGTTTCTCTGCCATTCTATATTCCTGTACAGAGAATTCTCTGTTTAGCTCTGTTCCCCATTTTTTAATTGGATTACTTGGTTTGTTGCTTTTCAGCTTCTTTAGTTCTTTACTGGATATTAGCCCTCTGTCAGAAAAAGGGCTGGTGAAGATTCTTTCCCAATCTGTAGGCAGTCGCTTTGTTTTGATGACAGTGTCCTTTGCTTTACAGAAGTTTTTCAGTTTCATGAGGTCCCATTTATTGATTGTTGCTCTTAGAGCCTGTGCTGTTGGTGTTCTGTTCAGGAAGTTGTCTCCTGTACCAATGAGTTCTAGGGTATTTCCCATTTTTTCTTCTAACTGATTTAATGTGTCTGGTTTTATGTTGAGGTCTTTGATCCACTTGGACTTTAGTTTTGTGCAGGGTGATAAGTATGGATGTATTTGCATTTTTCTACATGTAGACATCCAGTTAGACCAGCACCATTTGTTGAAGATGCTATCTTTTTTCCATTGTATGGTTTTGGCATCTTTGTCAAAGATCAGGTGTCCATAAGTGTGTGGGTTTATTCCAGGGTCTTCTGTTTGGATCCATTGATCCACCATTCTGTTTCTATGCCAGTACCATGCAGTTTTTATTACTGTTGCTTTATAGTACAGCTTAAGATCAGGGATGGAGATACGTCCAGAAGATCTTTTATTGTAGAGGATTGTTTTAGCAATTCTGGGTTTCTTGTTATTTCATATGAGGTTGAGAATTTTTCTTTCCAGGTCTGTAAAAAATTGTGTTGGTAATTTGATTGGAATTGCATTGAATCTGTAGATTGCTTTTGGTAAGATGGCCATGTTAATCCTGCCAAGCTATGAGCATGGGAGATCTTTCCATCTTCTGATATCTTCTTCTAATTCTTTCTTCAGAGACTTGAAATTTTTTTCATACAAGTCTTTGACTTCCTTGTTTAGGGTCACACCAAGGTACTTTATGTCATTTGTGGTTATTGTGAAGGGTGTTGTGCCACGGACCGACCCAGTCGGGTGTTCTGCACCCACGGGAAAATCAGGTATTCGGATATCAGGTTAGGCACAGGTAGGCGAAATGACAGAGACCACACCAAGTAGTATTGGTTTGCATCTACTGCAATTTACTGAAGGCAAGCTAATATTTATATAGTAATTACATAAAGAAGCATCTTGAAGTTGACATACTTCCTGGAGCATTAAGACTTTTAACCAACAATACAAAGTTTACATTTTAACTGAAAGAGTAACCTGGTAGAAGCAGTGTCTACAAAAAATCTTGGCCTAAAAGCGTTTAATCAAAGCAAATACAAAACCTTAAACTAGTGGTGTTTATGCAGTTTACTGCTACTAATTAGTGAGTGGAAGCCCAGGGGCTGTCATTGCCCTCCGAACCAAGTCAGGTAAAGATTTACAACTCCCCTAGAGTTAAGCACTAAGGGGAATTCCTTTTGTTTGTCTTGCTAAGGATTTACAATCTTTCCTTAGAGATGAGATGCTTGAGCTAGCCTGTCCGTAAACTCATAGTATAATATAAAACCTTCTGACCTCCTATATTTGCCTATCTTCTTTCTGCCTCATCATAAACATCTGTGTTTGGTAATGGTTTTGTAGTAGTTTTACTGCGGTGGGAATATCCAGAGCATTTATCCTAACAGATCCTGATTAAACATTTTCTTTAGAAAGCCCTAAAACTCTTGTCCCTTTACTACCTACAATGTTTGGTTTTTCCACAAGCAATTCCTGATGCTGAATCTGATTTATTACCTCTCCTAAAATTTTATTTTCCTTCTACTCTTATTTGCTAAAGCTTTTAGTAATCTATTAGGAATGTGTTTCTTTGAATAATCAATGGTGCTGTTCCAAGAATCATAGATAAACAGCAAAAAGGCTCATCAATCCAATCTTGCAACCGCGGGAGCATGGGACTCTCAGAATACGTCTTTTTGGCTTAGGTGGCCAGAGGGTTTTTGCCAGTGACTTCCAGGAAGCTGATTCCCGTAGGAAACGTATCTTCCGTCTGGCAACATAATTTTATGCTCACATAGCACATTTTTTATGTTTACACAGACGACTCTGGAGTTAGTGTGGCAGTGTTGTTTTCCTAATTTCTTTCTCAGCCCTTTTTTCTTTTACAGGAGGGCTACTGATTATTTTGAGTTAATTTTGTATCCAGCCACTTTGCTGAAGGTGTTTATCAGCTGTAGGAGTTCCCTAGTAGAATTTTTGGGGTCACTCAGGTATACTATCATATCATCTGCAAATAGTGATAATTTGACTTCTTCTTTTTCATTTTGTATCCCCTTGATCTACTTCAACTGTCTTATTGCTCTAGCAAGGACTTCCAGAACTATGTTGAAGAGATATGGAGAGAGTGGGCAGCCTTGCCTTGTCCCTGATTTCAGTGGGATTTCTTTAAGTTTCTCTCCATTTAGTTTGATGTTGGCTATAGGCTTGCTGTATATTGCCTTTACTATGTTTAGATATGTGCTTTGTATCCCTGATTTCTCCAAGGCTTTAAACATGAATGGATGTTGGATCTTGTCAAATGCTCTTTCAGCATCTAAGGAGATTATCATGTGTTTTTTTTTTTCTTTCAGTTTGTTAATATGGTGGATCACATTGATGGATTTCCATATATTGAACCACCCCTGCATACCTGGGATGAAGCCTACTTGGTCATAGTGGATGATATCTTTGATGTGATCTTGTATTTGGTTTGCAAGTATTTTGTTGAGTATTTTTGCATCAATGTTCATAAGGGAGATTGGCCTGAAATTCTCTTTCTTTGTTAGGTCTTTGTGAGGTTTAGGTACCAAGGTGGCTTCATTGAATGAGTTTGGTAGTGTTCCTTCTGTTACTATTTTGTGGAATAGTTTGAAGAGAACTGGAGTTAGCTCTTCTTTGAAGGTCTGGTAGAATTCTGCACTGAAACCATCTGGTCCTGGGCTTTTTTTGAATGGGAGACTTTCGATGACTACTTCTATTTCCTTGGGGGATATAGGAATATTTAATTGATTTACCTGGTCTTGATTCAGTTTTGGTAAGTGGAATTGATCAAGAAAATTGTCCATTTCATTTAGATTTTCAAATTTTGTGGCATATAGACTTTTGAAGTAAGTCCTAATGATTTGTTTGGACTTCCTCAGTGCTTGTAGTTATGTCCCTCTTTTCATTTCTGATTTTGTTGATTTGGATGGTGTCTCTCTGCCTTTTAGTTAGCTTGGCTAAGGGTTTGTCTATCTTGTTGATTTTCTGAAAGAACCAGTGCTTGATTTCATTGATTCTTTGAATTGTTTTATTTGTTTCTAATTGATTGATTTCAGCCCTGAGTTTGATTATTTTCAGTTGTCTACTCCTTTTTGGTGTGTCTGCTTCTTCTTTTTCTAGGGTTTTCAGGTGAGCCATTAAGTTGCTTGAATGAGCTGTGTTGAATTTCTTCTTGAAGGCACTTAGTGCTATGAACTACACCTTTTTGTTTTATAACAACATTAGTTTTTAGAAAACCGCAGACATCATGTGTGTCATGAGCATTTGTATAGAAATTTAATTTTTGAGATGGGGCTTCCTATAGTCCAGATTAGTCTGAAACTCCCCTTGTAGCTGAGGATGACCTGAACTTATGATCCTCCTGTGTCCATCTTTCAATTACAGGGATTACAGGTATGCACCATACCATCCAGTTTTAGGTTTGAGACAGTGCTGGGGTTGGGTCCAAGGCTCTGTGCCTGCTAAGGACCCTCCTGACTGAGCTACCTCACCAGCCCATGTGTACAGACTTTATGACATCATTTGGACTGTGTAGAGGCCATTTTAAATCCCCCACTTCTTACCTGTGGTTTCTTCAGATTTAGGAAATGTGCTATTAGATATAGACTTGTAAGGAATTTGAGGATGACTTGAAGTTCCAGAGTGCTAAATGTGTGCGTTAGCACTGCACATAAAGGCCCCAATTCATCTATCTTGGATAACCTTATTATGCTGGAATTTCCCTTTCCTGGCCCTGCTTCTCTCAGTGGCCAATCTGAGTGCCTGAATGACTTGGGGGAACCTATAATTGAGGTGGTCCAGGAACTGTGTTAGACTCCGAGTGATTTAAAGATATATTTCATGTGAACATGTGTTGCCACAGCTGATTTCTACATCACAAGTTTATGTTTAAAAATTATCTTTTCTTGTTGTTGTCGATCACAGTTTTAAAAGTAAATTTATTTTTTTCCTGTCTCATACATTACATCCTGACTGTAGTTTCCCCACCCTCCACTCCTCCCTCTTCTCCACTTTCTCTCTCCCCAGATCCACTCCTCTTTAATTTTCCTTCACATGCAGTCCTAATTGAAGTCAGTGTCTCTTAAGCTTACGGAGGACCTGGATTGAGGAAGAAACAGACAGTAAAAAACAAGTCCATGCATCCTCTGGGCCCACAGAGGCCAGCCAGCCCAGGACAGGCTGCCCAGTTTTGACAGAGCCTCTTTCCTGTAAGCCTTTATTGCTATGCTGTAAAGCACTGCTGTATCTTGTCCCTTCTAAATTTTTCTCTTTGTTCACAGTGTGCGATGAGAACAGAAGCACGACGAAAAAATCTTCTCATTTTGATTTTGCATTACTTAACACAAGAAGGGTATGTTATCACACACACTTAACGGTGATGCCTCTTTTCTCTGTCCCTTTGAAGGCAGTGACTAAAGTTCACTTTTAGAACAGTTTTATATTTACAGGAAGATGAGCAGAAATTACAGTACATCCCTATATGCTCCTTCTTCCCACCCATTTCCTGTATCATTATCACTATTAATAATGTTGCTATTATTATAATAATTATTATTTGCCGTGCTGGTGGTGGATCTACAAATGAGCTCCAGCCTTATTACTCACATCTCTCATTAATGTGGTTTACTGGTTAAAACTGGTGAGCCTGTGCTAATAAGCGACAGTCTTCCACAGCAGCAAAAGAGTAACCAGTATGGCAAGCTACACCCATATTTGGCTAAAAACGAGGAAAGGCAATCCAACAACAATTTCTTAGTAGACTTATTTGATTTTAAGCACTTTCAAACTTGTTTTGGACAATGGGAGCATCCCTAGATGTCATGGAAGAAAGTAGCTTCCAGAAAGAACTGTTGCAAATGACAGTGATGGATATAGTTATCCAAATACATTGCATTAATGTAGTTTATATGTTGTAACTGGTGAGCCTGTGCTAATAAGTGACACTCTCCACAGCAACAAAAGAGTAATCAATACAGCAGCTATGCCCATATTTGGCTACAAATGAGGAAAGGCAATGGTTACAAGTCTATAATCTTAGTGCTTCAGAGGTTGGCACAGGAGGACCACAAGTCCTAAGAAAGCTTGAGCTATGTAGTAAGACCTTATCCCTAAAACGACCAACCTGAAGACAAATCAGAAAACCAAAACCACCAACAACCAAAAAGAACGAACCATTCAGCAGCATTAAACAACCCAAAGCAGAAAACCAAAACTAAGAAAACAAAATCCATACTAAACCAAAAAAATGGTATGCAGTGTTCCTTACTCTGGAAGAATCTGTCACACACTAGTTTTCCTATAATGTGCTGTTTACTATCTGCTTGTTCTTAGTATTAAGTCTCTTTGGATTATTTGCAACCCGTTTACTTTCATTCTTTAAACCCAGACTTAATCTTCTCTCTCCTGTAAAACTGCCAGTTACATGGATGCAGCTAATGCTTTGGAGGAGGAGTCTAAACTGGGATTACGTCGCTTTGAAGTTTGTGACAACGTTGACCTGGAAACGATTTTGATGGAATATGAGAGCTATTATTTTGTAAAGTTCCAAAAGTACCCCAAAATGATCAAGAAGGCACCAGACACAGGTACATTGCTTGTGCTAGAAATGAGGCTCTATCCCATTGTTAAGAATGGTGTTTTAGGTGGCCCAAATCTGTAATCCCAGTATCAGGGAGGTGAGGGTCTGAAGATCGAAAGTTGGTTACCAACTTGGCCTATCTCTCCCCCAGCAGAAGGTGTTCTTAGGTACCTGGTTAGATGGTTCCCTTCCATGCCTAGGGGAGTAGACCAGGAAGACCTGGGTCAATCTCAGACCCAGAACTGACCATTCAAACATGAAGGCCTAGACTTTTGACATCGTCTAGTCTTGTTGGCATTTGTTTGAGGAATGTGTTTCAGGTAATGAAAGCAGAGCTCCAGTGTATTGCAGGTGCTCCTCAGAAGACTAGCATCAACTTCTGCAGTGATGGAAAGGGCTGTTAGAGGACGATAAATAACAAGAGACTCTTTCTTGTTAGGAAGACCTATTATCTATCTTGAAAATAACATGGAAATGAGTATTGGTGAAGCTAATAGCTCATGTATAGATAATGAAATGCTTTTGAAAGCATCAATCCAGATGGTAATCAATATAATGCAAGGACCCAATATAGGTCAGCAGTCAAGGAGGCTGGCTAGAGGGAGGATCTAAAGCCAAGGTCCTAGGGTTTGTAGGAACATTGACTTAGAAGTATGTAAGTAGGGGAAGTAATTAGAAACCAAGGGAGACCATTGTCCTGTTTACAAGGCACTTGTTAAGCCACAGAGTTTAACATTTCATGTAGGGACCAGGAAACTGAGAGGAGCATTGATTAAAAATAGCCAGGGCCAAATCTACAGTTGGAAGAGGTCTACAATTTTAATTTTTCTTTTGTCTGAGCTCTCTTCCAGTGAAGGACTGAGAACTCAGTTCATTTGGCTGGTTGTGTGAGCTGGGCACTGGCTTGTGACACAGAGAGGCAAGCCTTGTTCCTGACAAGGACTGACTCTAGGTGGCCTGTTCTCATCTAGCTTGGCACTCATTTTCTCCTGTGACACTAGACACAGTGTCTTAGTTCTAAAGGTCAGTTGGCAGAATTTGACTCAGTAAATGTTCCTGTCAGACTCATGTGATCCTGGAGTGATATGTGACCCAGAAAAACAGAAGCAAGCTCATGAAAACTCAGTGGAATGGCAAGCCATGAAGCCAGCCTGTTGTGGGTGCTGACCCCACAGGTGGGATCTGGGGCACATTTGCTAACTGAGGCCTGGGGGGTCTTTGTCTGTGTGGCTCAAAACGCCTGAGAAGCTGCGACTTCCTTCCATTTTCTGGTCCCTTCACTTCTCGTTAGAATATCTAGCTGTTTGTGGTCCAAAAGGATGAAACAGAAAATGTAAGATCACTGAAAGAAAATGTACATGAATGTTTGCGTGCTCTCTCTTAAGATATATTTCTTCCCTTTCCCTCAATGTTTTCCCCCCACAGGAGAAAAAAATTTACCGTCGAGAAGTGGAGGGAAGAGCAGAAGGTAAAGTGATTCATCTTGACCAATTTAACACTTTCTTTTTTATTTATTTAATTTTTTTTTGAGACAGGGTGTCTCTACATACCCCTCGATTTCCTGGAACTCCTTGTGTAGACCGGGCTGGCCTTGAACTCACAGAGATCCACCTGCTTTTGCTTCCTGGGTGCTGGGATTACAGGCTTGCGCTAACATGCCAACCCTGAACAGCCCAACTCTTAAGAGTCTGTGGACTCTCTTCCCTGAAGTCTCTAGTGCCACTCCATGGAGGTCTCCAGCAATGCCAGACTATGGCCATGTGATCTTGGAGTGCCCCTCTTGTCACCACTGTCCAAACTTAAGCCAGTGTCTTTCTCCTAGGTCACTGAAATTATGTTTGGTAATATTCTATCTTTCTTGTCCATGTGGCTTGGAACATCTGAATCTTTAAGGTTAAAAGATTGACAACCAGTTCCTACCACTGACTGGGCAGCAGGGAATGGAGGTTTTTGCCAGTGCAAAAAAGCGAAAAGCCAAGGGTTGGGTGAAAGTGTGGCTCTGGAAGGAACTATACTGTACACCCAGTTAGGCTGTGAAAAGACAAAAATCTTAGAATGTGCCTGAAAAAGAAAACTTCTATTGACGTAAGTAATTTAGGTCTTGAGAAGTGTGCATTCTGTATGCTCCACCAAGTGCTTCAGTTTTGTGAAGTATCCAGCCAGAGAAAGAAGGACCCAGGGACCTCAGCAGAGCCCCTCGGATCACCTGTAACAGTGGCTGGATGGACCCCATGCTTTCTCAGAACACTGACTCCAGCGCTCTTCTGCCTGAGGGCACCACTGCTCTGGGCTGCCCTTTAGCAACTGTTTCATTGATTTGACGGAGGTGCTATCGCTTTACTTATAGTTTGTGTAAAGCTAGTCAGTCTCTGGTGAAAAATAATAACAGCTTGTTGCCACAACCGTGAGAGCCTTCTGCGAGGCTAACTTTGGAACGTACTCAGGTCTGATTGTATTCAGGCATTATTTCGTGCCTGCTCTGTGCTGGGGTATGTCACCTGGGTGATACTTGGTGAGTGAACACTAGGCAGCAACATATAAAAGGAAAGGGAGTGAGGTTGTGTGTGTAGCCACTTGAGCTTTCCCTAGTTCTGAGTTGATGTCTATCTATGGCAAGCACAAAGGCTGAACACCATATGGGTAGTCAGGAAAATGAACCAGGAAAGCAACGGAAGTGTTTCTGGGCACTTTGGGCTTTTTTTTTTTTTTAAGATAGTTATTTTTACTTATGTGTTTGAATGTTTTCACTGCATGTATGTGCGCCACATCTGTGCAGTGCCCACAGAGTCCAGAAGAGGGCACTAGATCTCCTGGAACTAGAGTTACAAGCAGTAGAGATTCCCCCCAACGTGGGTGGATGACCTGAACTCAGGTTCTGAGATCGACAAGTGCTCTTAGTCACTGGGCCCCTTTCCAACTGTGCTGGGTGCAGTTTTCTGCTGAGATAGTTGCTTAGGGACAGGGTGTGTCATCAGGTTGGCTACCGGCCATCCAATTGTTCTTTCCTGATTTTGTGCCTCACACCAGAGATTGTTCCAGGTTACAGAGCTGATGATGATCCAAGGGAGGAGAGCTGTCTAATGAAACAAGTGACAGAATTGGGGTTCAAAGGCTTGAAAACCTGTTGGATGGGCCTAAGATGATGGAATAGGGTTCAGGCTCTAGCCAGTAGCTTCCCCACAGCAAAAATAGAGACCTGGAAATGATTAACAGAAGCACACTCTGCCTGAGTTAACACCGCTGAAGGGAAGTGTGATTTCTGATGTCGTCTCAGGCTTCATCAATAGGAAACACTACCCAAAAAGTAGGAGGCTACTTCATTCTAGTCTAAAGACAGGGGGCAAAGGGTAACTAACCAAGACAGGAAGGAATCGGGATTCAGGAGACCTTAGCAGTGACTGGAACAACTAGGGATTCTGGCTGGAATACAGCACAGCCCTCTCCTGAAGTTCATGTCAGCTGCTTTTCTCACCACTGCAACCGGATACCCAACAAACAACAGAAAGCAGTGTAGAGGAGGAGGGACTTATTTTTGGCTCAAAAGAATGTGGTCCTTTATGGCGGAGAAGGCATGGGGGCAGGAGGGGCTTGACCCGTGGCACTGGCCAGGAAGCAGAAAAAGGTCAATTGGCTTTCTGCTTTTTCTCTCTTTGTTAGTTCTAGAATCCCAGCCCATGGGCTTCTGCTGTTCACATTTAGGGTAGGTCTCTCCTTCCCAGGTAAACGTCACTGAAAACACCCTCTCAGGAATGCCCAGAGCTGTGCCTCATTAATGTCTTAGGCAGTTCTTTTCTTTTTTATTAATTTTATTTTTATTTTATGTGCATTGGTGTTTTGCCCATATGTATGTCCATGTGAGGGTGTTAGCTCCCCTGGAACTGGAGTTACAGACAGTTGTAAAGTGCCATGTGGGTGCTGGGAATTGAACTCGGGTCCTCTGGAAGAACAGTCAGTGCTCTTAGCCCCTGAGCCATCTCTCCAGTACCCAGGAGTTTCTTTTTTAAATGTATTTTTAGTTTATGCTTGTGAGTGTTTTGGCTACATGTATGTCTGTGCAGTACAGGTGTGAAATGCTTGCAGAAGTCAGGAGACAGTGGAGTCACAGACAGGAGCTGGCACAAGAGCGCTGGGACCACGCACACCTAGGTCACCGAGTCGTCTCTCCAGCCCCGCCAGGTGCTTCTTAATCCAGTCAGGTTGATGATCAAAATCAACCCTAGCAAGAAACTGGAGCTTCTCGGTAACGTAAAGACAGAAGTAGTTTGGGTTCTATATTCAGAAGAATTTTGTAATCATTAATGCTTTTGTCTTGACTCATATTGAAGCAAATTTTGTTGAGCATTTGCTGTTAGTGGGAAATCAAAATTGGAAAACAAAGTTCTGGTTCTCTGACAGACCCAAATGGATATTAAGACGTGTATGTTTGTGTGTGTGTGTGTGTGTGTGTGTGTGTGTGTGTGTGAGAGAGAGAGAGAGAGAGAAATCCATAACTTCATTCAAACCAACTTTATTAGTACAGTTTTCATGTATAAATGCTTAGTATTCATTTCATAATTATTTCATTTTTTGTGCCAGCAGAAGGCCTGAAAAACAGATTTTCTTATCTCAGAGATGACAAAAAGATGCCCCAGGCATGGTCAATGTCCATTTCCCATGAGTTTGCCTGTAGAGTGTGGACACTGGTGGTATTGTTGACATGGGTTGTCTTCATGTTAGAGATGAACAAGTTTTCTTTTTCACAATGAACTGGAACTGAGGAAGAAGCTGTCTGAGATGATTTAGAACATAAGCGTCCTTCTAGTGAACCTCCTACAGATACTCTGCAAACAGCTGAGAGAACAGAGCAACTTAAGACATGGGAACTCATGTTTGCCTCCTAAGGAGGTCCTGCCCATCTCTGACATTGTCTTCCATTACAAAATGCAAACATCCCAATACCATTTTGTGTGTTTGTTTGTGTGTGTTTGTGTGTGTACTGAAGAAGATGTATTGAACAAATTAGTCCTGCCCTTGTAGTGATGTGTAGCACATGTACCCAAATGCTTGTGTTGTGACTATCGTGCACAGCCTGCCAGCTGACCCCCTTTATCCCTTCCTGTACTACAAACCCCATCTTTACGAGAGTTAGCTACTTTTATGAGTACAGCCCTTCCCCCCCCCCCCCCCATTTGTTTTTCTGGAAATGAGCTATACTCATGAGAAACTGTTTTGCAGAGATGACTGACATATGATAGTAGACATGGATGAAGTTTTGCTGTCATTACATAAGCCCCCCCCCCCAATACTTTATATTTGTGTGTGTCTGGGTGTGGTTGGTTACCTGTAAAGGCCAGAAGAGGGGAGCTGAAGTTGTGAGCTGCGTGATGCAGGTGTTAAGAACTGAACCCAGGTCCTCTGGAAGAGCAGCATGTGATATTAACCACTGAGATATCTCTCCAGCCTAGAAGCCCTTTTTGATGTTTACTGTGTACAACAGGCTAAGAGTTATTTTACCTAGAGAAAGTATATTCAGTGCGCTGGGTTACAACTTAGACAGATCCCTGAATCTTCTGACATTTCCTAACTTGAGTAGAAGGACTGTTTACTCTCTCCACCCCGACATTTTCCCTGGTCTGAGGTGGGTGGGAAATGTTAAATGGTTAGAATACTTTTCTGAAGGTTTTTGTTCCTTCCTTAGGGTGACAAATGATAATTGTAAAAATCTCCCCAAGATAAATCAGCAGAAGCCACGACCCAAAACTTCATCAGTGAAGACAGGGGACACCAAAGCTGTCAAGGAGCATCCTAAACAGGTGGAGATGACTGCTTCATGCCAGTAATACCATACTTGGCTGATAAATGGCCTCAAGAAAATGTGCCATTTCTTTGTGGGCTTTTTAGGTTCTCTGTTTACAAATTGCTGTATGATTTGATTGTAGAGGTCCTCGAACACTGGTGACATTTTAGTGTACTGGAACAAAAAAATGCATAATTTCTGGTTTTCCAGCTCCTTCTCTAATTTTAGCTCAGAGTGAGGGGACTGGAAGTTGTTGGGCTGCTTGGTAAGATTCTCACAGCTGAGAGAAGTACAGAAATCAGGTCTTCCCACCCCAAGTGTGTCTCTGGGCTCCTCAGAGTGGTCCAGGGATAATTCGAGGTGCAACTGGGCCTTGGCATCTCCATCTGGGCATCTGCAAAACACACAGGGTTAGTCCTTACCCCGCACCTCAACACTAGACTTTCTAGAAGGGAGGGCAGCGAAGAGAAGTAAGTTCAGCAGATGGGGGAGCTCAGTGGCTCCTGCCTCAGGGGAACTACATCCAGAACCTTCCCATCGAGGACAAAACAGTTCAGGTTTTAATGAGAACTAATCAATGGAAACTCAGAAAAAGTGAGTCCTGAAGAATAGTAGGATGGAAAGAAATAATCATGGAACTCCGTGTGTTTGAAGAGGGTTAGTGGGTGTGCCCAAGGCAGATGGTGGGGTTGGGCAGGTGAGTTCCACAGGAGGTTGGGTGATTCTGCTGAATCCCCGGACTCAGTCAGCCTTGGCCAGAGGAGAAAAAGAGAAGCCAGTGAGTGGGGATGGGCTGAGTATAGGAATTTTTCCATGGGAAGGACTGCTTAGAACCCATGGCCTGGAGTCTTCTCAGCCTTTGGGGATAACTCCTTTCTCATGGCACAGAGATATAGTTTATGGTCCAGTGAATCTGAACAAAATTGGCCAGATAACCATTATACAGAAGTGGTAGCCAGTATTTGGCTTGGTATGTGGGATGGGCAGTCAGAGCCAGGGTCTCAGCTGCTTGCACAGCTAGCTTCTCACAGCCTTCTTTCTCCAGGAGAGTGTCAGTGACACTCAACCAGAGAACTCTGAGTTTGGCCTAAACATATCAAAAATTCATAAAGATGTCCCAGAGGAAAAGGCCCACCCTCGAAGAGTAAGTAGAACTCGGGTCCTAGGGTGGAAAGGGGAGTTTGTTTCTCTAGAAAAAAAGGAAAGTGAAACACACTGTTTTCACCAAACATGAAGGTGGAGACAAAAGCCTCAAAGGTTGGCTGTGAGGTAAGATGAGGGGAATACCCCATAAGGCTCAGAAGCCCAGACTGTGACTCTGCTCACTCTCCATCTGGATGGGTGACCTAGATCTCCTCATTTGCAAATGGAAGTGTTCCGAAGAGAGAGATTCTGTGCTCCTCTCAGCTTAAAAATTCTGTGATTAGCTGCGGTGGAATTTGGTGCTAGAGTGTTGGTCTGCCATTCACAAAACTGAATTAGTTCCCTGGCATCAGAAATGGCTAAGACAACACAAAGAGTCCTATGATGACCACCATAAACACTGGTGTGATGCATTACTTACTGAGCCATGGTCCTGTGCTTGTCTGTTTTCGGCCGAGGGGAGTGGTTTGGTGCCCCCTCTGCTTGGAAGCATGGCTCCAGACTTAATGGTAGTTATTTGTGAACCAGGAAAGGTTCATTTAGGGTTGATCCTGTGCTTAACATATTTCTGCTCTCCTCCTCTTCCTCCTCCTCCCTTCTCCTTCTTCCCCTTTTCTTCTTCTTTCTCTTCCATCTTGTTTTTGTTTTTCTTTTTTTTTTCTTCTTTTTTCTCTGTCTTCCCTCCTTCCCTCCCCCTTCCTTCCTCCCTCCTTTCCTCCTTCCCTCCCCCTCCCTTCCTCCCTTCTTCCCTCCTTCCCTCCCCCTCTCTTCCTCCCTCCTTCCCTCCTTCCCTGCCCCTTCCTGCCTCCCTCCCCTCCCCTCCTTCCTTTCTTCCTTCCTTCTTTCCTTCCTTCTTTTCTTTCTTCCTTCCTTCTTCCTTTCTTTTTTGAGTTCACTATACAGAGCAGGCTGTCCTCAAACTCACAAGAGATCTACCTGCTTCTGCCTCCTGGGTTCTGGGATTAAAGTTTGCACTGTCAGGTATTTCTGCCTTTTTCTGATGAACTCAGGTCTGGCTTTGTAAAGAATAGTTTCTTCAGGAGAAAAGCCACAGATGGATAGGATGTAACACCAGGTAGGGGTATTGGACCCTTTGTCAAGGAGGAGCATTGTTTCTGTTGAGGGACCCTCCAGATTGTTCTTCCTTAACTCCTTTCCTTCAGTCAGGTTGTTGAACCATGGGCTGCTGGTTTAGTGTTGCTTGCTCTGTCCACAGACTGATTGCTGTGGTGTGTGCAGGAAGGGCTCCCAGGCCCACTGACCCTGCACAGTGCAGGGAGCTGCCTTCCTGGCTGCATGGCTTCCTGGCAGGCCCCAGCGAAATGACTGCTGCCAGAGATGATGCATTTGCCTCCCACTGGAAAATGGTCCCTTGTTAGTCTTCACTGCCTCTGTCAAATTCTTAATCCCCTGTGGTGTACCCAGCAGTTTTGTGGCTTTAGTCTCTTGTGAATGCCTGACACTAAAAGAAACAGGTGCCGCTGATCGAGTCACAAGGAAGGGACTATTTAACCCAGCAGTTAACCTTTGAAATAGTCTGGCTATAAATTCTGTTTCCAGCAGAAATGCCTTTAGGGTAAAATGTAGGTAGACTCCCTCCACATCCTGCCCCTAGATTTTTAAATGTTAATGGCCCGAGTGACACCGCCTAGGGGGTTTTCCCCCAAGAGCGTCTCTTGTCACCATGTTAGGGACTCTGGCTTTGGATTCTAGTGCCTTCTGAAAAATTTAAGAATATGTTGTTCTTTGGAGCACAGGCATGGGTGTCCACAGTGGATAGGCTGTGGTCAAGCTGTTCACCAAACCTCACGGGTTTTTTCTTTTTAATTTGTAAAATGGAAACCACGACACTATCTGTTTTAAATGTGAGAAGGAGGGGAGAGCCTTCTCTCTTTACCTATTACACTTGGTGAACACCGGTGATTATAAACATGTCTTACCTGCTCTGCTGATTTCCTTTCCTGACTCTAAGGGAAACAGTACCAGGAGCATGGAAGAATATGGAAGTTACTCATTGGATTGTGACCAGGGCCTGACAGAGGCAACTTAAGGGAGAATTTGGCTCCCTGCTTCAGGGGAGGTCCATCATTGCAGTCAGGGCATGGTGGGTGGCTTCTGTCTCTGGTTGTGAGAGCTTGTAGTTGAACTTCCCTGGTGGCCAGCCAGTATGCAGAAAGCTGGACTTGAATCAGAGGTAAGCGTAACCTTCACAGGTTCACTATAGATGGTAGTGGCCAATGTCTGCCAGGCAGGCACCATGTCCCAAAAGGCCTACAGCCTCTAAAAAGAGTGCCACTAGTGCCACTTAGGAGCAAGTACTCACATGTATGGCCCTTTGGAGGACATCTCAGAATCAAACAGAATAGTGAATATCGGGGTTTGAGTCCCGGCCTCAGTCCTTTGTTATCTTGTGGCCCTGGGCGAATTGTTTACTTCCTCTGGCTGCCCTCCACAGAAACAACATAAAAATGTCACCCACCACTATGGGACGTGATCCTCATGGGCTTAAAACCTTGCCTGTTTTGTCCCAGGCCATCCTGACCTGAATGATGTAGGTGAATTCAGTCAGCACACAGGAGCTCTCTCTATCCATGACCTAGTGGTTTCTTCTGTGTGTAAATGTTTTAAAAGGGTGGGGTCAGACAGGGCAAGCAGGCTTGTAAGGAAGCAGATCAGTGTCAGCAATGCAAAATGCCTATACATTTTAGTCATCTAACTTCATTCTGAAGAATTAGTTTTCTTTTTTACCGAGTCCTGACTTTAACACATCATCTTATTCAGCAATAGTTCAGCTTTCTCTTAAGACATGAGGTCTGCCTGACATACATTTGTAGACACACAGCTACTAAGGCTACTCTGCTCTCGTGTGTTTATGGCTTAAGTAACCAAGACTCCTTTTTAGGGCCAAATCATTGACTTCCGGGAGCTGCTCTCAGATGCTATCAAAGGAGCCACTAGTGACTTTGCCTTGAACACCTTTGAATGTAACCCGGACCCATCAGTAAGTGACCAAGACCTGTGCCTCTACTTTCAAACTGCCCAAACCTAGTGGACCTTCTAGAAGTGTCATTCTGAGTCCACAGAACTTTGAGATCTAGTTAAAGGTCATAGCAACCAGTGGCCATTTGTTTTGCCAAGATCCTGTTTTTCTTCCTAAATTATGAAGCAGTTTTGTGATGCCAGCCTATCTGCTCCTCCCACCAGGAACGCTTGCTGAAACCTCTGAGTGCATTTATTGGCATGAACAGTGAGATGCGAGAATTGGCAGCGGTGGTGAGCCGGGTAAGATCTGCTATTCAATTCACAAATTTATGGAGGCAGACCAGGGCTCCTGGAGCATTGTGGGTTGCTTCTTTTATTAATAACAATAAATATGATCATTTATTTATAAAGTGCCCCCACTTGCAGAGGCACTCATATTGTTTAGAGGCACAATAATGCATGATAAATAAATTATAGAATCATAAAATTACAATAGAAAAAGCCCACCATCCTACTATAGGGGCCAAGAAAAGAGACAGCAAAAAAGATGCAGAAAGGAAGGGACAGGTGAAAGGCTTTCCAGCAGCCCAGAGCTGAGGAAGAAGGTTCTAAGAAAAGCAAGGCACACACGTACATTTTGTTTAAAGAGTCTGGAAATGCAGGGGTATGGAAGTGTGGTGACCTTATACTTGGAAATTTCCATGAATGTAACAAGATTTGTAAGAAAGATTTTCACCACCAGGCTACAGATACTTCAAACTTGCAGCCTGGAACCTAAAGAGAGGGAAAATTAATGGCCAGTGAGACAGCCTTGAAATCAGTTGTCCTGTATTTGATTTCTAGAGCCTTCTCTTTCTAGCGATATGATTTTAGGCAAGATTCTTGATTACAGAAGACTTTCCTAATTTCCACTGATCTCAATTTAATTGAAGGCTGAAACTGAGGTAGGCTTAATAAGATGCTTAAAAGTTATCCAAGAAGTTCACAGCAGCTCAGAGTAACCAAGGGTAACTCTGTTTCTCTGTTCAGTCAGCAGATGTCCACTGCACAACCACAGCAGGCATACAGAGGACCTGCAGACAGAGGGGAGAGACTCAGGCCCAGGGCTTACCTCAAGGGACTCTGTTTGCATCAATGGTACAACCATTCAGAAAGCATGAAGAAAAGGATGTAGGAAAAACTGGAAGAGTAGAGGGAGCTGGAAGGTTCTTGGAATAAAGGTGGAGTGGGAAGAGGGGCAGGGCTGTAGAGGAAGGTCTGTGAGCAGTGTCCAGGGTGGAGAATTGGCTAGTGAGACGAGAATGCCAGTATAACATCACTCAGAGGGGGTAGGTCATCATGTGTATTGATGGGTAGTTTGTTCAGTGAGGTAGATGATGGCAAATCAGTGGATAAGAGAGGCCAGCTATAAGGTTTGAACCAGTGAAGGAGGATAAAGATTAAAATGAGTCAGGATGCCTGAGGAAGCAAAGGATAGCACTTTCCATACCCACAACAAATCTGTCCTCTCTTTCCTGGTTTTGCAAAATGATAACATGATTGAAGTTCAAAGTAGAGCGTGGAAGTGACCCAAAAGGATTCCATACTAGCAGAGGAAGCAGACATTCAAGTTCCTTCTTGAATGCTCAGTGGTGAAGAGATCATTCCCTCACAAGGCATGCCCTAGTGAGCTGTGGCAGATAACCTTGCATGTATATAAGGAAGAACTGTGGGTTGGGAAATTAAGCACCACCTTGTTAAGCTCAGTGTCAACCATAGACTTTGGAGAGATGGAACCATCTATGGATGGCTCAAATATCAGAGTCAATGGATCTTCGTTGTGTGCCAAGATTTCCTAAGAAAGGCCTCAAAAAGAGATGTGTGTTCTCCCTGAGTTTTAAGAGGCTGGAATCATGTGTGCTCTAATCCCTGTCATCCCAGTACTCGAGAGGACAAAGCAGGAGGATTCCTTCTGCATAGAGAATTCTAGGCCAGGGTTACCAAGTGAGACACTGTCTCAAAACACACAACTTGGAAGACTGGGTCCTTTCTCCACCACCCCAGCCGAGAGTGGATGACGTACAGAATGTGTGACCCAATCATTTCTGTGAAATGCTTCTCATTAAAGTGGAACTCCTGCTGGAGGACCCTGGAGGGAGGAGGTAGATGTAGGACCATAACATCTTATGCCATTTTAAAAACATACTTTTATATTTCTGAAACATGTGTACATATCACTTGCTTAAAAAAAAAGCAGATAAAGTTTTGTTTTTGTTTTTTGTTTTGTTTTGTTTTGTTTTTTTTTTTTTTTTAGCTAGAATGACATAGGAAAAGACCTTTTAAAAAAAGTAATACTCTAGACATTGTTTGCCTGAAATAGCTCCTATCGAGAAAGGCCCCTGAGTGACTGTTCAGAGGCATCTTGTGAAATTGAAATTGGGAAACTGTAAATTAGTTATCAGTAAAAGCTACTTAATTGATTACCCTAGGGCAGTTGCTCCGGGACTCTGCTGTAAGAGGGGAAACAGCACTTACTTGGTTGTTGGCCTCCTGGAATGTTGTAGAAGCAATCGCTCCAGCTGGAAGCAGGGACTGCTCACTAGGGAAAAGGAAATGGGTTTCAGGGGAGCCGAGGAACAGTATCTCCTTTATGTAACAAATTAAGAAAGCGTTTGCCAAATCATAAAGTTAGACAGACACCCAGCATAGGTGAGGATCTGCTTTTCACTAAAAATTAGTGTAATCTGAAGGTACTTCTTGACTGTGGTCATAAATCAGTGCAGGTTGCTATTGGCTTAGCTCACTGTTAGATTCCCCCTCCTAAATATATACCTTCTTTAGGGAAAATCATTGAATACTTTCATGCCATCTTTTTGGTGAACTGATCCCAGATTATAATGCATGCATATGTCTACATTATAATATTCACAAAACATTTTTTATTATATATTTTTTATTCATTTTACATCCTCCACCCCTCCCAGTCTTACCCTCTCTCTGCCTCCCCTTCTCTCTCCCCCTCCCCTTGAGCTCCCTTTCCCATCCACCCCAGCTCATCAAGTTGTATCAGGACTGAGCGTGTCCTCTTCCCCTGTGGCCTGGCAAGGCAGTCCCTACAGGGGAAAGGATAAAAAAGCTGGCAAGTGAGTCTGTGTCAGATGCAGTCCCCACTTCCCTTACTAGAGTACCTACTTGAAGCCTAAGAGGCCCATCTGCTACATCTTTGTAGGAGGCCTAGGTCCAGATCATGCATGGTCCTTGGTAGATATTTCACCTCAGCAAGCTCCTCTGCACCCTGGATGGCTCTGTTTGTCTTCTTGTGGAGCTGCTGTCATCTCCAGGTCCTTTTGTCTTTCATCCCACTTTCCCACAAGACTTGCTATGCCTTGCCCAATGTTTGGCTGTGAGTCTCAGCATCTGTTTTGAAGCACCTCTCAGAGGACAACTTTGTCAGGCTCCTGTCTGTAAGCTTAGCAGAGTATCACTCATAGTGTCAGGGGCTGGCACTCTCCCATAGGGTGGGTCTTTGCTTGGGCATTCCCTCAATCTCTGCTCTATCTGTTCTCCTGAGTGAGGTAACTCGTGAAATGTTTGTTTTTGTTTTTTTTTTATCACCAGCACTTTATATACTATTAAGTCATGTGTTCTGTGCTGCAGTATTATTTCATAAGTGGAGGAAAACATTAGTTTTAACAAAATAATCCAATGTACATTACAGGACATTTATCTCCATAATCCCAACATAAAGTGGAATGACATTATTGGACTGGACGCAGCCAAGCAGTTAGTCAAAGAAGCTGTTGTGTACCCAATAAGGGTAAGTATGAGGAGCCATGTTTCTCATCACTATCAACTGGGCAAGCTATGTCCAGAAGGGAAGGCATGGTGATTTATCTGTTCACAAGTCAGCCTTCTGACCGGGCCACACTTTGTTAGTGCTGGAACATCAAGCACAGTCTGTTCTGTACCACTTCAAATCATTCTCCAGCTGCAGTTCTTGGAGAGGACTTGGTTAGGTTCCCAGTACCCACAGCAGGTGGCTCACACAGCCCATAACTCTAGTGCCAGGGGATCCAGTGCCTTCTTCTGGCACTTGCATGTACTTGACATACAACATACATACAATGAAAATAAATCTTTTTTAAAAAGCACATTCTAGGCTGGCCATACTGGTTCATGGCTTTAATCCCAGCACCTGGAAGGCAGGTTGGCAGATTTCTGTGAGTTTGAGGCCAGCCTGGTTTACAAAACAAGTCCAGGTCAGCTAAGGCTCTGTTATACAGAAAAACCCTGTCTCAAATAACAAACAAACAAACAAACAAACAAACATCACATTCTGTATTGGTTTGAAGGAAGTGTCTGCTGAGTGGTAACTGAGTATCCAAGACTGTTGTGGATATACAGTTTTTCAAGTGATGACCAGTTAGCTTGCCTCCCTAACAGTTTGCTAGGATGAGAAGCCTCTCATTGTGCTGCTCTAGGTCCTCCCTCAGCCCTAACCCCAACTGTCCCTTTAAGGTCTTTGCTTCCGTTGCTTACGAAGAGTAAACAGTTCCTACCAGAGCCATGGCCAACCACCTCCTCACCCCTCTTGAAGAGTCCTGCCCTTACTATTTGTCCACCTGTTTTGTGAGTAATGTAGAAAACGGTCAGAAGTAGGTAACGAGCCTTCTGACTCATGATGATTATCGCATACTGTTTGCTATCTAATAGACCAGCCCACTCAGGGCCTTAAAACAACCAACCACTAAAATAGATATTCATTTGTCCTTCTGTGGATGGGCAGTTTGGGCTGGATCCAGCTAGGCTAGCTCATTGTTTCCACAGGGTACTTTTGCCTGCCCTGTCCCATGCCCATGGCACCAGCCAGAGTGACTGGGAAGACTGGGTGAGAAGTGGGGAGAAACGTGCAGCCAGGCTCATCCCGGACCTCCTCCTCCTGTAAGAAGCAGGTCTAGGCTTGGTCACACGTTCTTAGAAAGAGGAAAGAAAGGTCAAGTCCTAACGTGTGAGCTTTTACCTATCTCCTCTTCCATTTGCTCATCTTATATTTTCAAACCACTTTTTATATTTCCCAGCATCCTATTAGGCAAGAACAGAGGGCCAGGCCCAGATGCAGGTGGTAGAGAAACACTCTACCTTCTTTTGTTGGGAGCAGCTATGCAGAATTTGGGGCTAGCAACTATAATTTCTTAAGGCCAGGATTGCATACTCATTTAAAGACACCTACAGCTGTATTAGTGCCACTGACTCCATGAAGCTTTCAATTTGGGGGGTACTTTATTTAATTCTAAGGGAACAAAAACCATTAAATCAGAATTTTTTTTTACCTCTTTTTTTCTTCTGTTCAGATATGAGTAAGAAATATATTGGTGTCAGAACTAAGAAACCATAGCATCAAACTTAGAAAGACTAGAACATTTCCTCAGCACTCTGGATATGTTATTTTCTTGTTATTCTGGGGAACAAACCCATGGCCTTTCACATGTTGGCAATAGATGTACCACAGGGCTACAGCCCCACCCCCTTTTCTGTACATGTTATTTCCATGGTATTATGTACCCCATAAGCAACGGTAATAGGTTTGCCAACAGCACTCGAGAGAACATGTAGCACTAAGAACATGTAGTAATTTCACCAGTGTTTGCCTTTCCCCAGTCTTCTACCAGTCCTGTCCAGTTTTTAGAAGGTTTGAGCTTGAGCTATGGAGGAGACTCAACTGAAATCTGTGCACATCCTCTGGGAGTCAGTGTCCCTGGCTTCTACTGCAGGCTTTACCATTACCCCACATGGGCAACCCCCTTTTGAGCTGGTTCTAGGATTCATCCTGCATTTATGTCTTCTTTACAGCTTTAGAAAGGAGCTAAATGCTCTACATAGAGAGCACAGAGGAAAAGGAAATTATATACCTAAGAAGTAACTATCGCCACTGAGAAGAAAATAGCTGTATATACCTTTCTTTTCCTTAGTTATTTGTTTATTGCTTTTCAGAAGCCACAAAAAGTAAGTCAGATATTCTTGCCCATTGTGAAAATGCCAGTGGGACAAAGAAGATATGCAAAGAGAAGCACGCTTTTAAAAAGTGGGCCTGAGTTGTAGAGTGGCTGTTTTGCTCCAACACCCCTGCCCTCCCTGCTCAGGCTGTGCAGGCTAGTGTATTCATGCTCATCTTGTTCTTTGTTCTCAAAGTACCCACAGCTATTTACAGGAATTCTCTCCCCCTGGAAAGGACTGCTGCTTTACGGCCCTCCAGGTAAACACATCTTTCTGCTGGAGTCCTAGAAGTGTGTGTGCTGTGAATGTGTTACCCCTCTATCTCTGCCTGAGGACAGGGCGAAGGATGCCTGTGGGAGACTGGATTGCGCCTGTCAGTGATGCAAGGAGCAGAAGCACCTGCTCATGTTTATCTTCATGTGTCCCTAGGTACAGGGAAGACTTTACTGGCCAAAGCTGTGGCCACTGAATGTAAAACGACCTTCTTTAACATTTCTGCATCCACCATTGTCAGCAAGTGGAGAGGAGATTCAGAAAAACTTGTTCGGGTAGGAATTCTTTTGTTTGTTTGTTTGGTTGGTTGGCTGGTTGGTTTTTCAAGACTGAGTTTCTCTGTGTAGCCTTGGCTGTCCTGGACTCACTTTGTAGAACAGGCTGGCCTTGAACTCACAGAGATCCATCTATCTGCCTCTGCCTCCCTAAGTGCTGGGATCTACACCTAGCTTCAGGTAGAAATTCTTAATATTCTTAAAAGTCAGTTTTTCAGAATACTGGAGTACAACATTATGTTAAGGTTTGTTTTAAGGTTCCACTTGGACTGTGACTACCAAAACCTAGGAAATGGATTTACTATTACATGTGGATATTAATCATATTGCCATCAGCAAAGCATGGACTTTCTTCTTTTGGAATTTTACCAACAGCCCTTTTTTTGATTCATGCAATTTAGGAATAAAAGCTAGAATAAAAGTCTCTAAAGTGGCCTCGTGTTTTCTGCACTCAAGAGACATTCATTATTAAGCGAGTACAGTATATCCAGTTAACGTTTAGTGCGAGGCCGCTGCTGTGTGCCAGACCATACACTAAGTACTCTGTGGAGGAACTGAGAGACTTAAAACTTAATTATTCTTTTGGATGTTCTGAGCAACTTTTCTTCCTCTGTGCTCATTGCCTGCACAGTGTGTTCTCCTTGAAAGGCTGTTTCCATCTTTACAATATCTCGTTCCTGACCCATGGCATCTCTTATACTATAACATTTTGCTCTATCTTCCTGTCACCTTAAGAGAACAGCTGCTTATGATGTACACCCCACCATCAAAGGGAAGCCGTGCCAGAAATCTTGTTAGACTGTTGCCTGCAATGGATGGACTGAGAAGTAATCAATACTAAGTGAATATAAAATATACTTTCTGAAAGGAAACTATCCTAAAATACTACCCTGGAATTATGGTCCCTCATAAAACTAATTTCCAAATGTTATAGACTGCTTAGAAGATATAATGGAATATTTTAAAAGGGTTGTTTTAAAAAAAATGAAACCCTACCTATTATTTATTACTTTGACTGTTTATTTATTCATTCATTCATTTTCTGGGGATTAAATGTAGGCCTTATGCATGCCAGGCAAGTGCTGTTAACGCTAAAATAGATCCTTATCCCCTGATATTGTTTTCAAGTTTTTCAAATGTTTAAGTTTTAATGAATTTTTATCACCTCTTCAACACTGTGTTTCTTTCCTGTTGTTATTTTGTTTATTGTGGTGGTGGTGTTTTGTTACAAGGTCTTTTTATAGATGTAGCCCAGGCTGGCCTTGAACTCATGATCCTTCTACTAGGATTACCTTATTCCCCTAAGGACTATAGGACTATATCACTGTGCTAGCTCAGGTCATGTCTAAAGGGACTCCTGTCTCTCTGCTTCTACATGTGTGACTGCCAGGGGTTCTGGTTAACCTTACTCCAGAGGGATGAGATTCAATTAAGTACAATCATTGTCAGCCTAAAACTCTTTGCGATGTGTGCATTCAATTTCTGTGTGCTGAGCGACAGTAACCCAGTTCACAAAAGATCCTCTCCCCTGGATGGCGTAATCATGTCCTGTCATGGAAATTTTTCTGAACCATGAGCACAAGACATTGAAAACTGCTCAAAGAAAGGCACGTTCAAAGTAAGATAGCAGACTCCCTGGACAAGCCTTGGGTGGATATATTTAGATATATCATAAATATCCTCAACAGAGAGGAAGATGAAAGGGTTTCTTGTTTAGTGCTGAGTAGCTAGAAACACCAGATCACAAGAATACTCCCGTCTCTGTGAGCATTTTTAAATTTTTCTGCTTAAGTATTATTTTGTCAGAATTCTAGGAGCAAGGCAATGATTCCTCCCCCAGTTTTCCATCTCTTAAGAAACGAGCTTTTTGAGAAATGCATGAAAGCATATATTTTGACTCGGAGTATATGAACGCCTGTCCTTTTGTTCACATGACAGGTGCTTTACTGACTCAGCCATCTCCCAGGCCCCTAATTTAAGCATTTGACAAGTGACTTTAGAAGATACTTATATTTCTTTTTTCTTATGAGACATACATTTTAATTTAAACATTTGAAAAATATTTGAGAAGAAACTGGAGACCTCTGCTGGTCTTGAAGGATCTCATCTTAGTTCCTTCTAGAAGTCACTTTTTCCTTGTTTTTGAGAGCTGGGAAGATCCTCACCTGGAGGGATTTAGTCATTCTGTCAGATCCTTCCTGTGAAGGATGCTAGAGAAAGCAAACCCTTTAGGATCTTCCCCTAAACCAGAAAAGCGCTTTCTCCCATTTGCTTCTCTTTCTATTCCAATTATGGAGTTATTTATAGGGAACCTTTGGGCTGTGAACCTCCCTCCTCTCCTCATGCTCCTGCCTCTTAGGAGTTGAACATTACTGAATAGTTGAGTGGTCTCTTTAGCAAATGTATACACCTGTTGATGGTTACATCTGCCTCCCCTTATGATTTAACTTCCTCCAAGTGCTTCTGGGCATTTTCGACTAATGCGTCTAGAAGCACTTAGCATAGTTCCCTTTATTCTCTGGGAATGGGAACTCAGTGATTTGAGCAATATGGAGACCTGAACCCGAAGCACAATTAGTTCTTCCAACGTCATGTGTAGGAAAGAGTCCTGGTCTCCTACACTTGCGTGAGCTCCTTAAAACTCTGCATAGCTCTGAAGTATGGTTCTAATCTCCTCTTCTTCATTGGACAGATTGCTGCTATTGTAACATCAGGTACTATTGGGCTTCTCTTTCTGTGACAATGAAGAAAAATTACTTGCTTCTAATTGGCTGGTCTCCTCTGTATCAGAGAGGGGTTGCTGATAAGTCCCCCAGAATTGCCCTGTTGCATGACTTTTCCTGGGAAGGTGTGGACAAATGTGCATCCCCCCAGATAAGGTAGAAAATGGATAATATACTAAATAAATGATTGTACTCAAGTCTAGCTTACTCAGCCAGTGTGTTTATTGGAGCATAGATGAGTGGTCATACAAGTAAAAGTATCTGTATCTGCATCACCAAAAAGCCCATTCTACATAGGGATGATTCATGGAAGCTGCATGTATGCTGTTCCCTGAACACCTTGCAGAAAGCTCCACCAATCACAGAGTCTAATCTCAGACCAGTTGCTTATGCTTTTACAACAATGGGCATTAGCCTTGTGAATCTTATATTTCAGGAGCTCCCTGAGCCATTTAATTTCCCTTGAGTCCATGAGTTTTGTAAGTTCTCTTCACTCCCCTGTCCTGTAAATTCCCTTTACTCTCTGGGCCTTGTAAATCTTTTTATTCCCTGAGCCTTTGAAATTCCTTATATTCCTTGAGTCTTGTAAGTTCTCTTTACTTCCTAAGCCTAATAAATTCCCTTTATTCTCTGAGCCTTGTAAGCCCCCTTTACTTTTTAAGCCTTGTAAATTCCCATTATTCCCTGAGCCTCATAAATTCCCTTTGTTCCCTTAGTCTTGTAAGTTCTGTTTACTTCCTGAGTCTTGTAAATTCCTTTATTTCCTGAAGTTTGTAAGTTTCCTTTATTTCCTGAGTCTCTTTAGCTTCCGCCCTTTTTTTCCAGGAAGGAATAAATGAAAGGAAATAGCTACACCATCCTTCTCTCAGTTTACGAGAAGGATCCAGGTTTTATGAATCAGGATTCTGTGAAGCAGAAGCAATGACACATCACCTTAGACTTACTATATCCTGAGTCATGGGGAAAGTAAGGGAGTGCCTCCTCAGTGTCAGGGAGGCCTCAGAGGGATATTCTGCTGCTGCTGCTCCTGAAAGCCACGTGCTAGCTTCTCCCCTCTTATTTAGCCTGTGATGCTTGTCTAACACTAAATGACACAGAGAATAAATCTCCCATGGCAACAACAACAACAAAATCTCTTTTCCAATCTCTGCTGCATTCTCCAATCAACAGTTAGGAGTTGGATATGGTGCTCAAGAGATGAGTTGCAGGACTCAGAAAGATTTAGGTCTTATGCTCTTCACCGCCACTATCTCTCCCTGTCGAGTTCGTTATTTTGTTTTTATGTCTGTTCTTTTGCTGGCTGCTTTCTTGTTCTTGTTCAGTCTATAATATTTTACTCTGGAACAGAACATCTTGTTCCATCAAGAATTGCTTTTGAGAATTGGATCCTCTAGTATTGGGAGGTAGGGTAGGAGGATCATCATGAGTTCACCTGCCAACCTGAGCTCTATTGTGAGTTCCAGTCCAGCTTAAACAGTCTCAAAACAACAATAAAAACCCAGTAATGATAACAAACAAACAAAAGAGAAAATTTACAAAGAACCAGATCCTAGCAGGCAGTGTTGAGGTGGGGTGAGGGCCCTGTGGAACCATGTGGAGAACAGAAAAGAACATTTTCAGCTTGTTTTCCAGGACTGTCCTTTTCCTGCACTTTTTCCTTCTGAGAATAATCCTAGTGTCCCCAGAGATGAAAGGAGGAAAGCCACTACATGGTCCTATAAAGGACGTTGTGTCCACGTGGACCGTGTTTCTGGCGGGGTGTCTCCAGGGGTTAACTAGGCAACCAAAAGCTTGGGAACTGATTTTTATCTTCGGTTCTCACATTTATCATTAGTAACCTTGAACTAGGCACCTACTCTCTCTGGCTGTAGTTTTGACAGATGATAAATGGAAAAAACCGGACCCATCCGAACCCATCCAAACCCGTAGGGTAGAACTAGAGAAATAACGGTGGTGGCTCTAAAGCTGCCCCCGAGTACTGTGTGCAATGAGTGCGTGTTAGTTCAGCAGCTCTAAACTTCTAATCTGGGAACACTTGAGGACTAAAGTTCAAGTACATGACCCCCTTTGCTTTTCCCTACTCAGGTGCTATTTGAACTTGCCCGCTATCATGCCCCCTCCACGATCTTCCTGGATGAACTGGAATCTGTGATGAGTCAGAGAGGCATGGCTCCCGGGTAACAGACAGGTTTTTTGTTTGTTTATTTGTGTGTGTGTGTGTGTGTGTGTGTGTGTGTGATCATTTTCCCCCTCTTTGTAAGTGTATGTGATGGTCAGAAGTCCACCCTTCTGCTCCTTCAGCAGAAGGAGCCTATTAATACGCCCACAAATTTTCTGCAGACACATGGAAAAGTCTTTAAATTAGATTCTGTTAACTGATTTAAATGGCTCTTATAAGGGGAGGAACTATCCTCCTCCTTTCCCCTCCCCACAGAGTGGCTGTCAAGGCTAAAGGTCAACCAGCCACAGGATCGCAGGCTGCCATGCCAGCCAGAGGGCTGCCGGTGGAGAGCGGGGCTCGCCCGTGAAGCCACAGGGTGGGCTGCTTCTGCATTCCATTCTCTGGAGATAGTCCTTCAGGCCAAGGGAACCAGTGGTTCTTTGACATCTGTCACAAGCGTTCTTTCTAAAGATTAAGTGTCAGAAAATGTCCCCAGCAGGAAGCAGGACCTCTGTGTTATTAAAGCTTTTGGGTTATACTTGCAGAAGGCCAAGTAGGGTTGCTTGCTTGCCTGCTTGCTTGGTTTTGTGAATGTATGTGTCATGTGTATACACATGTGTGTGCTGGTACATGTAACACATGTGTTCATGTGTGTATGTGTGTGAGTGTATGTCACATGTGGTATATGTGGACGTATGTATGTGCTGGTGCATGTAACATTTGTGTTCATGTGTCATATTTGTGTATCTCTGTGTGTATGTATGTATGTATGTGTATGTGCGTGTGTCTGTGTGTTTGAGTCTGTGTGTGTCCATCTGTATGTGTGTATATGTGTATATGTATTCTAAACGTGTGTATGTATTTGGTGTGTATATGAGTGTATGTATATGTGTGTATGTAAGTGTGTGTATGAGTGTGTATGTGTGTATATGTGTGTGAGTGTGTATGTGTGGGTATGTGTGTATATGTGTGTGGGTGTGTATGTATATGTGTGTGGGTGTGTATGTATATGTGTGTGAGTGTATGTGTGTGAGTGTGTGTGTGAGTGTGTATGTGTGTGTGTGTGAGTGTGTATGTGTGTGTGTGTGTGAGTGTGTATGTGTGTGTGTGTGTGAATGTGAGTGTCTGTGTGTGTGCGCATGTCTGCCTCTATATGGATCTGGATCAGAATGCAGGTCCTCATGCTTCCATAGCAGCAGTTTACCAGCAGGGCCGTCCCCTCAACCCCCACTTTGTAAGTTTTTAAATTTGTTTTTTAATATTTTTATTGATTGTTTGAGAATTTCATACAGTATATTTTGAACACATTAGCCCCCAATTACTCCCTTTAATTTCTCCAGATCCTCTTGCCCCTGACTTCATGTATTCTTTAAAATAATGATAATTTGTTTAAGAACTCACAGGCTGATTTGTGCGACTGTGTACTTCTGAGTGCGGGGCTGTCTGCTGGAGCACAGTCAACTCACCAGAAGCCATGTCCTTAAGGAAAACTGGCGTTCTCTCCCCTGAAAGCCATCAACTGCCCCCTGCTCCTCAGTTAGGGATAGGAGCTCATGAACTCCTTCCACTCCATGCTGGAATGCTCATTAGCCTGACTTTGTGCAGGTCTGGTGTGGCCATTCACAGCTGATGTGAGTTCGCAGCTGTAGAGGTCCAGCCATGTCCAAAGGATGCTGTCTCACTCAGTCCTCCCTGACCTCCGGCTCTTACAGTCCTACTCTGTCTTCTGAAATTGTCCCTGAGCCTTAGGGAGGTAAGGGTGTGATACAGATTTGTTCCAGTGGTGGCTGAACATGCCATAGGCACCTTGAGCAGTTTGAGTTTCTGCATTAACTGCGATCTACTGCACAGAGGAACTTCTTGATAAAGCATAGGCACCACTGATCTATAGAGAGGGTTATGAATTTACAGGGGAGTTTTACCCTATGTCCAATTAGCAAAATGATAGTAGTAGGTTTGCCCCTGGGGCCTGTGCACTCCCCAACCTTGGGTTATTAGCTAGATTTGCAGTTAAATCCAGTCAGAAAGCAGTTGATCACCCCCATAACTTCCATGTGACAGTCATATTGCCATACCAGTTGATATTGCAGTTTACAGGACTCACAGCTGGATAAGACTGTTGACTCCCAAGCTGGGCATAGTGGCACACACCTTAAATCCCAGGCCTCAGGAGGCAGAGGTAGGTGTATCTTTGTAAGTTCAAGGCCAGGCTGGTCAACACAGGGAATTCCGGACAGCCAGCGAAACATAGTGAGACCTTGTCTTGAAAAACAAGACAACAATGGCCATCTGTTGACTCCCATCTGCCCCCCAGCACCCTGCAAAGTACCCTGTAGTAGTGTTACCTAGTAGGTCAACACCAGTGTGATTTCTCAATGTCCTGTGGCCAGTATGTGTGCTGTCTTTAGGAATAGGCTCTTATGATCAAGTTCTGGTCAGCAATAAGGAAAAGCAGCAATAACCTGCATTGTTTTGCGGGTCTCCAGGATCCCTCTGACTAACAACAGAGGAGAGAGAGGACACTTTGGGGCTTTTTATTTGACATCCTATGGATGGGGTCTGGGATGAATATAATTCCCTGTGAAGGGTAACTCTAATTATACTTTTATATGAATATGTGTGTGTGTATGCGTGTGTATGAAACATAAAATAGTGGGTTTTCATATTATAGTAGCTTTCTCAAAGATCCTTAGAGTTTTCATGTGTCCTAGACTGGCTTTGAACTCAATGATAGCTTAGGGTACTCTTAAACTTTTGATTCTCCTGCTTCTACTTCCCAAGTGTGTGAATATAGGTGTGATTATACAGTGCTGAAGACTGAACCCAGGGCTTTGGATTTGCTAGGAAAGCATTCTATCAACTTGACTGATCTGTAAAGATCAGTGATAATTTGTTATAGTTGGTACCTCTAGCTTGAAAAAAGAAAAACATGTGTCTGGAAAATCTCTCTGCAGCTGTATTTATTAATGACCTTTAATAGTCTTTATCAAGACAAATCCAATGGTAATAAAAAGCAAAGAATTTGCTTCTTGGAAATATAAAAGTACAATTAGAAAATAATTTGTGCAGTTTATACTCATTGGAAACCGTTTTTCCAGCAGGGAAACCAAAAGATGAGGATGCAGCCAAGATGGGCGTAGTCTCATTGAAAAAGGACAGTGACCTGGCCATACTTGGCCTTGTCAGACTCAAGCTTCAGCCCTCTGCCTTGCTATACCAGCCTGGCAGGAGCAACCAGCTGCTCCCAAGCAGGAGGCCCCTGACTCCTCCAGCTGTTTCTCCCTCTGCAGACAGGCCTCTCTGACCTGCCTAACTCCGGTGGCGGCCTTCTGCCTGCCTTGTGGATCATCTTTCCTAGAGTTTCCTGTGGCCTAGAGGTTGCTAATTTGGTTCTTCCGGTACCATCCCTGATTGCAAGTGTGCTTGTTAAGCTGTCCATGGTACTGCACACCTTTAATCTAGCAGTTGAGAGGCAGAGGCAGGCAAATCTTTGAGAGTTCTGGGCCAGTCTAGTCTACCGAGTGAGTTCCAATCACCAGCCAAGATGACAGCCTATCTGAAGAAACAAAAACAAAAACAGACAATAAAGAAGGGCAACTATTTTCATATCATAGGCCATGTCATGCCAATAGTATGGACAGTTACATTAAAATTGGCACATGTACACATACTATGCCTGATTATGGGCACAGTCTATATGAACATATAATTGTATGGTGGGAGTCTTTTCTCTCAGATTCTACCAAGCCATACACAGGTGGAGCAGCCCCAGTGTGTAAATCTAGTGTCTGAACCAACCCATTCTGAGCCTTTCCTAGTGCTGGCAGACAAGGTGTGAAACTCCACCCCACAAAAGTTTGTTTCATGTGTGAAAGTATAAAATATCCTATATATTACTTTCAGGCTCTGTGAAAAGGCACTATGTGAAAATAGAAATTAATTTCCCGCATAGACTTGGGTTTTATCCCCAGTATGACTCTTCATGTATATGCAGACATTCCAAAATTCAAAACTGTGGAACACCGCTGCTCCCCAGCATCTGGGATGAGAACACTCAGCCGCAGCACGTTATGTGGGTCGCGTCTGTGCACGAGCACAAGAGGTTGAGTATTGTGCTGTCTAAGGAAGACATTTCGTTACCGAACTAAATCTGTGTTAGTGAGGGACAGTCTGCTGGGCGTGCTCTGGTTTACACTGACTGGGCTGCTCAGCTCCTCATGGTATGGTCTTTCTTGATGGAAGGGACTCAGGCAGTGGTCACGGAGGCTGAGAACACAGTGTGTACAGAAGACAGGCTCTCATCTATGTCATTAGCATGCACTACACTAGGAGAGAATAAAGCAAATTCAGTGTAAGGATTTTGTAGAAATGCACACACAGAGAGAAATAGTGAGAAACATGAAAACTATGTTATGCCCGCTCTATAAATGAGGGGATTATTCTCAATTATGCCATTTCAATTAATTAATTAATTTTGCTTTTGAAGACTAAGCTGCCCTGAAACTATATAGCACAGGTTAGCCTCAAACTCATGGCAATTCTCCTGTCTCAGCATCACAAGTGCCAAGGCACCACTATGCCTGTAAATTATGGCATTTTAAAAATAATGGATCAGGTAGACACAGTGGGTTATCTTTAATCTAATCCTTCAGTTGTTTTTTAGTTCTGTGTCAACTGAAAAGCCCATTTTCTTGAATTCATTTGCTTCCAGAGTGGAGCCTGTTGCACAGTCACAGGACCATTGCTCTGGGTACCACTCTTTGTCACGAGGGTAAAGGCCCTGCCACGAGAGGAAATCATGTCTCCTTGTCTCTTTAGGGGAGAACACGAGGGAAGTCTTCGGATGAAGACCGAGTTACTGGTGCAGATGGATGGATTAGCACGCTCAGAGGATCTTGTGTTTGTCTTAGCAGCCTCTAACCTGCCGTGGTAAGATATCAAGAGAGCATGTTGCAAAGCAGTTTCATGATCCACTAAATACAGATACGGATTTCAGTGACTTAAGAGCTATAGGAGCAGGTTCGGAAGTTACACACAAACTGATCCCACAGTGGGTGTGGGCGTGGCAAGGAACCAGTCTCCTTTCTGTAAAGACCCAGCATAAAAGTGGGCAGCAGCACTCTCTGTTTGGATTCTAAACTATGTCAGAGTAGAGAAGCTGAGCTGATTAAAAGGCATGCATGCATTCATTTCTCCCTGCTCTTGTCTGTGGTTCCTTCCCTAACGATGGACTGTAACTGGCAACTGTGAGCTAAAATAAGTCCTTTCTCCCGTAAGTTGCCTCTGTCAGTTTTTTTTTTTAAAATATTATTATTAAAGCAACAGAAATGAAATTAGGACATAAGAAGTGATGTGCTATGTTTTTCTTTTTAATCAAGCAGAAGTTTTCCATAGAACTATAAATGTTTAATATCTCTAGTTCTCAAAGAACATTCCAGAAATAATGTTTTGATTTTATTGGTATTAAAATTAAACTTTTTAAAGTTAGTAGAAAACCCTTTCTTTAATGCCATATAGTAAATAGAAAAGTAAACAATCTCTAATTGAAAATATAATCTTCTCCCAGAGTCTTCTATTCAAACTGTATCCCAGAGTGGCTTAAGAACAATTCTAGAAGAAGAACTGAGAAATAAGAGATGTTGACTAGGGGAAAACAGTATCTGTTTAGAGCATATATTTTTAAAATGTTATAATCCTCTTCCAGTTCTCAGAACATTTTCACCTTATTATTTTTCCATGTCCTGGATAGAGAAGGAGATACACGAGGGAACATTCTCAGAGGGCGTCCAGGGTCAAGAGAGGCAAGTCTGCCCGTAGTCAGCAGCAGTGAATGGGGCTGGGGCTTCTCACGCCATCCCTACCTCCTTTTCCACATTTGCAGATGGACAGAAAGCTCTTCTGTAGTACATGCTGATCATCTGGGACCCCAAACAAGAAGCAACTGAGACAAATTTTAGGCAATTCATGTGTAATCTGTTCCTTTCAATACATTCATTGTCTAAACCCACCTCCCCTTCCTATACAAGACTTGTTTGATCATGTTTAGATGATCAGCATTTTACATTTTGAAAGCATATATATATATATATATAATGTTAAAGTAGAGTCCATCAGAGAATTGCTATTTAAATGTTTAAATAAACATTATTGGAAACCATTGTTTGGGGCTAAGCTTCGGTATGGGGTTGCAATGGCTAAAGTCATGATGGGGTCACCCATGTTAAAATTCTCTTCAGCCACACTGGGACAGTTATTTAACCCTCTCAGAAATTAATACATATAAATGCAAGGCTCTGGGTTGTATCCTCTGAACTTGCCCCAACAACCCAATAATCTGATGTTGGCCAGTCCTTTTTTGTCTTGTTTTTCTGTTGTTTTGTGTTTTGTCCGCCATTTTTCAAGAATCATAACTTTGAAAAGGACCAAACTCCTTTTGATCTTTGTGCCTTCATTCTGCTGCCTGGTGGCTGTGGGTGTTCACCTGGGTGGGTGCGAGGCTGGAGTGCTCCTAACATGAGCATGGCAGGTCTGCACCTTGGTAGACTTAAACGCACACTTTCCTGAAAGGTGGCGAACCCAGGAGCCCCTGTAGTGTCGCTCTGTGCTGGGTTGATGGACCGAGGCCAGCTGCGGTCTTGGTAGTGTCTCCTCACTACTGTGAGTGCTCTAGGCTGGAAATGAGGCGATTCAGTTCAGCGGGCTTTTTTTCTTAGTTTTGACCCAGTGTTGGGAGCATCGCCCTGCAACATATTCTGAGGTGCGCAGTATCGTGTTTTCTCATTTTGGAACTTTTGGAACTTTGAAATCATGATTTCAAGGCTTGTTTGGTACAATACCATTAGGTTCTGTGAATGATTTTTTCCCATTTTTTGTTTTGTTTTAACAGTATCTTATTTAGTACATAGCCAAAGCTGACCTTGAACTCTAGATCCTCCTGCCCCTGCCTCCTGACTGTTGTAATTACAGGAATGTAATAATACCCCTGAGGAATTTTATGATTTAAAGAAACTTCTTAAGCTATGACTCACATACTGCACCATTCACAACTAATGCTTTTAGATAGTCATGCCATAAACGTAGTCGTGCTACGTTTTATTGTATTATTATTACTATTAATTATTATTATTATTATTATTATTATTATTATTATTATTATTATTATTATTATTTTCTGCATTGTATACAGATTAAAGCCAGGTCCTTGTATGCATATGTTCTGAAAAATGCATATCTGTTATTATAGGGTGTATTAAAGTTCTCTAGAGGAACAGAACCAACAAAATGTATGTATATTATAAAACAGGATTTGTACTGGGCCTGGTTGAACACTCCTTTAATCCCAGCCCTCCTGAGGCAGAAGCAGACAGATGTCTGTGCGTTCAACCCAGCCTGCTCTACATAGTGAGTTCCAGGGCAGCCAGGGCTCCATAGTGAAACCCTGTCTAAAAACCAACCACCAACCAAAGAGAAGTATTTACTGTAATGGTTTACCACTGAGAGTGGCTGCGTGGTCCAGCTATGGCCATCGGCATGCTGCACCGGCTGAGAGCCTGGTGGCTGCTCAGAGCCTAAGCTGTATGCCTTTGCTTTCCCAGTGCTCGCTAAAGGCCTGAAAGAACCTGGGAATCAGGTTTTCGGTCCTCTCAGGAAGGCCGAACAAGCTAGGTTCTGACATCAGTTAGGGATGGCTCAGCCAGCAGGAAGCCAGCCAAGCAGGCAGTGAGCAGCTCTGCTCTTTCCTCAGACCTTTTTATACTTGAAGAGGGTCTTCTCTCAACTAATCCTTCCTGTGAATGCCGTAGCAGACCTGCTCAGAGGCTTGTCTCTTAGCCCAGTTATGCCACCTGTCGACATTTACCATCACGCAGGAGAGCAGACCTAGCTGATGCAAGTCACTCACTCAACACAGCCTCCTGACACAATCAAGAAAGACAGGAAAGGCCTGTCACGGTCTCACAGGCACATAATTCTAGCACTTGGGAGATGGAGGCAGGAGCATCAAGAGTTCAAGGTCATTGTTGGTTGTGTTACAATCTTGAAGTCAGCCTCAGCTACATCATGATGGGTCAAAGGTGGAGAAAACGTTTGTTCTAAAATTACTTGTGGTAGCAATTAAATACTCCATGCACTGAAGCCATGAACCACATCACGGTGTCTCAGGCAATGGTGAGCTATAGTGGAGCTACAGAGGTTTCACCTCACAGAGTGTGAACACATTGCACATGCCTGCTAATGCTGGTGTCAGTGAACCTACCGACACGCTAACTGTATCAAAGTGTAGCAAGCACAGTGCGTGCATAATAGTGAGAATGAACATGGTTGCTGACTGGCATGTTTCAGTAAACATGTTTACTGCCCGAGCTTTGTATTATTTTACAATGTACAACGTTTAGTCCTGTAAGAACGTTTTGCTATAAATAGCATTCCTTGTCTTCTAGGCAGCAGCCCCACACATCCCGGATTGATTTCTTATCCAAAAGGCGGTGTACCATACAAATTGTTCTATATTTTGGCTTTTTTTTCTAAACAAAATATCAGAATATCCTGGAGATTTTTTTTCCAAATAAGGCCACAGATTCTTCCTTATTCCCTTTATAGTTATATAGTACTCCAGTGTATAGTTCTGCAAATCAGTGATGGCCACAGAGCTGGTCCTGCCCTGGTTATTACAAATAGCAATACAGTAAGGAGTGGGCATGAATGTGGTGCTTTTCTTTCTTTTGCCAGTGCACCGTTGGGATAGGTTCCTGGAAGGAACACCACTGAGTCAAAGAGTAACGCACATGGAATTATGATATTGCCTGCCAAATTCCCCTCCATAGAGGTAGTGCCATTCTGCAGTCCCACTAGTGTCTTGCTTTCATTACTTAACATCATAGCAAGAACATTTCCAATGTCATTAAATAATCCTTGAAATTGGATTTGGTGATGGTTGCCCAGAATTCCCACATGTGGACTATACCATAATTTAATCATCCCTTTCTGTTGAACAGATAGGATGATCCCAAACTTTCTCTATTAATAAGTAACAGTGAAGTGAACTTCCTTGCTAAAAGCCTTTGTGAACAGGACTAGGGAGAGAGTCAGGCAGTGAAGTGTTTGTAATCCCAGCGCTGGGGAGGCAGAGGCAGGTAGATTCCTGGGGCTTACTGGGCAGCCACCCTAAGCTACTCAATGAGCTTCAGGCCAGTGAAAGGGTCTCTCAAACAGAAAGGGGCGGCACCTGCAGGACACCCCGTGATTGTCCTCTTGTCTCCACACTTTGTGTGCCCCCCCCCGAGGGTGCATACATAAGCCAGAGTTCACATATGCACAAAACAGCACCTTTGGGTAGTTCTGGCTCTTAGGAAAGCTATCTGGAGGAGGGTAGCTCCCTTGTAACATATTGCCAAACAGTTTTGTAAGGAAAGAGTCTCTGAAGAAGGAATATTCTTAGTAAGATTTTTCTCAGCTTCAGGATCCCACTTGAGAAAGGGGGCTTATCCACTTCAAGCAGTATATCCTGGAGACAAACTAATTCAGAACAACTGTGTGAAGACTCAGTCCTAAAATATCAGATTCCTTACATTCAGGGCTGTTCTCATCAAAAACATCTTTCAGGCACTGGGCAATCCTTTACCACTATCTCAGCAGTGAGGTGGCTTACAGTTTTTGCTCACATGCCTTGGCTGGTTCATATTATGAGAGAGGACCAGCAAGAAGGAACCACTTCTCTGTGTCATCTGATGTATAAATGAGCAGTGAGAGGCGTAAGAAATGCTGCATATTTAATATTACCACTTAATGTAATAGTCATGTAAGAAATTTAGTGAGCATAACTAGGCCTAATTTGACTTGCCTTGATTGCTGCATATTCACAAGCTCAGACCTAGCAGTCCAGAGGGAATGAAATGCTGAACAGGACCATTAAGGCAAATCCCATCTAGAGATGTTTGTTTAACTCTATGGTAGTTTGTACAAATAAGGTGTGGGGGCTGCAAGAGACACGGTGACACTCCTGTCTCCCTTGCTGCTTGCCAAAAGGCTAGACATTCTAGGAACCCTGTAAGAAAGGTGGTACTGGCATAACCAAGCTGCAGGTTAAAAAAACCAGGAGACATTCTTGTAAAATTCGAAAGAAGGTGACAGAGCCAAGAGATTCCTGCTCTGCGGATGAAACTGACCCGGTTTGTTTAGGGAGCACCTGCAACGGCTCACAGGGGCCATCCCCTCATCGACTATGCTTCCCTTTTCCTAGCCCAGCTGCCTTTCTACTGCCTGTGTAAAAGCATCCATCCATATGGTCGATCCTTCCTGGAGTGGTGTTCCTATAGAAATGCACTTTTGTGACTGAAAGGATCAGACAACATAACTGTTGCTTTTAACAAAATCTCAAGAGTTTGGTTTTACCAAGGAAGACTCGGGAGCCAAATGCTGGGGTGAAAGCTTGCTTGCTCAGAGAGGCAGAGAAAGCACCCAGCTATTGTCTCAAAAACCCTCAAACTGAATGTCCCTCCCTTCTACTTCTTGTGTGTCCCTCTATCCATCCTCCTGACTTCCTCTACTCTTTATATATATTTTTTCCTATGTTCAGTCCCTGTCAACTGGTTGCTTGCTCTGTCTCTTGACCTATGGTTGTTTTATTCAAGCAGAAATCTCTTAGATTAAAGGTGTGTGCTAGGGCTGAGCCACACTACAACTAGAAACATATTTTTCCAGGAAACAGCACAATTTCGGGGTTCACAGTGCGACCAAATATCCTATAACACATAACTGTAGTTCTTTTCACAGTGAACATGAGCCTTCTGAACTTGGGGGAGGAGAAGTGCTCTTGGAGGGTCTGTCTTTGAACTTTGGGCTTTGACCGGGTCTACATTTTTCTAATGTGTTCTACCACAGGTCACTACTCATTGTGCAAAAAGCAGGATCTAGCAGGGCAATCAGAGTGCTTGCTTAGCATGTATGCGTGAGGCCTTGGGCTCCATCTGGCACAGCAAACAAACAAATAAAAACAAAAACAAGTTCTACTGTCTTAATACACTCCAGATACTGTGTGCTCAACCTGTGCATATGTGCACAATGCGGGATTGTCTTGTGGGCAGGACTGTACCATGCTGCGGTGCGTCGTGTGTTCTAGGCTTGATGTACTTTGGTCGCTCTTGCAAACTTGCTTAATTCTATAAACAATTCCATTACATTAGTGGCCCATCATTTACTTGGCTTTTTTGGGGGGAAGTTTTTACTTATTTATTTTTTATATGTTTCCCACAGTTGACTCTACTTCCTCCTTGCCACCCCTCCCCCAGCCCTTTCATGGGAGGGGTATCTCTTACAGTGCTTGGCTGAATTAGAGCAGATAATATTAAAAAAAAAAAAAAAGGTTTCTGTCTTATATATCTTTTTCTGACCCTACAGCTGGGGAGAGCAAACTTTTCTTGTTTTGTCTGTGTAGTTTTGAGATACGAGTTTTTCCAGTGAATCATCAGGACAGATGAGAGGCAAGAAGGCATTTGTTACCATGGCAGTTCTTAAGTCCCTAGGTCCCCAGCCAGTGTGCGTTCTCTCTCCAACCTTTCAGAGTCTCCTTTTGGTTATTTATTATAGGAAATCCGAGGGTTTTAGTCCTCAGAGGTGACACGTGCAAGTCTCTTGCTCATATTTTTTATTTACCTTTTTCTTTCTTTACATATATATATATATATATATATATATTTTTTTTTTAAAGATTTATTTATTATTTATACAGTATTCTGCCTGCATGCCAGAAGAGGGCACCAGTTCTCATTATAGATGGTCGTGAGCCACCATGTGGTTGCTGGGAATTGAATTCAGGACCTTTAGAAGAGCAGCCAGTTCTCTTAACCTCTGAGACATCTCTCTAGCCCCTCTTTCTATATTTTAAACATTATTTTATCCTCTGGTTAATGGGCTGTATTTCTCCTGTTAGGTTTTTTTTTTCTTCTGACTTTGATTCATGGTGGTTGTTACATGTTTTGTAATTTTATCAATGATGTAGCTACTATCTATGGGAGTTATGTAATGGGATCCTGTAGAGAAAATTATTCCACTGTTTCAGATTTTGGACTAATTGATTTAATTTTTCATCTCAGCTTAAGATATCTTGGGCTGTGGCAATGAAGCTGATAGTTTTGAACTATCCATGAAGAGTTTCCCTCCTCAAAGTGCAAGACAGAGGTGTGCTTTTCTGATGCCTTCCGTTGCCAATGGGAGAACGTTCTAACCTATGCTATCATAATGGGTATGTGCCCTATAGTCATATAGGGTATTTGCTTTATGTTGCAAGCTGTGGCTCTACCTCTAATGGATCCAGGCTTTCTGGGTTGCCTTAAAACCTAACCCATTACAACCAAAAGGCAAATAGCCCAAGTCAGCCATAGTTTCACCTTAATCTATCCAGTCTTTTTATTTTTGGCACTTGAGAATTTTTCCCCTGCCTCCAGAAGGGTTCCATTGTACATTCAAAAAGTATTTTTATAGTAATCTCTTATTTCCGCAACTTAAATTGTAAATATCTCATATTTTAACCAACAAAAACTACTTGTGTGTAATAAGCCAGTGTTAGGAAAGTTTTGGTATGAATACTTATTCATTTCTTTCTACATTTATTATTATTATTTTATTTTTTACAGTTTATTCATTTTATATCCTAATTATAGCCCCCTCCCTCAATTCCTCTGGTCCCACTCTCCTGCCTGCTTCCCCCCATCTCCCTCCCCTAGTCCACTGATAAGGGAAGTCCTCCTCCCCCACCCCTAGCTTACAGGTCTCATCAGGATCGCCTGCATCCTCTTCCTCTGTGGCCTGGCAAAGCCAAAGCACCAGGGGGAAGTGATCAAAGGGCCAGGCAAGATTTCTAATCTAGTTAATCCTTTTGCTGTGGTCAGAGCCGTCAGATTTTTTCTCTCAGTTATTGGTATTGTATTTTGGGTGGAAGTAATCAGTAGGTAATGTGAGGTAATTTTCATTTCATTAAAGTGATACTTGTAGCTCACATACGACTAGAACAATGACTGCACTGCCAAGTCTCCCTTGCTGGATTTTCTGGCCTCTCAGAGAGGCCCAGGACGTGCATCTCTCAAGTAATCTTCAGAAGCACTGCCCGGTGAGCCTGGCAGATCAGCCCTGAGACTCAAAATTCCCGCCATCTTCGCTAAGAATGAAAGTACAATGCTTTATTCCTATTGACCAAGTCGACGCAGCTTCTCCTGATTAATCTAAACTAATGATGGCTGTAATGTACTGATTTTCAACAAAGCACATTCTCCTTAATAAAGAATTGGAGGAGTTTCAGAAAGCAGGCCATTTCACACAAAGCCAGCAACTCTGCATGCCCCGTTCATTCATCCACCCACCAGAGAGGGATTTTGTTTTTGGAAACTTTTCAATTCTCTGCATGATGGAGGAACCAGGAATCCATGAGCATACTGTCCTTGATTCTTGGCTTCTGGAAACTAGAGGGGACAGTGTTCCACACATACACACATAGCTCTGAACTGGAGATATAACTGCAGACAGAAAAGAACGGCATGGGGGTTTTGTTTCTCAAGCCGTGGTCTTGCTGTATAGCTCGGGTTGGGTTGAACTCTCTGTACGGCCCAGACTCATATCCACCACATGTTCCTCCTACCTCGCCACATAGGTGCTGGAATTACAGGTGCGCATCCCCATGCCTGGTTCCACAAGTAATCTTTATATTAAAGCAGATCCAAAGCCTTTACTACTGCATACAGAGCACTTGACAAAGTTTGTTTTGACAAGGTAGAAGGTCCAGATAAAGAAAATGACATGAAGATGCCAGCAGCACTCCAGTGACTGCCCTGGTTACTGCCTTCCTCTCTCACAGTGTACCTGAAAACCACACGCACACGCACGCGAGCGCACGCATGCACCTACGCACGCACATGCCCACACATGCACACTCATGCACACATCAGAACTAGAATGGAAAGCAGATTCGAGGACAGGAAGTGGATCCATTTGGGGAAATGTGTAAGTAGACAGCCTTCCATAGGGGCCTCGCTGTAGAGGACAGCGCTAGAATCTCCAGCTCCCTGTTATCTGTCGAAGATAGCTCCTTGGCCTGCTCTCCCAGGATGGTCCTGTCACGACCATCCTCTTCATGGTGGCTGTGGGTGGACAGCAAGGACTGTAGAATGGAAGGTGGCTCTTCTGTTAGCATGCCGAGATAGCTCAGACTTGAAGTACTGTAACTGTTGAAGGGACAGACTTGAATTGAGCTTGGTTTCTACATGCTGTGAATTTTGGAATGATCTCAGTTGCGGGGCGATGCAGTACAGCAGGGGACAGTGGTCAGGGCTGAGGAGGGTCTCCGCAGGTTTAGTGTGGATCCTTAGGCTGTCAGGCCCGAGGCACCGAGACCCTTGGTAGCTCTTAGTGTGGCCAGGGGGACATGATGCTTTGTATTGTCTAGAGTGGTAGGGGTCTGAGAGCCTTGCTAATTTTCCTGTCTTCTGGATCTCATGCTCACTGGTTGGTTTGACCACTGATGGGATAAAAGTACTAAGTAACCAGGAGAAAGGAGTCGTAAGTATAAAAATAACTAGTGTAAAAATCTAAGTGCAAGAGGCAGGAGGAGTCTTTTCTGGTGGCCACAAGTTACATTTTTTATATAAATATATTGGCATAAAGAATGATTTCTGGGTATATTCCATTTGTCCTTTGTTTCCTCCCCCATATGATTATATGATTATTGATGTCATTAAGAGAGTGTTCATCAGGCCTGGCTGGCAGGCACTTGCATTTATTTTGTACCCACAAGCAGTTTTGAGGTAAATCTCTCACTTTAGGGCATTAGCTGATCAATACAGACATCTATAGTGAAGGATTGCTTTTCCACCCATTCATGTGATTTTGTTGTCTTGATCTTCCTATAGAGAAGCCACTCAGGATGAGATGGGGACAAGAATTGGGTACTGTTCAAATCAACACTTGCTTGAGACCCTTAGATGTACCATCCTATCAAATTCTTCTGCTTGCAGATATATCTTCCCGAACCTTCAAACCAGGTCCAAACTGAATTGCTTGTCCCCTGCAGCTTGTATGCAGAGGAGACCCCGAGCTCTAGCCTGCCACCCTGGTGATTTTCTTCTCTTCTGTGTCAGGGTCTCTGGTGCTTGCGTCCTGCCCAGCTTTGGCTTGTCTTATCATCTAGGCATCACATGTTGAAACTATTTGTATTGTTGATCCATATAGTTTGACCAAGCTATAGATTTTTTATTAGAACTTATTTTTTCTTCAGAATTTCAAAGGCATTGGTCCCTTCTAATATGTCATGTTGCTGTGGATAAAGTTTGTTGTTATTTTTAATGAGACACAATCTCGCTCTGCAAGGCCGGAACTTGCTCTGTACCCCTGGCTTATCTTGAACACACTTGCTCTGCTTCCTTCACCTTCCTGAGTTCTAGAAATACAAGTATGCACTACCATGTGTGGCTTGCGAAGTTTTGTGTTAATTCCATTGTATGTTATTTGTTTTCTTCTCTCTGGAAATCCCTGTCATCCTTTCTTTGTTCTTGGTATTCTGAAACCTCACCAGGATGCAACTTGAGAGTCAGTGGGCAGAGAACCGCGCCAACCTCCACACGGCACCCTGGCACCTTTCCTAAGTCATACTGAGTTACTTACGTTTTTTAAAGCCTTCTCTCCGCCCCCCCCCCCCCGTGCTCTTAACCACTGAGTCATGCCTCCAGTCGTAAAAACAAATGTGTGATAATAGAGGTTTATTAGTGTAGTTTATCTAAACTATTAATTTTGTTCAAATTCTATACAATAATTAAAATTTGAACAGCATGCAATAGTTAAAACAAAAACCAAAATAAACCCTTTTCTTTATCCTTTTGAATTTCTTTCTGAATGTGTGTTTTCCCCCAGCCCTCAAGACAGTGTTTCTCTGTGTAGCCTTGGCTGTCCTGGACTCGCTTTGTAGACTAGGCTGGTCTCAAACTCACAGAGATCCACCTGTCTCTTGTGTCTCCCCAAGTGCTGGAATTATAGACATGGGCCACCATGCCTGGCTTAAATGACTTTTTTTTTTTTTTTTTTTTTTTTTTTTTTTTTTTTTTAGTAGCAGTCTATTCTTGTTTCATAGATACAATGTTTCTTCTATTTTCTGAGAAGAGTGATTTAAAAGAAAAGTTTTCTTAAGGTTTGTTTACTATCTACTTGTTTTCAGCTGTCTTGTGTTAGAAGCCTTCCATAGAAGCAGTCTCTGTTGCCTGCTCATGTTTACATACACACTAAAAACGCAGGAGGAAGCTCTGTACCTATGGAGAGGGTTCATCCATGTGGCTCCGTGTGTAGGGGCCTGCCAGGGCTATTATGCTGGAAAACTCTCAGCAGCCTTATGGAAGCAGGGATGAGTGCTTCATGAGGCCATGTTGGCAGGGGACACTTAGGAAGGAGAACACTGGTTCTGAGTTCACCAGTGCAGTGGGGCGAGGTGGCTCTTCACCCCAGCATGGATGAGCTTCGGGAAGTTAATAGACTTCCAGGAATGCCCAAGGCCAAGGCCAGCAATTCACAGTAAAATCACAGTGAAACTTTCATATGCTTAGTTGTTGTGAGTTGACCTAGGCCCATGCTCACTAAAAGTGCCTCCTTTACATGAGGAATCTTGAAGGTGCTGTCTCTTTCTCTCCCTTTCCTTCTCCTTTTCACCAATTTTTCACATCTTTAGAAAACATTCCTTAAACAACATGAAGTAACTGCAGTACTACTCAGTTATAGATTTAAAAGTGACAGTTAAGATACAGGCTTGCTTCTTGTAATAACTGCACTTAGAATACAGTGACTGAGGCCAGTGAGAAGGCTCGGTGAGTAAAAGCAGCTGCCTCCAAGCCTGGTGACCTGAGTTCAATCCCTGGGACCCATATGATGGAAAGAGAGAACCAACTTCCAAAACCTGCCCTCTGACCTCCACCCATGTGCTACACACACACACACACACACACACACATAAATAAATAAATAAATAAAGTAAGGAAGTAAGGGATCTGTCTGTATGTCTGCTCACTGCTCCATCCATTTCCTGTCTTCTTGTGTTACAGGGAGCTGGACTGTGCCATGTTACGGCGCCTGGAGAAGAGGATTCTGGTTGATCTCCCTAGCCAAGAGGCTAGGCAGGCCATGATCCACCACTGGCTGCCCCCTCTGAGCAACAACCATGCCCTGGAGCTACACACAGACCTGGAGTATAGCGTACTGAGCCAGGTGGGCAGCCATAGAGATAGGTATGGGGCATGTGTCCAGCACACACCAGTCTATGGCTTAGAAAAGATCCAGGCTGCCCAGCCGTGCAGTGAAACCCCTCCCCGCGAAAGAGTGGGCTCCAGGAGACTGGGCTACAGTCTCCTGGAAAATGAGGCCACAGGGAGTAGCACAGGGTCCAGATGCAGAGTGCCTACAATCAGATCCTGGCCCTGCAGCATATTAGCTGTGAGACCTTAGGGGCGTCACTTACTCTGTGAGCCTCAATCACCCCATTTCTAAAATGAGTAGCAGAGAATTGACAGAGGGTTATCGTGGCTAATGAATTGAGGAATCCTTTGCAAAGAAAAACTCAAGGTACTTGCTGTTAATCCTCATTGGTATTGTATTAATCAGGGTTCTCTAGAGGAATAGAACTTATAAAATGAATACATGTGTTCAATATATGTATACACACACACACACACACACACACACACACACACACACACAGTATTTATTAGAGTGGTTTACAGGCTGTGGTTCAGCAATTCCAAAAGTGTCTACCAAAGTAAGATCCAAGAGTCCAGTAGTTGTTCAGTCCACGATGTCCTAGTTGGTCTTCAGTATACTGTAGAATGCCAAAGAGGTAGTTGAATGGCTCTCTAATGCTAGTAAGGGGGTGGACTTGCCAGTGAGAGTGAGAGCAAGCAGGCAGAAAGAGCAAGCTTCCTTCTCCCACGTGCTTTCTGTAGGCTGCCAGCAGAAGGTATGCTCAGATTAAAGGTGGATCTTCCCACCTCAAAGATCTGGATTAAAAGTGGGTTTTCCAATTTTAAATGATTTAATTAAGAAAACATCCCTCACAAATATCCAGATTCTTGGGTTTTAGTTAATTCTGATATAGTCAAGTTGATGACTAAGAATAGCCATCACAGGTATCCATTCCCAGGAGATCTTCTTTGGGTAGACATTTAAACCTAATGGTTTCTCTAGTCCCTCAAAATCAGGACTGGCTTTAACACAAGAACAAAATGTCCTCATTTGGCCATCTTGGAGTTAGGATGAGGCCCAATCAGGCAACACTAGGTGGTTCAGTGCTCTGCTGGCATCTCACAGCGTATTTAATGGTCTGAGGAAGTCATTGCCTAGGAGGCCAGGTCAGGGGTCGTGTTAGCTAGCACCTTCTCTCCCTCCAGCATTGCTTGCCTGGGGTGTTGGTATAGAGAAGAGAGACGGCAGAGTTCTCAGCCAGCACTCCGAGCCTGGATCCTGCTTGTAAGAATGAAGAGGACACCAGCATTCTGCCTGTTGACTGATCCTGGCTTTGCTGCTATTTCAGGAGACAGAGGGATACTCAGGCTCCGACATTAAGCTGGTCTGCAGGGAGGCAGCCATGCGGCCTGTGAGAAAGATCTTCAGTGTGCTTGAAAACTACCAGTCAGGTATGGTTGGGCCACTGTGCTGGTGCTGTGGGAGAGAAATTTGTGCTCATCCATCCAAACTCTTGGAGGGATGTGGTGGTACATACTTGAACTCCTGGTCACTCAAGCTAACAAGACCCTGTCTCAACATACATATACTAAAATGGGCTCAAGATGTAATTGGGGACAGTGTTTTTGTGTGCAAAAGTCCAATCCCCTCTCACCAGCAGATGGAGCCCAACACCTGCTTCCCCCCCATTTGTATGCTTCTCTGGTCAAATTAACATCCCCCATGTACTCTGGCACACACTACTGTGGGTCTGGATCCTTCTGAGGCACCATACTAATAGTAAATAATACTTGGCTAACGATATATTTCATTCCCCTTTGGAGGCAGGATGGTGGGGTTGGGTGGGGCTTAAATCCCATAGCCTCTAGCCCCATAGCCCTCCTCAGATGTTTGAGCTGTGTTAGCCATCAAGAGCAGGTTATCAGACCCTGTCTCCAGGCCCGCCTATCAGCCTTGCAAGAACTCTGGTCCCCACCAGGCACAGTGCCATGCTCACTGCTGCCTTTTGGTCTAGACAGCAGCAGTCTGAATGGAATCATGCTGGATACCGTGACTACAAAGGACTTTCTGGATGTGTTAGCTCACACCAAGCCTTCAGCAAAAAATCTGACTGAGAGGTACTTGGCCTGGCAAGAGAAGTTTGAGTCTGTGTAAAGTTGCACCCAGCCTGACCTGGCCAGAGGCAGCCAAGAGCCTCCCTGGTGTGACTGGGATGGAAAGAAGGACATTATCCTTGAACACTGGACTAATTTATACAACTGTGTTATTTTGAAAACATGAGATCTTGTGCCATGGATGTCAGCAAAGTGAAGATTTCAGTTATAAGTGTGTGCTATTGGGTCAGGCAATAGAGTTTTTTTTCTCAGAATTTGACTAAAAATTTTAAGAAGTTTCCCGTGGTTTTCCTTATTTGTGAACTGAGAGCTTAGTATTTTCTTAATCTCTATTATATTTTGAGCTTGTAGATTCTTTTTTTAAAGAATCTTTTTAAAAATTTATTTACTTTACATCCTGATTGTAGCCCCTCCCTCCATCTTCCCCCATCCCTGTCCCCCATCCCTAGTCCTTACAAATTGGGAGCCCTTCTTCCTTACCAGCTGACCCTAGACTATCAAGTCTCTTCAGGACTGCCTACATCCTCTTCCTCTGTGGGCTAGCAAGGCCTCCTCACCAGGGGAAGTGATCAAAGAGCAGGCAACAGAGTTCATGTCAGAGACAGCTCCTGGTCCCCTTACTAGGTGACCCACATGAAGACTAAGCTGCCTATCTAATATATTTAAGCATTTATTCTTAATTTCCTTCTTGTAACACATTCTCAAGCCTGTCAGACACCATCAGTCAGTGCCCCTTCCTTTCTTCCAGGACAGGCTTTCATTGTATAATGCCTGCTAGCCTGGAACTCACTTTGTAGATCAGGCTGACCTTGTCTTCACAGTGATCCACCTGCCTCTGCCTCCCAAGTGCTGGGATTACAGGCGTGCAGTATGCTTTTCTAAAGGGCTGAACACCTCATGTAACTCTCCGTTCTCTTCTTTCCCTCTGCCCCAGGGGACGGGGACTACCACCCTCTCCTTTCAGTCCTCTTTACCCTAGCTGACCATGACCACTGTCATCAAGGCCTTAAGTTCTGCTTTCGCAGAGAATAAAGGAAAACCTCTGTTCTGTCTTGGTTACTCAGGGCTTCTGGATTCCAACTAGTTTGCTATCTAATTTTCAACTACTTGGCTTTCAGTCAAGATTCCAGTCTTCAAGAGTATACTTTAGTATTCTTTAGTATACTCTAAAGAATAGAGTATGCATGTAGCATTTTCTGGTTTGGTTTTGGTTTCGGTGCTCAGTTTTATTATTCTCCATCTACTTTGCATCTTCCAGTGTTATATTCTCATATGCATCCTCCTACTGGCTGATTTTGTGGGTTTATATCTTCTCCATTCCCTTCCTTATTTTAGTGGGGGCTTGAGAAAGGAATTACACAAATTTACTCTAGAGTATCTACATTTGTTCTTCATGTTTCTATGTGTGTATGTCACATGTGGACAGATGCTTTGGAGACCAGAAGAGCATGTCAGCTCCTCTGGATCACCTGTAGCTGGAGTTAGCCTAGCATGAGTGCTGTGTACTGGACTCAAATCCTCTAAAATAATACAAGTGCTCTTAGCCACCAAACCATCTCTCCTGCACCCTATTTATTATTTTTAATTAAATTTATTCTTTGACAGTTTCATATGCGTGTATAATGTATTCTAATTACTCTCACCCCTCCCCTTTCTTCCCTCCCTCCCACTCCCATCCCATCTCCTCCCTCTCCTGTGATAATGTCTTTGTGAATGGGTCTAGCCACAGGAAGGTCATAGGTGTAGAACTGTCCATTGGAACTGATGGGGTCATTAGTGGGCAAACAGCTGAACATAATGACCCCTCCTTCCTCAGCATCCACCAGTAAGCTGGTAAGCCATAGTTCCCTGGAGAAGGGTAGGAATTCATGCCCCTCCCCAATCCATCCCTGACTACTGACAGTAGTCTTATCATGCTCAACTGCAACTACTGTGAAGTCACGATTGTGAAACTATGCCATTCTTATCACAGTGTTTTGCAGCCTTGTCATTCAGCTCTTAGATTTTTTTTTCTGTTCCCTCTTCTGAGCTGTTCTTTGAACTATAGAGGAGGTCTATAGTTGTTGTTGTGTTGTTGTTATTATTATTATTATTATTATTATTATTATTATAGTTAGGTTAAGGGTTGAGACAATAGCTCTGTTGGCTTCCTTTACAAATATAAGGACCTGCGTTTGATCCCCAACATAAAAATGCCAGGTCTAGTGTTGCATGCTTATTAACCCCGATGCTGGAGAGGTAGCAGGGACAGGAGGAAACCCCCGGCTTACTGGTTAGGCAGGCTAGCCTAATTGGTGAGCTCCAGGCCAATGAGATCCTATCTCAAAAGAGGCTGATGGTGTCTCTGAGGGTGACCCTTCAGGTTGTCCTCTCCTCTCTAGAACACATGTGCACTTGCGCACACATGCACTTTAAAAGATATAGAGTTGTATGAGACATTGACTTCTTAGAATAAGAAGTTGGAATAAATAAAATTTAACCCAACATGTGGGGAATTTTGTTGTTTTGCTTTAAATCAGAGTTCACAACTCAAATTCCTATGGTAGCACGGAGATTGATACCACATGAATAAAGTGTGCTAGGTACAGTCCAAGGCAGAGGTGGGGAAGGAGATGAACTGGTGAGGGCCAGCAGCTGTCTGAAGGACACAGTTATGACTCAGCCCAGTTGAGCATGGAAATTTAGGTCTAATGTTGCCAGATCTCCTAATCTTCCTAGAAACAGCAGCAACTGACTTACATCTAAACATCATTCTCAAATGCTGGCAATTAGTGTTTGTCACCCTTTGCTCCTGTATCATTTGCATCCTTTTTTTTTTTTCTTCTTCTATCCATTGGGTCACGCTTACCTCCAGTAAACCCAACCTTATTCCCAATGGTTGTCTTCTTCACCACTTACCAGTCACTCGTACTGTTAGGCAGTTGTGTTTGAATCCCTGCTTGTCCTCCTCAGATGTAAGCTTCATGTTTTAAGGTTCCTTCTTTTTCCATCATCACTATTGAATGAATGTTCTTTAAAACAGCATAGGCCAATGGCTACCTGAGCTCCAGAATACAGTTATGAATAGTGTTCTCAAGCATTCAGCTTACTGCATGCCATATAGAAAATCTATGATAGCTTTGAACTTGTCAGACCCTGTGTATTGCTGGGTTTGTTTTTGTATCCCTCAATGCCCTGACTAGAGACAAACCTTAGGAGACAGAGCTGTGCCTGCTGTCTTCCTTATGCCTTAGCAACAGTAAGCATTTAATAAATACAAAGTTTTCAGGCATATATGGAAAAGGAACTTTTATTTGCCTGTTTTAATTGTCTCAGAGGATTGCTGACTCTGTCTGCTAACCTAGGCCTAATCCTGGAAGTTTCTAGCCTCCATACAGTCTAACCTAGGCCTAGAATGTTTTCAAGCCTCCAGACTTACTGCTTAATAAGCTTTTCCTAGTTCTTTCTGAGCTCAGAGCTGGCTGGTTCAACTCAGCTCTTCTAAAAGACAGGCAGTCATCCTCTGAGACTACAATTGAAACAGACAAATAAAAGTTCCTTTTACACACATGAGCCATGCAAACTTCTAATGTATGACATGAAAGTAGACACTAGAAAATACACAAAGTTGTTAATGACTGATGCAGTGTATATGATTTTTGATCTGGTGTCTCACTGCTGCCTCTTAAAGACAGAAATGTTCTTCCGGCTAGTATGTCTTCATGCCTGCTATCATAAAAAGCCAGCAAACCCCTCATGAATTTGTGTGGAAAAGGGCATTGTGACTAACGACAAAGAAACATGATAATGTCAACATGGCTCCACGCAAATGACTGTAATATGAAAAAGGGATTCATTCTCCCACTCAGGGTGGAATGTTTTGGTCAAATAGATTAATGCAGTTTTAAAAAATTTTTATCGCAGGTGCCTAAGGACTTGAATTTCATGTTACTAGAACCCCTGATCCAAAGCTAACTGAACATAATAAATACAGGGGAGTTTCCACCTTCCCTGCTCTACAGGACAGTGGAGTTTTAAAGTGTGGGATTAAGGGTGAAATGGCAGTGCTATCATTCCAAGGTAGTATCTGACACCACACCTGGGGCAGCATTTGTGGAGCCATCACAGTGGGATGTACTGTTGCTATGCCTTGTCATGATAGGTTCTGACAGATGTGGTGTGGCAGGCAGGTAGAGCTGCACCCAGTCTGTAGCTGTGCGCGGTGTCAGAGCGATAGAAACCCATCTGGCCTCCCCTCCAGAACACAGTGTGTTCACTGCTCATGATCCCCGTCGTTTCCTATCATGCCCACTGGCCTTGCTACTCCCAAAGTATCATTTAGTCCCTTTTCTGACCCAGGAGAAGATAACTGTGAAACCAACATGATAACAATCTTTCCTATCACAACATACCCCTTTAATTATGGGATGGCCTGTATGATGGTTAGTGCCGTCCTGTAAGAATCACTCTGGGCGGTCTATGGCAGAATTACCTTGATTTTATTGAGGTGCTAAGAACTGTGTGCTTGGGCTGGCACCATTTCCTGGTTGAGATCCTGGACTGCATAAATGGAGCAAGACCCTGAGCAATACGGTGCATTCTTCTGAATGGGGCTGTTTCATGCTCCTGCTGCCTTGAATTCTCTGCCACAAAGGACTTGTACTGTGAACTATAAGCTAAAATAAACTTCTCCCTCAAGTTTCTTTTATTGAGTCATTTTGTCACAGCAACAAAGGCATGAAACTAGGGCAGCTGGAAAAGAAAGCCCCTTAGACATTGAGTTACATTTCCTCCAGGAGGCTGAGAGGACCAGTCAGCTGAGGCGCTTGCTGCAGTGTTTTGAGCAAGTCACAGATTAGCTACTGAGTTATCCTCCTGAACCTCTCTGTGGACAGGCTGGTTAACAAGCCCTGATGTGGGTTAAAGAAATACCTCAAACTAGGATTCCTACCGTTCTCAGGGACACGGGAACAAGCTGCTTCTCCAGGCTGAATTCCTGGGTGAGGCCTCCCCTCCTGTGGCCATGATACGCCTGTCCCTTCCTGAGCTGCCTGTGCTTTAGCTCCGTCCTGTTTCCAGAGCATCAGCTCCTCTGTTTTCTAGTATCTAATGAGCTTTCCCTTAGACATCGGTGACTGGCGCTGAAATTGAAATGTTTCCTCTCCATCCACACTTATGCCTCCAAGGATTAAATTCCTCTGATATTTAGTTCACTTCCATTGGTTCAGTTGCCTGTGTGGTAGCAGACATAAAAGAATGAGATTCAGTCTTGCTCAAGTGCCACTGGGGCATGAAGCCATGATGCCTCTCTCCATCCTGCAGGTGGGGAAGTCATCAGAGAGGACATGGAGTGTCCTCTTCCTAGTGAGCTTCAGCACTGACTCCTTAGCTCCTCAACTAGAGAGCCCTTGAGGTAGAAGCCTTTTCTTCTGTGCTACTTATCCCCACAGTGTGAAGGGCAGCACAGCACTGCAGCACAGCAGCTTCGGAATATGTGATATTCCTGAGCAAGGAATCACAGGCCACAGACGGATGTGGCCCTCCCCCAGGCTCCAGGGCAGAATGCTCTCCTTCAGGCTGAGCAGCTCTTCCAGAGGTCTAAATGCAGCAGTGTCTTACCAGTCCTCATGAAGACATCGCCTTTCAGGTTTTCCAGGCTAAGTATCTAGTATAGATTCCCACTCTGATGCTCAGAGCAGCACTGTGTGGGAAGGGGCGAGGGCGACATGCTCTTGCTCTCAGAGAGCTTGAGCTCACCAGGCATCAGAAGCTCTGCCCTCAGCCATTCCAACTTGTTTGTGACTGGATGTCCTCTGCACTTGCTAGTGTTTAAGTACTAAGATGGGGTATTTGCAAAACCAAGAACAGAACACTTACTAAAATACCATTTATTTAGCTTTGTTCCCTTCCATCCAAGACAGAGCTGATCTCTAAACAAGCATCAAAGCTTGAAGCTCATTAACATTAGTGTGTGCCTCAATAAGGTGAGCACTGCAATGATACACAATTACATTCTAATAATTCAGTGCCCAAGAGCCCTGTAAAACAATTGCCACGGCCTCAGATTAGCACAGCATGCAAATGCACCAGGAAAATCATTACCTACTTAGTCTCCTTCATTTGGGTGGGTTTAACATGAGAAGAATAATCCAGGCGCCGAGACGAGATCTCATTTTACAACTGTAGTAAGAAGTACATAAAAGCTTGAATCTGTCCCAGTAGTTCCTAAAAGATTTCTCCCATAGTGTCAGAGGCAAAAATAATGAAATCTTGCAAATGTACAGTTAATAGGTCTCTAGTGGACACTAACTTCAAAAATGCACGGTCTATAAGACATTAAAGGCTTGATTTTAGTTTCTGCACTGTTCCTGTTAATAACAATGTCTAATTAAAACATCTGTAAAATACTGATAGTTTTAATTTTACATAAAATTTCCAAAACAACTGTTACACAGTATAATAGGTATCTGCAATGAATAGGTTATTAATGGAAATATTATTTTAAATTAAATTCGGGTTCTAAATTTAAATTAGTCATCTCCAGCTAATGAAGAGAAAAAGAAGTCATCTGTGCCGGGAATACAGTGGAAGATCTGGTTTCCCACATCTGTGAAAGCAACTTCACTGGATCAGCTGAAGGCCTCACCGTGCTTCTCCGTGGCTCTTCTGCTGTTTTCACAGTGGAGCACCTCATCCCGAGGACAGCAGAGTGCACTGTCCCCTGCGCCCTGCACGGTTACGGACAATCCCTCCATTTCCAGCAGAGAGAAAGTCAAAACTACTGCTACTCCACTCTGCAGGAGCTTCTCCCAGCCCAGTGAACACGATGAATATTTTAACAGGAATGGCACAAAATCTCAGTTCTCCCTTTCTTCAGGTCTCATCTTCTTTTACAAAACAAAACAAAAGAGATTAGCAAGGTTTCTGGCTGGCTGCAATTCAATACCTTCTTCCTAATTAATGCACAATGAGAGGGTTAAACAGGATCAGCACTGGATGGCACTGTCTGCTGAGTTAGAAAGGGATCTGTCTAGTCCAGACAATGGAGGCTGTGGATCCAGCTGCCTCACCTCACTTGCCGGTTCACAGAAGATGCTGCAGAATGTGGTCCACAGCATGAGGGAAGCTCTCACAAGTTAAGTACGGAGGTGGATTAATCTTTTCCTCATCTGCTGCTCGGTATTTCCCTGAAATGAAGGTATAGCCAGTGAGCAAAGGCTACCGCTAGACTACCAAGGAGCACACACACCCAGGAACACCCCATGATTACCAGACAGTCAAGGGTTCTACCTCTCCCCAAAGCACCTTCTGTTATTTTTAAAATGATGCCACGACAGATAGTATATCAAAGAGTTTATTCAGGGGAAGGGAAGCAGAAGAGAATTAGGGCTTGAGGGAGCCATGAGGGCTGGAGGCGGAGGAAGGGGGGGAAGAAAGAGAGAGACAGAGAGAGGGAGAGAGTAAGAGAGGAGCAAGAGAGAGGGAGAGACAGAGGGAGTGGCAGACCAGCCACTAAGTACCTGGTCCAGATGATGTCATAGGATGCAGGTACTGACACAGGATGTTTGTCAGGACCCTAAAGGCAGGCCAGTTGATTGCCTGCACAACATAACACCTTCCCTGAGACTTTAGGAGGCAAGAAAGGAATTTAAAAACTATCACATCATCACGTTCCCAGGCTTCTGGTCTTTCACAATGAATATTTCTAGGTATGGGGTCACCTCACAGTTAAGATTTCCTTCAAATCACAGAATCATTTTCTCCTTGACCCTCAGTCCTAAAGCTAGGCTGGCAATTTAAATTAATGCTTTTTAAAAGAACAACAGACATAAGCCTAACTTGTGACTCTGGAATTCCTGGGCCTGGCACTCAACTCAGTAAGTAAAGGAGGCAGCAAGGTCTCCCTTTCATCATACTTACTGGGCCCAATGCATTTCTGAATCTCCTCTCCTCTCCTAGCATCCAGGTGTCTCTACAGTGTTTATAACAATTTGTTTACTGTCTCGCAGCTACATAGACCATAAATTCTCTGGGAGCAGGGATTGTATCTGTTCTACACCCTAATGGATTTCTTGCACCTAACATTACTATGGACACATCGCATGCATTCCCTACGTATGTCTTTAAAAAATGAATAGGAGAGAAGAGAAGGAGAGAAAAGGAGGGGAGGGGAGAAGAGGGGGAAGAAAAGGTAGCTAGGCTCCATGCTCAGTAAGAGGGAGTGTGGCAGGTGCCTCTGTCCTGCAGGACTGCTCTGCGTTTGCTTGCTTTCTGCTCTTGTCTCCTTTTCTATGACCTCTGTTTACTCTTCAACTTTATCAGGATTTCTTTGCCTGAATTTAGTTTCACTCACAAAACAGACTGATTGTTTTCTGCAATTCTCTCTTTCAGAAGATGTTTTTTGTTCTGTCCTACTGGAATTCCTCCAGGGAAGGAATCTGCATCAAAAGTCTAGGGGTGATAACTCACTCTTACATTCTCAAGGTGCACGCTCCACTCAGCAAACTCCATTGCTTAAATCTTAAACTAAATCCTATAGAGCAAACCAGTAGGCAGAATTTCTGCTTAGTATGTCAATGACTGACTACTGCTACTCTACCTACTTTCTAGATCCAGTGTCTAAGGGACAAATAAGTAAGTGTCTAAGCCATGGGCTTCTGGAATGCTTCTGCCAGACCAGTTAGTAAGTGGAGTTTCTCCAAGGCTCAATGACACAGTGTTTAGGTGTATGTCTAGTTGTTGCCCACATTGTGATGCCTGACACAAAGCAGGTATTCAATAATGTTGGCTGAATAGATGAGGCCGAGCGCACCTCTGCTTAATTCATAGCAGCAGCAAGTGCCTTCCGGTCAATAAAGGATGAGGAGAGAGAAAGCTATAAGATAAAGAGCCATCTCACTGTTCTCTAGATCAGTATTTCACATGATAAACAGAAGTAGATTCTGGTTAGGGCAAGTCAATAGTCTTTTCACCAGCAGCTGGCCATACAAACACTACTTACTGACCATATGCTCCTACTAAGCAGCAAAATAGCTCAAGATGGCCCATGAAAAGTACTTATTACTGAATATGAATTTAGATGTTCAGAGTAATCTTAAATGCTGGGAAGACTGGTCTACTGTACTGTGCTGAAAGTTATATCAGTGCTGCCTGTTCTCATGGTTTAGAACATTGGGCTTCTCAGTTTTCTAAGATCAACAGTATGAACGAGCCTGTTCTCTTGAGGGCCATAACTGCTTTACTGTTTACATGTGTGAGATGTTGGCTTCTTTAGGACTAACTTGATGCTGCTGAGACAGGCTGCTGACAACAAGAAAGCAGAGCAGATGGAGGTTGGGGCAGATGGGCCATTCATAGCACAGCACAGATCCAGTTTTTGGTGGTTGCTATAAATCCTTAGTTGTGTGAGCTAAAAAAGGGAGCATTCATGGAATAATAGCTGAGAGCAAAAATATTTTTTTTTAAAAGACTTAATCAGGTTCCTTCAAAGGTAGAAAAATAAAAACAAAACAAAGGGAGGATAGGTGTAGCTACCCCTGCTTCCTTGTTGCTTAAATTACAGAGCTGAAATGCTCCTGGGCAGGAGATGATGGGGAAATTTGAAGAGACGCTGTGTCAATTCTGAAGTGATAGCGTTCACTGTCTGCAAGGCTCCAAATGGCCCACATATGAGCTCAAGCATTTTCACACTTGACACAGAGCCTTATCTGACATTTTCCAACCATCTATATTTTTGTTTCTGTTGCTAACCTCAAAGCAGCTTTTTTCTTTTTCTCTCTGCATACACAGGGTTTCTCTGTATAGACCCGGCTGTCCTGGAACTCTGTAGACCAGGCTGGCCTCGAACTCAAAGAGATCCACCTGAGTTTGCCTCCCAAGTACTGAGATTAATTTAAAGGTGTGTACCACTGCTGCCTAGCTCTCAAGACGTCAGACTTCCATGGTCACTTTCCTATAGTAACTCTTCTGTGACTTTGTGTTTTGGTCCCTGCTTGATCCACCTCACACAACTAGTCAGCACAGAGCTGAGACCAAGACACGGGACAATTAGCTACTGTATTACTGTCAAAATACTGACTTAGCATTTCCTTTTTCCTAAACTTGGGCAACTGTATGAAGGAAACTAATTTTGGTGGAAATAGTTTGTAAACACTTTTGTTTTTCTATGGTACTAAAGTTCAAACCCAGGCCCTTGTGCAGGCAAGCATTCTTCCATGGAGCAATAATCCCAGACCCCTAAGCTTCCTAGAGATCAATGTCCTTATTGCCCAGACCACACAAACTGAGTTATATTTGGAGCACCATGACCCAGGCCTCCTCCTTACTCTGATGTGAAGCATACTTCTAGGAAAACCTGCAAAGGCGACTGTCCACAGTGTGGTCATCCCTGAAGAGTATCCTAGTTCCTCTAGCCTGGCCCAGCCTTGCACAGCACAGTATCCCTCACTGCCCTTTCCTGGAATTCTAAACTCATCTCCCTTTTGCTTATTGCAGAAAGAAAACTAAAATGCTGAAAAGCTCTTCCAAAGGCTGTTTTTTTTTTTTTTTTTTTTTTGGCAACTCTGACCTCTAATATCTGGGTTTTGGGGAGATTGAGTTTCCTGGCTGGACTGGAACTTGCTACTCAGGCCAGACTGGCCCCAAGGCAATCTTCTACTCTTGGCTTCCCAAGTGCTAGGTTAGAGGTGCCATCATGCCCTACTCCATCCTTAGATTTGAAAAGGCATATGCAGGAGATACCTACCAGTTTTAACTAAGATGCCCAGCATGCCAGTGTTCTGAGCCCCACCAACATCATCCCTGCAGTCCTGGAAAAACACACAGGCATTTAGTCCAGACTCTTCACTCAGCTTACCAACAAACAGCACCAGTGACTGCCTGGGCTGCACTGGCTACCTGAAATTCCCTGCTTATCTTCTTTCTACCTTCTGAAAATGCAAGAAAAGAACACATGTCTAAAGGGTTAAGTGACTCCCTGTAAACACTCTTGGGAAGGAAACTGTGCTGGAGGGCATCCTCATGGCAGAAGGTGAACATTAAGGCAGGGTCCCCAGTAACTGAACACATGGCACAGTGAGCAGTCTTCATGCTTGTCGCACACTTGTCTATCTTCTTGAAGGAGATCATGAGAAACTGCATCCTTGTGAGGTAAGTTAGCAAGTTGCACATGGTCAATGAACCACACTCACATGATCACTGTTCTGTGGCCAAATGTTTTTAAAGTCCATGCAACCAGGAAGCATCAAGTCAGGCAGCATATGTGAGCAGACTATCTGCATTTAGTTCACAATCTGTAGAGAGCTCCACGAACCAATTCTTACTCAAGACAGGGATGAATATGCTTGCTGGAGCTGAGTGTGGTGGCACTTCCTATTGTCTCAAAACTCAGGAAGCTGAGACAGGACAATTGACTGAGCTCAGATATTTGAGGCTAGTTGGGCAGTACAGTGAAATTCCATCTTAAAAAACTCCCCACAAACCAAAAACCCAGCCAACATATTATTAGTTAATTTTGACAGTGGAAGTGGGGTAAATACAAACTCGAGGGCTGGAACAAGCATCAAGACAGCCAACCTTGCCAACGCTGTTTGAAAGCACACTCACTTAGATCGTGCCTGAAGACAATTTCTTTCTAACAAAATGATTATTATTATTCAACAACAGTTCTTTTTCTTTCTTTTATTATTATTATTATTATTATTATTAATTACACTTTATTCATTTTGTATCTCCCCATAAGCCCCTCCCTCCTCCCCTCCTGATCCCACCCTACCTCCCCTTTCTTCATGCATGCTCCTCCCCACGTCCACTGATAGAGGAGGTCCTCCTCTCCTTCCTTCCGATCTTAGTCTATCAGATCACATCAGGAATGGCTGCATTGTCTTCTTCTGTGGCCTGGTAAGGCTGCTCCCCCCTCAGGGGGAGGTGATCAACGAGCAGGCCAATCAGATTATGTCAGAGGCAGTCCCTCTTCCCATTACTATGTAACCCACTTGGACACTAAACTGCCATGGGCTACATCTGTGCAGGGGTTCTAGGTTCTCTCCATGAATAGTCCTTGGTTGGAGTATGAGTCTCTGGGAAGTTCCCTGTGTTCAAATTTTCTTGTTCTGTTGCTCTCCTTGTGGAGTTCCTGTCCTCTCCAGCTCTTGCTATTTCCCACTTCTTACATAAAATTCCATTCACTCTGCCCGACAGTTGGCCATCAGGCTCAGCATCTGTTTTGATAGTCTGCAGGGCAGAGCCTTTCAGAGGCCCTCTGTGGCAGGTTCCTAGGTTGTTTCCTGTTTTCTTCTTCTGGCTTTCAGAGGCCCTCTGTAGCAGGTTCCTAGGTTGTTTCCTATTTTCTTATTCTTCTTCTGATGTCCATCCTCTTTGCCTTTCAGGATGGGGACTGAGCGTTTTAGTTAGGGTCCTCTCTTTTGCTTAGTTTGTTTAGATGTACCGATTTTAGTGGGTTTATCCTATGTTGTATGTTTATATGAGTGAGTATATACCGTGTGTGTCTTTTTGCTTCTGGGACAACTCACTCAGGATCAAGAACAGTTCTTAGAAATGATTTTCCCAAATGCCAAAATCTTCCTGTAAAGCCTACCAAAGATCTTTTATGTTAACACAGCTAAGTTTTCCCTGTTGAAAAATGGCGATGGGGAAAAAAAGGAGGGGACCTACCCCTTTCCTGGATAATGGCAAACACATGCCGCTGAGCACACTGCTTGCATGTCTCTCCCTCCTGCTATTCTGTCAGCCCCAGTATCTCTTGGAGTTTTCAGCCCCAGAAAATTAACTTGTCACACACATAAATCTGGGGAGATCAAGGAGAATGCCAAGGGGAAAAAAAAAAAAAGCTGGGACAAACAAACAAACAAACAAACCAGTTTCTCAACTACAATCAAGTTCACTGCCCATTCTATCAACTTAGTGGATGACTCCAGAAGTAGAAGGTAACACTAGGAGGACTGTGACACTTTCGCCATCATGGACTAAGAAACTAGGAGGGAGTCTAAACCCTGAGGCTACATCCAGGCTCCCATTTCCTAATGTTTAAAATAAGGACAGTCTTAGTGGCTGCTTCCATCCCAGCATGCTGTCACTTACAGCTAAACTAAACCATTCATGTCAACTCACAAACAAAATACATAGGGCATGATACCAGCTCAGGTCATGAGAACAAAAGTAGGTGCTCATTACCACATGTGACTGTTTAGGGCTTCCACTCATTCCAGGTTCCACCCGCCACTCAAAGAGCTAAAGTGGTCAGTATCCCTAGCTACTGGACATACAGATTGGGTAATTCTTTCATGTTTAAAAGACAAAAAGGGTAGAGTTCTTTTGGTATAGGTTGTTTTCTGCATAAGCTGTATTAAATTATTTTTAGGTCTATATTGAGGTTTTCTTTAGAAGGATACATAAAGCATTTAACTGACTGGAGTATAAATGGTTTTTCACACACACACACACACACACACACACACACACACACACACACACACATATATATATAGTCACTATGGAGACATGTTAGACCCAACATCTCTATTTTTATAAAAATACTACTGAACATGGACAGGAAAGCTGCTACAGAAAGCAGGGATTTGAAGCTGTCTCTCCAAGCATGATAGACAACTCAAGACATCTCTTTGGCGCTTTTACTTACATCTCCTATCATGATAGCCTCTTCTGGTGCACAGCCAGTGTCCCTCAATGCTTCCAGAAAGAATGTCTTCTCTGGTTTTCCCACTACTGTGGCTTTCGTATCTGTGGCATACTCTAAGGCAGTCACGAATGGTCCTGGTCCCAAGGCTAAGCCATCTTTTCTCTTGTAGTACCTGGCCTTATGGATAGCTATCAGAGGGGCTCCGTCCAGGAGTAACCTAGAGGGATGGAGAAAATTAAGACAGGCTAAAAAAAGACTTTTATGACTGGGAAAAGTGTCAGACTTAGAAAGTGGTTTTATTCACATTCACAGAAACAAATAGTTTCTTATTAACTTTTAATGGCTTGCTGTCTTCTAATGAATTCACAAAGAACTGCTGGGAATTACACACAGATACACTAAAGAAAGGTGATAGATTATTAAATTTGGGATTGCTTCAACCTTTTACCTTTAGTGATTTCACACACTTTCCCCGAATCACCAGGGAAAGAGAATTAAGAGAACTAAAGCTAAATAAGGCACTGGAGGGAAGAAGCTTAACTTAATGAGACGAGTTGTTTCGCCTTCCCTAATGGGAAGCAGGAGGCTCCAAGCCTCTACAGACGCCACAGGGTTGTTGCCGCTGTGATGGAGGAGCAGACGTGCGGAGGGCCTGCAGTTCTTTCTCCTCTACTTCAAAAGGGAAGTTTCTTTTTACTTTAGAAGTTTAATAGACAAATTTCTAGTTTCTCCTTATAATTTTACCTCGTCTTTCAGCCTTCTGACTGTTCACCACACCGCAAATCTGGCAGGGTATCACTGTGAAGCACTCACTAGCAGAGTGTAAAGCGCAGCCCACCACCAAGCCTAACACAGGACAAACTGCATTCTTTTATGGAACAAGAGGTGTTAGGACTTCCCAGCAGAGTGAGAAACAAGCTCTGTCTATCTGGGGAGCTTTAGTGACTCAGGCAAAAACATTGAAAATCTCCACAAACTTAATACCCATCCCTAAAACCTGCACCTAGTCCAGCTATGCAGCTTTAGTCAAACGGAGGAAGTCACACTTGGCTTACTGTCTAATGGAATTTGAGACATGATATTATTACTTAATCTGATTTTAACCAATGTAATAAATGACCTCACCAGCTTAATTTAAGTCATCTACTTAGCTAAAATATTTAGTATGTCCATGGAGGAAGAATTCATCACATCTTCTCCCTCAGAATTATGAGTAATTAAGCGCTCAGCTATGAAACTGCTAAATTATTCTTGTCAGTGGGCACAGAAATAACTTCCTGTGGGAGATGCAGAATTCAGACATTTATGATTAAATATTTTATTAAGTAAAAACCAATGCTGGACTATTACAGGGGTTTACTGTTAGTTACTACAAATTGCTCATAGCACTGGGCAGGACCTGCAAAGCCCCTCTCCTGGTCTTAAAGGGCAACAGGGAAGGCAAAAGCATGATTCACCTAGCCCCGCCTCCCAGCCCATTTACCTGCTTCTGCACCTTGGAACTAAAATTCTTTATGCAACAGACCTCAAAACTGCTTTCTCCTTACATAGCTAAACTAAACACTCGTTTGACTTAAGCTTGGCTAATATTTTAGTATATATTAACTGGGATGAGAGCTGTCATCTTGACTGATGTGTTTACTTTACTTAGTTTCCAGTGTCTTCCCAGGAAGACAGCAGGAGCTGGCTCTGCAGAGGCTGGGAAGGCAACTCTTGCAGCCACTGCTCTCTGCTCAGCATGAGCCTCATTGGACCCTGCATGGCTTGAAGCACATTTAAGTAAATATTTTCTAGAGTACTGACTTAAATGAATTTTGTGGTTAAATACTTTTCAGAAAATATGAAAATAGGGTCAGTCATGGTAGCACACACCTATATTCTCAGAGTTCCTTCTGTGGAGGCAGAGGTAGGAGGATCTCAAGTTTGAGACCAGCTTGGACAATGCAGTGAAATGCTGTGCCAGGAAAAACGATACATGTATTAAAAGCAGCTACTCTAGGCCATGAGTGCCCCTATATCTACTAAGCAGGCAACAATGGGTGGCATTCTATCGCTCTTACTATAAGTCATGTCATCAGGAAGCCTAAAATTTTCTAACTATAAACCTATTGTGTCATAAGAAACAGAGAGAAAGCGACAAGAACTCCTGACACCAAAGCCTTTGGCTGTAAATTTCAGGCTGGCAAGGAAAAGAACTGAAAAAAACCCTAGATGGGGAAAAGAGCCACAACAGAAAGCCCAAAGCAATTCAGCAAGAGAAAAGCTGCTTGGGAGAAGACTGGATAACTACAACTCAAAGCTGTGGGGCAGGTTATATCACGTCCATTTTGCCTAGTTTCAAGAGCCAGAACCAGGATCAGAACCTGAAATTCTCAAGGCAATCTAGATACCATACACCATCTTTTCAAATAACTTCACTCTCTAAGGCCATTACCAGTCTGTCACCATTCCCACTGAAGACAGGTTACAGCTTGAATCTCTGTCAGACACCTACCAAGCAAGTCTCTCTCACCCTAGTCCCTCAAAGGCTTCCTGCTTGTTTTTTTCCCACTTTAAGAAACTCACCCAGTGACCCAAGCCTGGAACCCAGGAACACCTGGATTTCTCACTCACTCCCACTATCTCCATGTTTTGATCCACTAACTGCATCCAATACAAAGACAAAGTATTTCAAAGCATTCTTTCACCTGAGCTCAACACAACAGCCTTCCAGAAGATCTCCTGCATGCCTCTCTTGCCCTAGGATTTCAATCCCCTGCACAGGCAACAGTAAGGAATCATGTTCCCTTGTGATTAAAATCTTTCGTAAGCTTTCACTGCGGGCAGGCTATAAGGAATGCGGGTAACACAGTACAGATCTTCCTCCACCTCGCCCAGCATTTCATCTCCATCACCTTCCTTACCGTGGACAGCGTTCAGACACCAACTGCTCTGGGAGAACTCTGAAACTCTGTCCTGCCTCGAAGAAACTACCTCAACAGTCTGGGTCTGTTCACAGAGCTTCCTCCTGCCCATCTGACAGGTCTGAGGTTAAGTGTCAGGGCAGCAAAGAGAGCATTCACAACCTCCTTCTTGCAATAAATGGGCTTCCTTGGCACAGTAGTTCTGTCCATCTGTGTTTGATCTGTCATCCTTGATGGAATATAATTCCAAAATGCCCATCAGTTTTACTCCTCCCTGTATTTTTGGCTTAAAAGAAGGGCCTGGAGGGCTGGAGATGGCTCAGTGGTTAAGAGTGCTTTCTTCTCTTCCAAGGGACCCAGGTTCAACTCCCAGCACTCACATGACAGCTCATCACAACTGTCCGTAAGCAGTTCCAGGTGGTCTGACACCCTTATACCAATGCACATAAAATAAAATAAAATTAATTGAAAAGAAAAAAGAAGGGCCTGGTACATCTCACAGAATGGTTCTGAACAAAACTCTAAATTAATTTATATTTATAGATAGGAAGAAGATGCATTACTGTTTAGATGCAAATCATATATTTAAGAAAGCATCAGTAAATGCCAGGGAACTCCTAAAAGGGAAATTGAAATTAACAAGCTGATTCTAAAATGTATACAGATGTGCAAAGGCTGGAGCACAGCCAAGGCAACTGTATGGTAGTCATGGCAGTACGGACATGGAGAATGCAGAAACAAAGTGTACGTGGTAACTTGCTAATGTCAGGTGCTCTCGGGGGGAAGAGCAGGGCTCTGTGCTTATGGAACGAGTGAGTATGCAGTAACATGAACTCTTCACTGGGCACAGTGATGTACACTCATAACCCAGCTTTGGGAAGCTGAGGCAGGAGATTACAAGTTCAATGCCAGGGTGGGATATATAGGAAGCCCCTGCCTCAAGCCGCAGTCACTCATTCTTACCGCATATGACTCATAAAGACTCAAATAGATCTCATGCCTAATCATATTAAAAACAAAGTAACAGCTTACAGAAGAAAACAGTATCTTCTTGCTCCCTATGTCTGTACCATCTCTCCAGTTCACCTCAATTGTTTAATCAAAAAAGAAAGAAAAAAAAAACAAACTCCAATTTACAAAGTACCATAATCAGCACAGTGCCAACCTTAGGAGAGTGTTCAGACCCTGTAACAGGAAAGAGAATTACAGAAACAAAGTCACTGGTGAAGCCTCAAAGCTGCTTCTTAAACAGGCTTCCCTTCTGGAAGTTGTGAATTGTGATAGTCTGTATACACAGACTATGTGCATACAGAATGTGCATACAGTATGTGCACAGAAACCAATAAATAAACCAGCTATGTGCTACAACACTGATTATGATTCTCCTCAGGTGGCAGAAGCAGATAAATTTAGTTCACTCTTTCTTGTGAGTTTACAGTTTTCCACAATGCTATCTCATAATTAGGCTTTATTAATACTAGGTTCAGGCTAGATTATTAAGTAATCTTCTGTGGATTATTACATAAATTTATGTAGCCTTCCTTCCAAGTGGTCCATTACTTAAAGGCTCAACATTGGGCTTTTAGTTAAGATCATAAGATAAATGGCTTTACTCTAATCTAATCTAATATAAATCTATATAATATAAAAATTTTAAAAAACAGAACTATGTTCATAAAATGAATCATATAGCATTTCTAGGAAAGGAAGCAATCTGGTGAAGAAGTATTATAAATGATAGAAAAATTAATATTAATACTTTCTGCCATTTAGGGATAGCTACATGTATGCTACTGATAAAGAAATGCATGAAAATAAGAACACCAAATTCATGAATCTAAAGTTACAACGATTATCAGGGCAGTGGCAGGGGGTGGGTTGGGTATAGGGCGTTTGTAGGAGATATCAAATGCAGTGATAATTTCTAGTTCCTAAGATAGTGGGTAGGCACAGGGACATCAATTATTCCTGCGCTGTGTGCATTAAGTAAAGAGGAAAGAAGTTACCACAAGTTCTTAGGCTTAGATAAAACAAATCCAGATGATAACTGTTTTTTTACAGCTGGTTTACATCCTTTCCCCAAATCAATTCTTTAAAATCATTCTCAACTTCACTCAGGCAGGTAAGACATATGTATGTATGTGCCATGCATTTCAGAGAGGCTAGTTCATTAAGAACATTAACAGGGATGAAGCAGTGTAATATGAAATTTGACGCATCTGTCTCGATGCATAATGCCTGTGAAGGCAGTTATGCAATGGGCTTTAACATCCAATGTTTATTCTCATCATCACCGTGAGTAGTAATTTAATCGGTGGTTCATTTGAGATGCCTGTATTTGCCACATATAATCCAAACAGCTGCAGTTACTGGTTGGAAGGCACAGTCCCTGTGGGAACATCAATATGCAAACAAGGCCAAGACCTAGAATGTTTGTTAACTCTCCATCCAGCTGTTAAGTGCATTTGTGAAATTAGAGTTGACCTATAAGTACACTGTAATGCTTTAAAATGTGGTGTTTGAAAAAAATCAATATGGTTAGGAAAGTGTACTAATTAGACAGCATCCGAGCAATTACAAAGCCAGTATTATGTCAACATACATTTTTATTACCCTGAGTCTAGTATTCATTTAAAACAGAGACCTCCCAACTTCCTATTAAATATGTCCTTCCCAAATTACCAGCTAAAATCAATCAATAGCTTCTTCTTGAAATCAGTGTCTAGAGGAATGCATAAAATGTAGCATGAGTAAGGAACAATGCAGGGTTTCTATTTCAAATAAACACCAACTCTGATATGGTTGGAGGCCTTACAAAGGAGGCAGACAATTTCCCAAGAAATTAAAGCAGGGCAGTTAAGGTGCGTGAAGCATGTGAAGCATAAAATATTTTAATACCATATACTGTGATGTATATTCTCAAGCCATTTGGCAGTGACTAGATAAATTTTAAATAAGGCTTGAGCATCACAGTGACTACCAACAATGGTGGTGCCATTAACCAAGGACTCTCAATGACCATGAACACAGAAAAAACACCTGCCCTTAAACTGCAGTTTCTGCCCATTTGGATTTTACATGAGGGTTGCCATTTTCCCAAACTAACAGCAAACGATGTGGTGAGATGTGTAAACCTGCTACTGTGTTTAAAGTTTCTTATAGGGCATACACATCAAGAAATGCATTCTACATTAAGCATGTGTTAGGGTGACTCTTGTATGTCTTCTACTGTAGGAAAAATAATAGAGCATCTTGTTTGCCAGGCTAACTCTGAATTCTATGTAGCTAAGGATGACTGAACTTCTGAGCCTCTGCCTCCATCTTGAGTGCTGGGACTACACATTCATGCCACAGCACTCCCAGTTTATGTCGAGCTGGGCACTGAATGAAGGGCTTTGTGCATGGGAGACAAGCACTGTACATTTCTTTCTTTTAATTTTAATTTTTATTATTAGTTACATTTTATTAACTCTGTATCCCAGCTGTATTCCGCTCCCTCATTCCCTCCCAATCCTGCCCTCCCTCCCTCATCTCTTCCCTGCCCCTTTCCAAGTCCACTGATAGGGAGGACCTCCTCCCCTTTCCTCTGACCCTGTTTTATCAGGTATCTTCAGGACTGGCTGCAAAGTCCTCCTCTGTGGCCTAGCAGGGCTACTCCTCCCTTGGGGGGTGGGGAGGCCAAAAAGCCTGCCATTGAGTTCCTGTTAGAAACAGTCCACGTTCCCCTTACTATGGGAAACCAATTGGTTACTGAGCTACCATGAGCTACATCCGAGCAGAGGTTCTAGGTTATATCCATACATGGTCCTTGGTGGAGTATCAGTCTCAGAAAAGACCCCTGTGCCCAGATATATTTGGTCCTTGTGGAGCTCCTACCCTTTCCACATCATACTAACTCCCCTTTCTTTTTTTTTTTTTAAGGTTTTTATTTTTATTTTTATTTTATTTTTTATTAATTACACTTTATTCATTTTGTATCCCCCCATAAGCTCCTCCCTCCTCCCCTGCCGATCCCACCCTCCCTCCCCTTTCTGCATGCATGCCACTCCCCAAGTCCACTGATAGGGGAGGTTCTTCTCTTCTTTCTGATCTTAGTCTATCAGTTCTCATCAAAAGTGGCTGCATTGTCCTCTACTGTGGCCTGGTAAGGCTGCTCCCCCCTCAGGGGGAAGTGATCAATGAGCAGGCCAATCAGATTATGTCAGAGGCAGTCCCTCTTCCCATTACTATGTAAACCACTTGGACACTGAACTGCCATGGGCTACACCTGTGCAGGGGTTCCAGGTCATCTCCACGAATAGTCCTTGGTTGGAGTATGATTTTCTGGGAAGTTCCCTGTGTTCAAATTATCTTGTTCTGTTGCTCTCCTTGTGGAGTTCCCGTCCCCTCCAGCTCTTACTATTTCCCACTTCTTACATAAAATTCCATTCACTCTGCCTTTCATATGATTCCCTGCACTCTTCCGAAGGTTTGGTTATGAGTCTTAGTATCTGCTTTGATACACTGCTAGGTACAGTCTTTCAGAAGCCCTATGAGATAGGCTCCTGTCTTGTTACTTGTTTTCTCCTACGTCCAATGTACATCACATTTGTCTTTCTAAGTGAGGATTGATCATCTTACCCCAGGTCCTCTTTCTTGTTTATCTTCTTTAGGTGTATAGATTTCATTATGTTTATCATATCTTATAGGTCTATATAAGTGAGTATATACCATGTGTGTCTTTCTGCTTCTAGGATACCTCACTCAGAATGATCTTTTCTAGATCCTACCATTTGCTTACAAATTTCATGATTTCCTCATTTTTGATTGCTGAGTAGTATTCCATTGTGTAAAGCACTGTACATTTCTAGTCCTCTGTCAAACCACTGACCTTTTCTTTGTCAAATAATTCAATATATCCTCCTGTAACATTTTAAATACTCACCTGTCATAAATACAAAGGCAAATCATGCTGTTTAGTTATTTGGCAAGAAATGAAGAGCAAGATGAGAAAATAAAATCTTTAAGAAAAAAAATCACATTCTCTCTCCAGACCAGATTTGTAAGTAAATTTCTGTCCATCTTATTTTGGAAGTAATAGAACAAGTACGAGAAAAGAAGCTGCAGGAGTTGGTATAGGCTAAGCGCAAACATACACTGATTTCCAGCATTGACATGCTGTGTGTCTGCTAACAGCCCTGGAGTATCTCCCTCTGGCTGCCACACAGGCTGAACCCCTCCTCTCTACTAAAGCAAAGCTCTCACCTATATGCTGAGGCTGGAATCTGACATTCTTCTGGATTCACTCTTCTCTCCCCTCCATCTGACCTAGTGATTTAGTAAGTCATGTGGCATTTCCTAATCTCCGTCTTTACACTTACAGCTACTTTTCTAGGGCAGTCCTTCATCAGCACTCACTGTTAGTTGCTTTGCAAATGCTGTCAAGGGCTCTACTCTTTCACAGCCTGGCATCTCAGTGAGGGGCAATCACAGTCACTGTTTTCAGTTGAGTAGCTGGATGCTACTTTCTCTCAGTGACCAGCATTGTTGATGAAAAGTTACAACAATAACCACAAAACCCTACTTTCTTTCCAGTTATAATTTTATCATGAATTCCTGTTCTAGAATATTGATTCTGTAAATAAGAGGAAAAAAGATTATCACATATTAACATCCAGATGACTAGAAAGATAAACCCAAAGTGAGACAGGTGATGGAGGTAAAGGTGCTTGCAACAAGCCTAATGGCTTAATTTTGATCCTCAGGAAAGAAAAGAGCTGCCCTGATCTCCATGCTGTGACAGATGTGTGAGTGAGCATGCATACGTGCACTCACACGCGCACACACATACATGCACACACAGAAATAAATGTAATTTAAAAAATTAACAACAAAGCTGGACATAGTGGCACTCACCTTTAATCTCAGCATTTGGGAGACGGAAGCAGTTGGATCTCTGTGAGTTCAAGGCCAACCTGTTCTACATAGAGAGTTCCAGGACAGCCAGAGCTACATAAAAAGACCCTTCTTAAAACAGACAGACAGACAGACAGATGGACAGACAGACAGATGGACAAATAATAAATACTAAAACCGGAGATAGTTAATATTATTTGATGTTGACACTAAAGTGACTTTGAAGATGTTTATCCTCATGTAAAATCTAGGTAGTCAGAGATTGAAACACAAAATCTTATGAGCTAGAATCTAAAGAAGAAATAAGAAAAGCACATACAATCAAAGAAACCATAGCTGGCTTACCGAAATGCTTCATTCAGAAGCTGGTAATGAAAATGTTCTGGTGCCAGTCCTACGACCACAGCATTGGGATCACTTGTTTGTATTCCTGGCAATGGAAGAAAATGTCAGATTTAAAGTATCACAATGTGTAACAAGTTTCCAATATGTGCACATTTTGCTATCACCATAATTTGAAGTACATTTTAGAAGAGAGAGAAAGGAAGAGAGAGAGGGGTAGGTTAGGGAGAGGAGGGAAAAGAGAGACATTAATATTTTTCTATACTCTTCATATAGGTTTTTATAGCTATTGAGTGTCTAGAATACCTGAATTTAACAGTGTAACCTGCTATTTCTAGTGATTTCTGATTTCAAAATACTTTACTGATTACAACCAGGAGAACATCTATGAGTTTTATCAGAGCAACAGTGAGTGATGAGGGAATAGAATTCTAAGAGGCAAGGGAAATTAGACTTCTAATTGCCACGTGCATGACAAATATGGAAAGTATTATCAGGTAGAATTCTACAGTTTTATAATCATTTCCTAATCTACTTCTAGTTTCTTGCATACTAAAACATGTCTTGAGGCACTGGTGTCTAATAATAGGACTTCAATATGACAGACATGTTTACCTTCATAGTTTTTAAGTATGATTACAAGTTCTTTGGATTATGCATACACTAATTCCTATTTGCCTATCATGTTGTTCAGATACCCATTTCCAAATTTCTTTCTTACTAACTGCCATGAGTATTAAGTAACTTATTAAAGTTTGTTGAGGAAACAAACTAAAATAATTGCCTATAGTGAGACTGAGTGTTTTAATGTTAATTCTTTTTATTGCATCTACTACTGAATCAGAGATAACGCTGGTAAAGATATTTTTATTTTCTTCAAAAATTCACATATTTGGTTATTTTCATGTATATAAACATGTTCCACGAGGTACAGTTCATCACCAAGTGACACTATTTCTTCCAGCCCTTGCCAAGGATTCTGCTTTTACATTCCAATTATAGTTTACTGCTGCCACATCAGAATCTTACTTTTAAAAAGAGCTAGAATTTTAATATCATTTTACTACAGTTAGAAAGTAAAAATCAAATCAAATCTTGTTTTGCTATCCTTTTGTTTATTCAGAAGTAATTATGTTTATTACAGAATGGACTTGAGAAATTGCTGGCTTGTGTGGCATCCTAGGGCAGAGGCAGAGAATACCAAAACCGTAGGTGTCCACAAGGAGGCTGGCCTAAGACTAAAGCTCTGCTGGCCAGAAGCTCCACTCAGGCCTTTGAAGTAGAAGCTTGAGACACGGAGAAGTAGGAAGTCACTCCTCCAGAGAAGCAGCTACCAATCCTATCAGGCCCCAGCCGCAGTGCCTGTTGGGGCCACAGTCTGGCCAGAGAACACTTGCAGGGACCTTAGTGGCGCCTGGTCACTTCTGTGGGTGCCGCTGCACACTGCTTCTGGCTTCACAACACTTTCTCTCCAGCTCCCTTGACAGTTCTTTGGGCAACTATATGGCCGTGTACAATTTTACACTGTATGTGTATAGGTGTGTGCATGTGTGCTCGTATACATCAGCCACGGTGCAAGCAGGAAGGTCAGAGGACAAATTGCAGGAACCGATTCTCTCCTTCCATGGCATGGGTCCCCTTGGATCAAACCCACATTGTCAGACTTGGGCAAGTGCCTTTATCCACTGAGATATTTTGCTGGCCCATGACCTTTCTTGTTATGAAAATATCCATAAATAAGTGAAAGCAGACCCCCTAGAATCATGAGTCTGGACAGATCTACTATGCAGTTTTTCCCAACCATCAACATTTTGCTAATCAGCCCTACCATAGGAAATGTCTCAACACAGGGAATGTCAAACTGGCAACACACAAAGGCCTGTTGCCTTTGACTGTTCTTCTCTCATTCCTCATTCTGTAAGTTCACTTCTGCTTCCTGATGCAATTAGACACTAACCCTGGAGAAGGTCAAGCATTTGCATTTGGCTCGTTCTAGAGAAGCATTTAAGTTGTTCCTTACTCCTCATCTTTCCTGCACACAGGACATTAGATCAGGAGCTTAAATAGGCTCATACCCAACTTTTAAGCAGTCTATTTCATAGGCAATACTATGAGTTTCTTACTATATTACATCATGAAACAAGATTCCAGTTATTCCACTTCCAGTGGTGTCAAGATGGATCAGTGGAGTTGAACTGTTACCCAGATCCCTCCAGTGTGAAGGTCACATCACCCTTGCAGCTAATGCTTTAAAATCTATTGATACTCTCGCTTGTTTCTTGAGGGCTTATCAAGTGTTGGTGTTTAATTCTCTCATTTCTATTGTGATTCCTCCATAAAGAACTTAAGATGTTCTTGTCCTGTTCTTTTCAGAGTAAGGTCGCAGTCTCCAGTCTTGCCCTATTCTAGTGTGGACTGAGTATCACTGGGATTTTTGTCTGTATGGTATGTTGTAATCCACACCATTCTTTTTGATACTCAACCTATCCCTTCCAGTTGGTTCTACTGTTCTGTGGACATGCCCTCATTCATGAGGTCTTTAATTGTTTCCTTACTAACACAGTGCACCAGCAAGATTCACCTCCTGCCTTCCTAGGCAGGGAGCCAGCCCTTTCCCAGGAGCCACAGTAGGGAAATGGCAGCAGAGACCAAAGTGTGCACGGTGGGTTGCCACTGTTGAGAGACACGCTCAGTGGAAGACCTCACACCCTGCAAAACTTCCTGGGGTGGTAATAAATTTATTTTTCAGTTGAATGCAGTTAAAGTTGGTTTCTACTTCTACTTCTAATTAGAAGTAATAATTCTAATTGCTACACTGGTATATTTCCTACAAGTACAGGTCTGAAGGTCCTGGCTTACAATGAAAATATTCAAATCTATTTTTGCATATTGAGTCATGTCACAAAGTATGACAACAAAACAATGCAGGAAAAGCTTCAAGTAACTAGGACATTTTTCTATAGTTACTTTTTCCAAAATGAAAACAATTTAGTCCTTATTGAAAAATATTTCACACTCACTATTGAATACTTGTACTATCTAGAAGGCCCTGACTTATCTCATTTAACCAAGTTAAGAGAGCACATCCTGGATTTAGAGTTATAATACTCAAAATAATTCTTTTAAACCATGGCTCATGATTCACTAACAGATTATTAATTTGGAATGATCTAAGTAGCATTTAAAATCAAACAACCCAAACACATAATATAGATTTCACAAAGTGAGAATAGTAATCAACACACACACACACACACACACACACACACACACACACACACACACACGGCACTATACAGTGAGTCTCTTATTGTGGATGGTGGGCAAAAGGTGTGAGAAACATCAACTCAGACTCTGTTAGCATGGCAGGTGACCTGGAAAAGGTGAATCCAGAGGTGCAGAGGTGGCTGTCAAGTTCTAGTCTATAGCAGCTTCTGGTGTGGCAGAGCAGCTGATCAAGGGTTAGGAGGAGAAGGCACTGTGTTGCTACAGACAAGGTTGTTTATGTTTTATGGACCATTTCAATAAGAACAGGAAGTCTGAGTAGATGCCTCATCTGCATTTCAGGAATCCCTATATGAACAAGTTGTTTTCAATGACTTCCCAATCTCTCTCACCTTTGAAATCAGGCAATGCACGGTCATCAACCAGCAGCATGGGCCTGACTTGCTTCTGCTCTACTAAGTTTCGGGCTGCTGTCAGAGAAGTGAATATTTCATCTTCGGAGATCTCAAACTCCAGTTTTTTCAACCTTTCCAGTAGGTCTTGCTTGCTCTCTTTGGTTGTGTTGGTCACAAACCGAACTATCACAGAAGCAGCACGTAATCTGGAAAAGACAAATTCAGAAGCGCAGAGGCAGCGTTCACCTCCTATTTCATAACCCCGCCTAAGCTGGCCAACTGTTAGGACATGAGGACAGGGCACTATTGTTCTAGACAAAGGGCATTTTCATTGATTTTTTTTTTTGGGAAAGATTTATTATTTATACATTTGTGCCTGTACTCCAGAAGAGGATCTGCACTCTAGATCTCATTACAGATGGTTGTGAGCCACCATGTGGTTGCCGGAACTGAACTCAGGATCTTTGGAAGAACAGCAAGTGCTCTTAACCTCTGAGCCATCTCTCCAGCCCCAGTCATTCTTCTTTTTAATTTTCCTAGAATGCTTACAGATTATCTACATGCTCTGGGCAGTGCTTTACCTCCAAAAGCCAGAATGTCAAACTTTGAAAGCTGAATCGACTTTTGTGGGGCCTTTGCTGAGTTTAGTAAGGAAATAAAATGCCACTGTCCTGGCAGGGTCTGAGGGTGAGTTAGCGATCATGACAAAACTGAGACTTATGGAGGCAAGTAACTTCCCAACTTACTCAGCTAGATAGTAGTGGGGTATGACAGGGTTTTTGTGCTCTGGCATAGTGTTTTATTGCCCTTACTAAAAGAACTGAGGGTATTAAAGATTTGTGAAAGTAATTTGGAAGAAAGTATATTAAAAAAAAAAACACTGAGATGTTAGTATAGATAGCTGCACACAAGTTGAGTCACTGTGTTTATAAACAGGAACTACTTAGACAGTTCAGAGAGATCCTTTTTCTAAAGATGCATTTATCTATCTATCTATCTATCTATCTATCTATCTATCTATCTATCTATCTATCTATCCATCCATCCAATGTTCTGTCTGCTTATACACCTCCATACCAGAAGGGGGCAATAGATCTCATTATAGATAGTTGTGAGCCACCATGTGGTTGCTGGGAATTGAACTCAGAACCTCTGGAAGAACAGCCAGTGTTCTTAACCTCTGTGCCATCTCTCCAGCTGCCTCAGAGAGAGAGATCCTTAAAACTGGTTTTCTTGTCAGACTCAGCAGCTTGTAGAAGTGTGGAAAGTCTGTACAGTGAGTTCAAGGTCAACCAGAGCTACAGAGCAAGGCCCTATCCTATACTGAATGACTTACACACAGGATTGATTACATAATCTGGTTTTGAATAATAAACTGGCATGATTCAGAGAAAGAATTTGTGACTCCAGCCTTCTTTGGAAATATTCTTTTCTTGGTCCAACAGTATTTCAACATAAGATCTAAAAGTAATTATAATTTTACTATCGCTTAGAATTTACATTGATAGCCTGTTGCTTTTGATGTCTTCCTCAGAAGTCTATAGGGCATAAAAGTATTTGACACATTTGAAACAAGCAAATGAATATAACAGAAGAAAGTTTTAAGAATGCATCCTAAGAACACTAAGTAAACGTGTATGATTAAGTAATTCAGTGTATTCATGATTACCTCTATAATACCTATGCAGCACTTTTTAGCAAAACACATTAAATTCGGTAGTTTATCTCACAGAAGAAACAGACTATGTCAACTTGGCTGTTATCCTACTAATGAGAGTTACTATGTTATCCTACAATGAGATTTTTCATGAATTTTGTTTGAAAAAAACAAAACCAAACTTTTTGTGTAAAACATCCCTCAACCTCCTTTATCTGTTTCTATAAAAAAATCACAGAGGCCATGCCAGTGACTGATTCCCTGGCAGGAAAACCTGCCAGTGCCCAGACAGAACAATGAGTCTCCTGCCTAGTAGAGTGGCAGGCTCATAGGTTACACAGTGACACAGAGCTGTCCCCGTTCAGCAGAGGTGGATCTTCAGAGCGGTGAGACCTAATACTGATGTGCAGTTTTGCTGAACTTGTGGACAAAGACTTAAAGACAGGTAGAAAAATAAGTCCTCTTTTTGGAGCCAGAACTCACTGTTCAATGTGGGTTTTGATATATTCATAAAGGAATGTGATACTTAAGCGAATAAAAAGTAACAACAGTACTGACAACAGGTTTTCATCTTGAACATGAGGTCTGTAGTTGAAGGTATGTGTCTTACTGTGAATGAATGGTGTTTGTTTTAATGAAGCTTTAGCATAGTCACAGATCTGTAGTGTGAGGGCAACTTATGCTGATTGAGAGAAGTAGCAGGGTAGTGTCCATTCTTAAAAGGATTCTGAAGTAAACTGCTTCTAGAAATTAATGTTAATAATCTTAGGAAGGGAATGCTGAAAATGAAGTTGCCATCAGTATGTCCATAATTGAAGTGCAGAACAAAGAGAAGCAAATAAAGGCACTGTGGGCTGGGAGGGCGATTGGAACAAACATCAGCTCACTCTAACCAGAAGGCGATCTGGAAGAGAGACCTCGTTTTGGCTTTGTCTACTTTGATAAGTATTAGAGGAGTCACAAAGGAAATCCCTTAGATTAAAAAAAAAAAAAAAAAAAAAGAAAGAAGTTTCAATAATTTTGCCTAATTTTACCTATTTGAATAAAACTCCCTTTACATTTTGTAGAAAGTTGGCATGAATTTTTGGCTCAGTTTCTCTGGTGTTTTCTATGAGGAAAGAAAAATTAAATTTAGCTGTTAAAAATAAGCAGATCTGAAGATGTATCTCAGCTGGAAGAGTGTCTGCCTGGCGTGCACAAACCCCCAAGTTCTACTCCCCAGTTCAGTATCAACGGTGGCATGCACCTGTAATTCCAGCCCTGAGAGATTAAAATAGGCTCAGAAGGGCAAGGTCACCTTTGGCTACATTTTGAGTCCAGGGCCAGCCTGAGATCCCTGAAGAAGCAAGAAAACAAGCACTAGGAAATCTATTCAGACACTCACTGGTCAGCAGACACCCTCCCTGGTCCTTGAAGGCTTGACTCAGACAGAGATTGTGTCAAAGGATGGCAGTCTAGCTGTGCACCCAGCTGTCTTTTGGCTTTAACTACGCCCATCATTCCTCCAATTACAAGACTGACATCATGACTCTACATGAGAATGACAGCTCTACCTGATGAGCATAGACATACTGGCATTTTTATGTTTGGGTCTCTGAATGGACAGTAAGCACTGCAGAGAGGGTGAAGCCTGTGTTAACTGCTCCCCTCATTTCCAGCAGCACTAATGCTTGTCACCTGGTTTTTTTTGATTAACAGCACACAGTGAACATTCTAGGGTTTGAAAAGACAAAGTACCAAATTTTGTATCGATTCTGAAAAACTCTAAATTTTTCTTGATGACACCCAGAAGCAAACACCCACATCCAACTCACTTTGTGAACATCTGTATGTATGTGCACATGTGGGTGGCTGTGCACATGTGTGTTCATGCGTATGGCTAGTGGACAACCTTACTTCTTTGACCTGGCCGCCTCTTTTGAGACAAGGTCTCCCTTTAGCCTGAAGTTGTGGACTTGGCTAGACTGGCCAGCAAGGGAGCCCCAGGGATCCACCATACCTGGCTTTCATACCTGGGTGCTGGGGACTGAACTCAGATCTTCATGCTTGCATGGCAAGCACTTTATTTAATGAGCCATCTCTAGCCCCTCAGTTCTCTTTAATACACTTTTATCATGTGTTCTCTGCTTGTTTCTAGATTTGTTTAGTACTATAGTTGGTGAATCAGAAATGTAAGAGAGAGAGGGCATGGTGGTGCACGCCTGTAATTCCAGCACTCAAGGAAGCAGAGGCAGGTGGATTTATGAGTTCGAGGCCAGCCAGGTCTACAGAGTGAGTCCAGGATAGCCAAGTCTACACAGAGAAACCCTATCTTGAAAAACCAAAGGGGGGAAAAAAGAAATATAAGATAGTCTTTAATCTCTGGAAGTATTAAATTAAGTTGATGGAAATCTCAAAAATCCCAAGCCTTTTAATCAAGGATTATTTTTAACAGTTATAAAACTCAGAGTTAGATCTTAGGTGATCAGGAGGCAGAACACGCCTGTGTGCCTTATCTGTATTTTCGTTGGATTTCAGGATCATGTAATTTTCCTCCAGTGGTATTTATTCTATATATTAAGACTTAAATTATTATTTTAGTTTCTTGAGTCTTTATCCCCAAATTTACATACCAGTTTTAAAAAAGCAGCAGAGCCGGGGAGGGAGGAGAGAGAACAAAGAGATTAGAGCAAAAGGCCAAACCTAATAAAGGAGAACAATGTTCGGGATATTACAGTGCATACGTCTTCCAGCTAAACCCAAGGCAGTTCCTCCACCTATGGTACGCTGGTGAAATGCCATCTCAAGGCCATCCATTTGGCTAATGATCTGCCTTGGTAAAGCGGCACTTAAAAACGTATTTGTCGCCTGAACCTGGAGGATAGCTTGCCTTTTAAGAGCTTCCTGTGCGCCTGGCACAGCTGCGTCTTCAATGTGCAGTGTGCCACTGAGATCTACCAAAACAGCTCTCAATGCCCGGCGTGCTGCCATCCTTCATTCCCTAGGAGAGAGCAAATGAAATTAAAAATACAGTTTAACAAACAATGGACAATTAAAAACTGGTAAGCAATCAAAAATACCATTCACATCAAGGAAGATATTGCTTAGCGTTAAGCTGCTTCTCTTTTGGAAAAAAGTGTTTAAAAAAATCAAAACCCCAACATTTCATGCATGAAACTTTTACAATGCTTAGGTTTTTATATATTTTCTTTTTAATTGGGTTAAAACTTGAAAGGGAAATGCTAAAATGAGATGCTACAAATTACTTTCAGGTTTCTCAGAATAAATCTGGTAAATGATACGTTTTATTTTTAAGTATGAGAATAATGAATACATAGATAGAACACTACATTAATAAGGTCTTTTAATTTTTGGTTATGGACAATTAAAACATTCTAATTGTCACTGCTATGTTCTGTGTGGCCACGGGGCTGTCAGTATTTATAGGTTACTGAGGGGGGAAAATCAAGTTATAATAAAAACAAATAAGCTATATATATATATATATATATATATATATATATATATATATATATATACATATTATGTACATATATATACACACACATAATTGTATGATTATACATATACACAATTATATGTGTGTTTAAAATAATGTCTCATATAGTTCAGGCTGAACTTCCAGCTGAAGATGACCTTGATCCTCCTGCCTCCGCCTCCCAGCCACACCTACTTTTTACACTGTTTGATATTGAATCTTGAACTTCACTGCATGCAAGGCAAGCATGCTCCATGTTGCAATTTTTCCCTCAAATACTTGCTAAATACTTAGTTGTTTAAATTATTTGACAAGGTCTTGTTATATAGCCCAGGCTAACCTTGAATTCACAACCCTTCTGCCTTGTAAGAGCTGGGGTTACGGCCTATGCTACCATGTCTGACCCCTTTTATCTCTATTGTGAGTCATAGCATATAAGGATAAATGCAGTTTATAGATTATTAGTAAGGAGAGCTTGAACTACAGAGGATTAGGAAAAGGAATGAGATTGTTTTAGTTGAGACTTAGGATTTGTTTTGAGGGAAAACAATCAAGTTATACAGTAAAAGTAATCATTTATATATATGTACGTGCACACACACACACGTCTTACTAAGGAGCCCTACCTGGCCTGGAACCACTCTGTAGACCAGGTTTGCCTCCAATTTGCAACAATGCTCCTGCTTCTGTCTCCCAGTGCCAGCATTATAAGCCATTTGCCACCATGCTTGGTGATTTACAAGTTCTTTTAAAATTAGCTAATCCATTTATTAGTCATTTATTTTTCCTATTTGTTTCTTGTCTTTACAAGGTGTCTTAGTTAGGGTTACTATTGGTGTGATGAAACACCATGATCAAAGAAACTTGGGGAGGAAAGGGCTTATTCAATTTACACTTCCACAGCACTGTTCATCACTAAGGATGTCAGGGCAGGAACTCAAACAGGGCAGGAACCTGGAGGCAGGAGATGATGCAGAGGCCATGAAGGGGTGCTGCTTACTGGCCTGCTCCCCATGGCTTCCTCTGCCTGCTTTCCTATAGAAGCCAGGACCACCTGCCCAGGGATGGCATTGTCCACAATGAACTGGGCTCTCCTCCATCAATGCTAATTAAGAAAATGCCTTACAAGCTAACCTAAGCCCATGGGGCCTTACAGACTAAAACACCAACCAAAGAGCATGCAGGGACTGGGCCCCCTACACATATGTAACCGGTGGACAGCTTAGTCTTCATGTGGGTTCCCTAGCAATTGGAGCGGGACTGCCTCTGACATGGATTCTGTTGCCTGCTTTTGGATCACATTCCCCTAGATGGGCTGCCTGGTCTGGCCTCAGTGGACAATGTGCTTAGTCCTGATTGACGTGATTGCCAGGGTAGGTTGGTGGGGCGCCCCTTTTCTGAGAAGGGGGGGAGGGTAGGACTGGGAGGAGGCTGTGATCAGGATGTAAAGTGAACAAGTAAATTTTTTTAAAAATGCCTTACAGCTGGATCTTATGGAGGCATTTTCTCAGTTGATGCTACCTCCTTTCAGATGGCTTTTTAGCTTGTGTCAAGTTGACAAAACTAGCCAGGATACAAGGAGTGTTTTTGTTAGCTATACAAAAAAGGTATTAAGGACAATACCATTATCCCATTTACACATTATTCAGCTTCTGAAGACAGAGACACAGTCAAAGCCCAATTCATCTTCTTACAGAATCAGTGCTTTATATTAATGAGGATATAAAGTGTGCACACTGAGCAATTTGCCACATCATTCCCTATCATGTTAGGTGTAGGTTGCTATAGGTAGCTCTGAACATTCATTTTTTACTAGTGTACTCTAGTATATAAATGCACCATAATTATGTCCTGCTAATCATAAGCAATCACAGTTTTACTATTTGATTATACCACAAAGGACATCTATCAAGTTTGCATGTCTCCTTGTGGATAACTGTGAGAATTTCTCTGGGGTCTTGCTGGGTCTGAATGTGTACACTCACCCTATCCTTATAGAATACTGTCAAGTTGCAATCATGGTCATTTTATACACTCAGCACAAAACTCCACGCAAGAATCTATTAATTTAAAGAGAAATGCTGGGTGTGGTGGTGTAGGCCTTTAATGCTAGTTCCCGAGTTCAAGAGCACCCTGTTATATAGTGAGTTTGAGACCAGCCTGGGTTATACACCCACCATTCTATCCTATCACCCCCCAAAAAGAAAACAACGAATTCTGCTTGTGTTTGCCAGATATCTACTGGAAAAGAGTGCAGACCAAATATATATATATATATATATATATATATAGATAGATAGATAGATAGATAGATATAGATAGATATAGATATATAGAGAGAGATAGATAAATAGAGAGTGGTACAGTCAGGGCTGAAGACACAGCTCATCTTGCACAGGATGGGGTTTAGTTCCAAGCACCCACATGGCAGTTCCTAACTGCCTGTTCCAAGTAACTTGAGTTCCAAGGAGCTACAACATTCTCTTTTGACCTCCTTGGGCTTCTGTCTGCACACAGATACACTCACGCACTCATACATGCACATAATTAAAAAAAAAAAAAGGCTACAGTCAATCAAGCCTAAGTGCAAAATCCTCCCTTTTATGAGTCTTAATATTCTATACTGATCTTTTGTGACCTTAAAATGTTGTACATGCCTGTGATCCTAGCATTTGGGAGGCTGCAGCAGGATCACAGCAAGAGGCCAGTTTGGGCTATATAGCAAGTTCATGATCTACATGAGCTAATTAGTTAAGACCTTGTTCCATAACTAAACAGTAACCAAACATTATTAAAGAACAGACTAGAAAAACATCACCAGAAAGAACTGTACTTAAACAACTGTCCAATTAGTGCCAGGGAATAATCACAAAAACTGATGGTTTTAATCCCTCCAGAAGCACCCAAAGGTGTAATGTTATTTTAAAAAGCTTACATTTAAAAAATTATTTCCATAGGCCATACATGTGTGAAGCTCTAAGAGGAAGGGAAAACAGAACTTAGATGCTCCAGCCAAACTTCAAAACACAACTCACTTCTTCAACTAGTCCTATTAAGCCTTGGTCACATCTGCCAGGTTCTCCACTCTTCAGAATCTTTGTAATTCCTGTTAACTGAACCACAAAGTGTATTTGACGCAAGAAACACTTGGTACCCATGGGCTTGGTGCCAAGAGTCCCTAGAGAAAGCAAAGTCGGAAAGTCCTTTTTCTAAAGTAGTACAGTAACAGCCATCCCTTGTTACTAGATAATTGGAATCATCTTTCAATACAGAACTTAAAACAATGTGAATGCTGTGCACAGTTGTTACACTGAATCCTTTAGGGAATAATGACGAGAAATTCATATTGTTTAGCATAAATAAAATTTTATTTCTCCTTTAGACTATTTCTTGGCCTCCCTCTTTCATTACTTTTTTCCTTTTTTTGTACTTTTAAGACAAAGTCAGCCCAAGCTGGCCTTGTACTCATGAATCTGTCTCCTGAGTGACAGAACTGCCAGTGCCTATCATTGCAAAAAAACTGCATCCAGCTTTTTTGGAGTAGTTCTGATCTGCAGTTGACTGGATGCATAGATTACAAATCGTGCAGATATGGAGGGCCAACTGTGGTGATAAATAGGAGTATTAACCTAGAAAGAGATACAAGGGCTTCACAAAGAGTCTACGGTTTTGTTCTAATCTGGAACCAACATTGACCATTACCCTTAGTCTGAACAAATTATATAGAATTTCTCTTGGAAGAGTTATAAACAGCTGGACCATTGAGTTGAGGCAGGAATAAGGAAAAATAAACAAAAAATAAAACAAAACAAAAGCCAAGCAAAGAAAAAAACATAAACGACTGATGTGAACTGTTCAGTGCAAAGAAGAAAAGCACATTTACTTTTCTATCAAGCAGAACTGACCCAAATACTGCAGAGTGCAGTTGCTCTTTAAAAAAAAAAAAAAAAAAAAAAAAAAAAATTCAACTGGACTAGTTCAATGTTCACTTGAAAGCTGCTCTTTTCTCTGCAAAGCATGGGCGGGTGGCAGTACTGGCAGTCCAGATGCTAAGTCAGTCAGTCTACCACCTAAGTGTCACCCTCACTTTTCTTATCTTTACGACTATCTTAGTTTTAAAACCACCTAAAACCCCAACTCCTAACTCTTAGTCCGGCCCCAAACCATTCCCTGGACCGCAGGAGTGGCAGCTGAGTACAAGGACAAAGGAGGGCAAGCATGCAGGGGCATGAATCTCCCGAACTCGGGAGATTCTTAGCTGCTTAGTCTGTTTCTTCTTTGCTGAGAGTATTCAACACCATGAACAAGTGTTCCAGACTTGAAAAGGCCGCTCTCTGTATCTGAAGTTCAGGAGACAGGAGATATAACGGCTATTTAAAAAAAAAAAAAAAATCACCAAGATAAATACAATGGAAGGGTGGTGAATTTCACAAAACCTATCAAAGGTATTTGTGGCATATAATTTTTAAAATGTGCATAGATATGATAAAACATCAGATTTCAAAGAAATCATTATCATGCAAAGCTCGAGTTTTTTAAGCCACTTGGACTCTCCGGGTTTAAAATGCATCCCTTCCCAGTATAGTTCCAGACATTTTGGGAGATCACTGTGTGTCAATGAATGATACTATTATTCATCCAGCCATTCCCCTATTAAGTCTTCTGCAGGCTCCCCACACCCTCATTGTTCAAACAATGAACAGTGGTGTACAAAGCGGTGTCCTCCTCTTCAGCCGATTAAACCTCACTCCCACACGTTCCAGGCAGCTTGCTCAGTCTTAAGACTTGCGCTTCCCTCATCGATGGGTCTGAAACAGCCCCTATCCTTCACCATCCTTTTCCCCTGTGGCCACCTCCTTCAGTGCTCCTTCAGGTATCATTTCCCTGGTAACTTCAACTTCCCTTTGGCGTCTGTGCATCCCCAGTATAACGCCTACCACCCTTGCCCAACCTGCCTGTATCTCCCACTGAACTGTAGAGCCCTGTAAATGGAAGGGTCATTGTCTTTTCCTCTGTGGACGCTCTAAAGACTAAACTCATGCATTTATTTCTGAGCTGAGAAGACTTAAGAGGAAGGTCCTCTTTTTTTTTCAAACTCAAACGCAATGGCTTCTACCTCTCGGGGGCAAGGTTCCTCGGCTCCTGCATTCTGCCCTAACTCGAATTCCAGGGTCTGGGGAGGCTGGCGTCCACATTATACAGGGCACAGACGGTAGGTGCGACCACTCGCCCTGGGAAACTGGGCCCAGATAACCTAGCACGGACCCCTGGCGGCCAGTTCTGCGCATGCGCAGGCCTCAGAGGGGCGGTCACCACAGGACGCGAGGAGGCCCGGCCCGAGCAGCGCGACCCTCGAAGGACGCGCAGGCTTATTCCCCCGACCGGCTCACTGCAGATGCTGCCTCCGGCAGGGGCGCGGCCGCCATTCCCGAGCCCTCCGCCTCTTGGCTGCGCGCGCCTCCTCACCCTCGTCGCCCCGCCGTCCTCTGGAAAAGCCAATGCGCCGCCTTGCACACCACCCGACCCGGATGCAGTCCTGACGCGCCGGAAGTCCCGCCCAGTGTCCCAGGGCAGTATCCGGAGTCCCCCGAGCGCCTCTGGAGGGGAGGAGACGGCAGCAGCAGGCGAGCAAGCAGCCTGTGGAGCCCAGATGCGCGAAGAAACCGATGCTTCTGCAATTGCTCACTATAGAGCTCCATGGCGTAGCACCGTGTCTCAATCGCTGCCTCCTCCCTTCGTCACTTCCCTATTTCTTGTTCCTTCAGAGGCTTCAGAACTATTCATAATCCTCCAAAATCCCTTGCCCCAAGTCTATTTCGGTACCTGAATAGCGTTGGTATTTACTTATAGGTCCCACCAAGCCATCCAAACTGTGCCTTCAGCTTTCTTAGTCTTCCTTCCGTGAGAGCTCCCATGGGCTTATCTGTTTTTAAGTGAGAAAGATCTTGGTCCACTTTCCTCGGCCTTCCTTACCGCCCCTTTCTGCCACACATTAGGAGTCACAACTTGTCTCCTTTCGAGCCAAATAAATTCTGTGCCGGCATAGGCATCTTTCTGTGTTCACTATTCGTGAGGGCTAATTTTAACTGTCAACTTGACTACGTTTAAAATCACCCAGTGACAAACCTTTGGGCACGTCTATGATGGTGTTTCCGGAGTTTTTCCAAGGGAAGGAGCTATCCTATGGACCGAAGCCCCAGGCTCATTGCAAAGGGGTTGTTGGGAAGAAGCCAGCATCTAGGCGTCTTGCGGAGGAATGTGACAAGCAGTCTCCTGTTTTTGCTGCCATGCATCTCCCCACTGTGATGGACCATAAGCCAAAAGAAATCCATCTGAAGTTGCACTTGTCAAATATTTTATCACACCAGTGATACCATCAAAATGACAACTTCAGGGGCAGTGTGATGAGACAGAATACAGCTTACCCGTCTGGAACCTCTGGGCGAGATTGCTGCTCTGACTGATGGTGCTTTTTTGGAGCACCATCTGGCACTGTCTCTGCCCAATGTTACAGTCAACAGTGTTGACTTTTTAAAGATCTGCTTAGAGGCACAAACTTGGACACAATCATCTTCGGTCTTTTAAAAAAAATAAAACAAGGTGTTAGTTACCAAGACTGGTTAACTCTGAGGCCAGAGAACATCCTAGGACCAAGCTCCTCAGGAGCCATGAATTCGAGGACATTTTCTTGGTCCAGCTGCGAGCCCTTAAGTCCAAATAAAAGACCAGCCCTCTCCAATTGGGACATTACCAAAAGGTCTTCAAGACCTGCTCCAGTTTTAGAAGTAACTTAAAAGTTACTCAGGGTCCTCTTGATTTATGTCAGCAATTAAGTTAATTCACTGAAGAAACAAAAAGGCTATGAATATTAACATTCATTAAATTTTTACTTGGCAACTTTAGAGTAAAGAACAAAACAGAGGTCAACAGATTCAGAATGCTAGGTTTATATAAGGCACAAACCAGATGCTTGAGGTGGAAAGTCAACTTTATTTATAAAAGTTTTCCTATACAGCAAGATTCCACCTAAGCCCTTTAAATTATTGTAACTGAAACATTTCACATGGCATTTGCTCAAGTTTAAGTCTTCCTATGTAAAACTGTACCATAGTTTTAGGGGATGAGCAAAGAACCTCACAAAGTTGGCCCAAGACATTAACAAAAGACATCAAAACAAACCAAAACAAAAACAAAGACAGTTATCTAGCATAAATGGTCTACTGACAGAATGAGCAACTAAGAATCATAGTTGTACCATGCTACTCCACCAAGAAATGGATGTCTGACCTGGGAGAGGCAAATGCTTCACAATAAACGGTCCGCTTGAGCAGCTCACTTTGTGACTGTATGGGCTGATTTTTGCCACCTAATAGTTATACTGATTTTTTATCAAACAAATCGTTATAAAAAGGGAAGACTTTCTACCAATGAAAATATGTAAATAGTCTGGCCTCATGGTTCAGGTCAATTAATAAACAGCATAAGAAAAACTTGAAGCAAAACCACAGTTAACAATTGGTTTATGGAACCAGAATTTTCCCTGAAATCAAGGTATTGCCCCATATAGTTATTAGACTAGTAAACCAAAGAGCTCAAAATTGCCAAAATTACCAATTTGCCAATTAAATGTAATTGTTACTTTAAGAGACTCTTTAAATTTACATAGGAAGTTAATTACTCTCAGGTCATATCTAAATGGGAAGGAATTCCAAAACTTTGGAGAAAAGTCCATCCCTGAGTTGTGAGACAGAGCAGCATCTAATGGAACAGAGGCAGCAGTCCTGTGCATTAACAACCTTGACCAATTTTAAATGAAGCAAGTTTGTTCCAATCCTGGAGTATTCCTGCCTCTAATGAGCTGATCCCTTCTGTACTGAAACTACAAGTGCAACTTAAAAAAAAAATCAAATAAAATAGAAAATCTGGTTTTATTGTTGACTTTACATTTTTTTCAACTGCAAGATGAGCCTGTTGAAACATGAATATTCCAGTCACAACGGAAATAGTGACTTTTGAGAGGGTATCTTTTCCTTTGAGTCGATAACTTCCCAACGATGCTCAGCCAAATAACAAAAGCAATACAATAGTAACTGAGTTTACTATTATCAATGGCACTGAAAGGGAAAAGAAAAGTTCGTTACTATAAAAAACAAAAACAAACAAAAGAGAGGAAAATTAAACAGTAGCAAGTAGCTTCCAAGGAGGATGGAATATGCTATCATACCCATACTGTGATAATAATAGTAGAAAAACAGACTATTACAAAACTGAGGATATTTTCTTTTGGTGGATGGTAATAAAACAGGGATGCCTCTGTAACCCTGGCTGGCCTGGAGTCTACTGTACAAACCAGGCTGGCCTTTAACTTTCACAACCTCCTTTCTCTGCCTGCCAAGGGATGGGACCACCACGCTTGGTCTCACTGCACATCTATATGCATAGAGGCATTTTTGGATGGTTCTGGCATAGCTCTGGGAACATAGAGGACCAGACAGATCTATATGGCCGCACACTTAAGTTCAAAGAAGGTTCTGTAGTGTTATCATGAAGGATGAAATTATTAACAATGAATCCAAAGTTATGATTAAGATATGAAAAGTCTCTGGTCCCAGTGTTTAAATACAACATGTCTGAACTCTTTTTTTGACTAAAGTATTACTCCAGAGTATTTTTCAATACAATGACAGATTCAGAACCTTTAATTTTCTCCTGGAAAATCTTCATGTTTCTACATTTCAACATGGAAGGCACAGTTTCTAAACAGCAAGGACATGACTGTCTTTCTATCCTGACAGGTAACACACAGAGTAGACTCGTAACATTGCATTTCCTAGAAGCTGTGATGTAAGAAAGAGGCCAGCAACTTTCAAACAGTAAATACAGGTTACAGAAGACAAGGAAAACCTGATAGTTCACACTCTCAAATGCTTTGCTTCTAATATCCTTCTGCAAAATTGTAACTTAAGATGCCCTGTAAGTTCTTCTTACCTCTCATCACAGTTCTCACCGACCGAATAAGGTTCATTAGTTGAGATTTAATTCCTGGCTCCTCTCCGAATCCACCAATTCCCTGGTCTGTTCCCCAGCCAACTGTGCAAGATAAAGATGATTAGCTGAGTTAAATGTACTATGCGCTTGTCTTGTTCCCTCATTAGTCATCTTTTAAAAATTAGTTTGAGCCCTGTAAAGACATAAAGTATAAAGTCATATGTCTTAAAATTAAAATATGAGTTCAATAGTTTTTTTCTCTCTTGGGAGTGGCAACAACCATATTCTCTTCATTCTACTTTGAGTTTATAAAATAATCTAGTTCAAATGATTCCAAGGTGCTCAATTCACTGAAGATGGCAACTGTTAACAACCTATTCTTTTTCCTTCTTTAAAGTTATCAAAGTACCTTTCCTCAATGCAGAACAACAACAAACAAACTCAAAGCATAATGCTAGAGTAAGTAATTACTTACTCAATTAAAAAGCCGCATTATCTAACAAAGTATCAATGAGAAAATGCAGTAGCTGGAATCATGTGGGCAAATTTTAATGTGCCGTTTAGGTAAGCCTTCAGAGCACACGGTTTTCCATTCTCTTTGATCTTTCTTCATTTCTGCATTCTGGGTTCTCTGTAAACAAGTCTTTTACCTCTGTTTGACATTTACCCATTTCAAATCACTCTTATCCTCTATCTATTAGGTTTTTGCTGTTGTTATTACTTTCTTCTAAAGACATGTCCTCATTTCAGCAATTTATCCTTCTCTTGTCCTCATTTCAGGTCCCCGTTTTACTCACACATGACTACAGAGTTTAATTCCTCGCATGCTAACCTCTAAACCTGAAGACCAAGAACAAGTCTATTTTATCCACGAAAAAAACAAGCATCAGGAAACATTCACTTAATTGGCTTTTATTGGGCTGAAATAATGTTTAAATAATGGCTGCCTGCATTTTTGTCATGTTGTGCATGACACTAATTTAGAATTCAACTTCACGAAGAGCCAACTTTAGTTCTGACCTCCCACCTCCCCTGGCTGAGGGTCTGCTTCCAGGTCTTCAGCTCTCAAGGGTGGTAGTGGTTTTGGCTTTTACTGTGTAATCCATCGCAGTTGTTAATACCACAGCTGTTCAAGTTAGACGTCTCTTATAGCTCACTGTTTCAATCCCTTTAGATTCTTCCCTTAAAGAGTTAGGACTTTCTACCTCAGAATTTGTATGATGTTCACTAGACCACACAACCGTTACATTAGCACTCTGTAGTGTGTTAATGTGAGCTGGAACCACCCCTACAAACACTAAGGGACAATGGTACAGACAACTGCCCATCAACTGTCAAAGCTTCTGATCCGGGTCTGTCACATGGGGCTGACCTAATATGCCCAGGTCACAGCAACTCTTCCTTCTCTTTGTTCCCCAAGTCCTACTTATTGTAGAGACTTTCTTCACATTGGTAGGTGTTTCCAAGCATTTCCCATTATATTGCAAATTCTTGGAGGACAGGGACTGCAATTCAGCCACATATCTTCATGTTTCCACTCTTCCCCATACCACAGCAAGTACTTCAAAAATTGTTGTGGAACTGAGCTAATTGTAGTGGACTGAGTTAATGGACTAATGGGATAATGGAAGACAAGATGAATTCTTGGCTGTGGTATTGAACTAAATTATAGTAGACTGAGTTTATACTGAGATAAGGGAAGATAAGGTGAATTCTAGGATCATGATCATAAAATTTCGGAATAACCCCATTTATTTATATTACACATGAATTTAAGATGAAGGAAGAAGGTTCCTTGGGGAAAGCACTGGCTGTGCAAGCAAAAAGAGCTGATTTCAAATCCCCAGCACCCACTTTTAAGACAGCTGCAGCACACATCTGCAATGCCAGTGTTTGTATGGACAGATAGGAAATGGAAACAGGAAAGTCCCTGAAAGCTTGAGGGCCCGCAACCCTGGCTCCCAGAAATCTTTTTTCATTAGGTTTTAAGAAGATGCTTACACATATTTTTAATATAAAAGGAGTAAATTTTAGTAGGAAAAAAAAAGGCCTTTTATAACATTAAGCTATTCTTCAAAACAACAGGCAAAATCCTGGCAACAGTAGGAGTTTCCAGAAGACAATTATCAGCACTGAAATAACTGACAGGCAGATGTTCTGGCTTACTGAAGCCCAGTCTCCATGCTGCCGAATGAAAACAGGTAGAAGTTTGGGTAAAGAGCAATTCATCTGTGAATACTCCACAGACAGACACAGTGGTGACATGTGAGGGAACAGGAAAAAGAGATGTTTATCACAGCTTTCCTCTTACTGCTACACGGGGCTTCTCAACTGCTTGTTCAGGAAATTGATGTGCGCTCGTGGTGGGGTGTGCATGCACCTGTGTGCACAGAGAGACGCGAGGTCGACGCCAGGTGCCTTCCTTAACTGCTCTCCACCTTACATCTTGAGGTAAGTCTCCAGCTGAACCCAGAGCTCACGGATTTGAGTAGTCTAGCTAGCAAGCCTGCTCAGGCAGCCCTTGTCTCCACCTCTGGAGTGCCGGGGTTACAGGCAGGTCACCAAGCCCACCTGGCGTTTATGTGGATGACAGGGATTCAAAGTCAAGGCCTCAGTCTTTTATGGTTGGCACTTTGCCAACTTAGCTATCACTCAAGCCTCAAACAACTGGTTTTCTTGTGTCCCACAACCGTATTAAGCTTGTTTGTTATTAGCCTTCAGCTTTCTAGTGGACTTTTCCAGATCTTCTATATATGCAAGAATATATTATCTGCAAACAGACAGTTTTGCTTTTTGAACCTCCCAATGCAGATCTCTTTGATTTCTTGCTTCTTATCAAATTTCCCTAGCCAGAATCTTCACACAATGTTAAACAGAAACAGCAAGAGAGGACCTCCATGTCTTATTCTTAGTCAGGGAAAGCATTCAGACGTTCAACAGTTAAGTATGATGTTAACTGGACATTTTCATAGGTAACATATGGCTGAGGAATTTCCTTCTATTTCTAGTTCAATAAATATGTGTCTGTACAGGCTGGAGCTTAAAATCAGGTGCCTTCCTAAATCACTCCCCACATTATTTTTTTGAGACAAATTCTCTCACTGAACCTATAGATTGTAGATTACACTAGACTAGCTGGCCAGCAACGTCATTAATGCGCACAAGCCACACCTGAACTTTATGACAGTGCTGGGGATTGCAGCTCACATCAGCTTGCTTGTACAGCAAACAATACCAACTAAGCCATTTCTCCAGCCCCAATGATGAACAACACTACTACCAGAGTACCGGGCTTTTCAAATGCTTTCCTGTGCCTACTGTGTTGGCTATGTGATTTCTGTTGTCAATATGATGAAATGTTGAACCAATCCTGCAATTCTGGGTAAATCCCACTTGATCATGATGAACAGTGTTTTTATACATTGGTAGATTTTTTACATATATTTTTCATATATTGATATTTTATTTGTATGAGTATGTGTGTGTGTCTGCTTAATTTATGTGTACCACAAGCATGCAGGAGCCAAAAGAGGGCACTGTGAGCCACCATGTGCATGGTGGGAACCCAACCTGGGTCCTTTAACTCCTTGAGCTGCTTTTCCCTTTGATGCATGAATGCTTTAAGTGGAATCAGAGGCATCTGATTTTTACACTGCCACTAATCACAGCTGCTCTGCTGGAAGGTGGGTTCAGAAAGGTCCAGACCTCCATCTGGAGCTCTCTCCAATGAGAGTCCTGCTTCCAGATCCTGACACAGTTCAGTGGGAGAGCTCATGCCTGTGTGCACAAGGCCCTCAGTTCAAAGAAAGGTTTTTCCACATTAACAAAATCAAAACTTTTATGTGTAAGGATGTTTTGTCTGTATAGGTCCATGCACCACATACATGGCGGGTGCCTTCGGAGACTTGAAGAGGACATCGGATCTGCTAGAACTGGGGTTACAGGTGGTTGTGAGCACCACGTAGGTGGTGGGAATTGAACCTGGGTCCTCTGGAACAGCAGCCAGTGCTCTTAACTGCTAAGCCATCTCTCTAGTCCCATTTTTTTCACATTTTAAAATAATCACCTAAGTATATATAATACTCTCAATTACCTAAGTATATGTGTCTCTGGGTAAGCAAGGCATAAAATCTTTATGATGTGGCACTTTAAGGAAAAGATTGTTTTCTTTCAGAAGCCTACTTTCACCATTCTCACTTAGACCCTCAATGCTCTCCCAACTGGCTTGGTGTTTAGTATGATAGACGGTACTATGTTTAAACCTGCCATTCTGTATAATTAACATGTTCATATAAGGTCATTACTTCTTTTTGGAAAATAATTTTTTGGTTGGGGTGTGGGGGGAGTTCTTTTGTTTGGTTTTTGAGACAAGGTCTCCAAAGTCAGCCTCCAACTGCCTGTGCAGCTAAGGCTGACTATGACCTTCTGACCTTCTTCCTTCACCAAGTGCTGAGTTGTCAAAACATGCCTCTGTGACCAGTTTTATGCTGCGACTTAAGGCTGGGGCTTTCTGCATCCTAGACACTGCCTCTACAAACTGAGCTATGCCTCCAGCTGAGAAACATTCACTGAAAGGGCCATCCCTCAAAAACCCAAACAACAACAGAAGATTCTTTTTGTATCTTTCTGTGCTAAGACTAAAGGCATGTGACACCACTGCCCAGCTCAAAAACTGTCATTTTAATGAAACTCCCCTGTCTGTTTTCTGGTTTCTAAAATCCATTAGATTTTCCTGTCAGCTGTCTACCGCCACTTAAACGTTACTAGAGGGATCTGTAGTCCTGAGCACCAACTCTGTGTGTTCCCTCTTCCAGCACTTTATTTTTATTTATTTATTTTCCGTTTTTGGAGACAGGGTTTCTCTGTGTGGCCTTGGCTGTCCTGGACTTGTTTTGTAGACCAGGCTAGCCTCCAACTCACAGCCAACCACCTGTCTCTGCCTCCCTGAGCGCTGGGATTAAAGGCCTGCGCCACCACGCCCAGCCTAGTACTTTGTTTTTATTTACCCCGGGTATGTGTGTGCAGTGCCTCCCTGGAACTGGAGTTACAAAGAGTTGTGAGCCAGCACGTGGGTGCTGAGAACCAAATCTGGGCACTACTCTGCAGGAGCAACAAGTGCTCTTAACCACTAAGCCATGTCTCCAGACCTTTTTTGCAGTAATTTTATCTCTTCACATAGCTTCATTTATTATCTGTACTTAACACATCCAAATTTTAATCTCCACTCTGGTTCATTTCTGCAATCTTTAATCCATCAACTATTCTACATCTATTGCACACCCCATAGAAATCTCAAAGTGAGCAAGTCAGACTTATTTAATTATCATTTTAGTTCCTGATGTACCACCACCATCCAATTTTCCTCCATTTTTTTTTCCTAACACCATAAAAGCATTTCACTCAGTGGCTTAAGCCAGGAAACCAGAATTTTCTGCCTTTATCTTTTCTCCCTCACTGCCAGTATTCAACATGTTCTTTGTGTGTGGCTGGGGGCGGCAGGGCTTACACACAAGCATGCTACCAAGAGCTGTGTGTCCAGCCTTCCTTTTACTTCCCCAGACAAGGTCTTGCTAAGTTGCTCAGTGGCCTTAAATTCACTTTGTAACTCACTTCAGCTTTAAAGTTTCAAGCCTGCCCAACAACACATTTGGCCTTGTTTCCTGGTCTGTATTAGTTTCCTAGGGCTGACTAAAGAAAGCACCATGAACTAAAGCTTCACACAACAGAAAGCACTTTCCCAGCGTTGGAGGCCAAGTCTAAAATTCCACAGAGCTGGTTCCTTTTGAGAACTCTGAGGGATAATCTTACCCATGCCTCCAGAAATCTGTATCTGGTAGTTGCTGGAGTGCCTGGGTTTCTTGGCTTGAAGCCAAGCCACTTCAATCTCCTGCCTCTGTGATCACACTCTCTTCTTCCTGTCTGTGTGCCTCTGAATCTCATTCTCCTCATAAGGATAACAATGATTAGATCTAAGGTCCAACACCTAATCCAGTAATGAGGACCTCGATTTGACTACAAATTTTCAAAGATGATATTTCCAAATAAGGTCACAGCCACAGGTACCACAGAGTCAGAATACAATTCAACCCATCACATGGTCATGAAGAGTTCCCTGTACAGTTCAGAGGTAAAGAAATGGACTCTGGAGTCAGAGTATTCAACTGCACCCCCTTCTACACGTGTGATCCTAGAAGTTACCCATTCACTTCCTGCTTTAGATTCCTTCTCTCTCTCTCTCTCTCTCTCTCTCACACACACACACACACACACCACATGTAAAATACCCAACACAGAACACATAATTACTGGTTATTATCAATATTAAGATCATAATCGTCTACCTGCCGTATCTGAGACAGCCCTTTCCAAACCCACTCCTCTCCTTTCCCATCACTTCTCCATATTGCATCTAACAGGAAATCGGGAACACAAATCTGGCCACGTCCCTTGTTTACAACTATTTTCACCTACCTTGGTTTTCATGCCCAGAGTGGCCCTAAACGAGGCTCCAAACTTTTCCAATCCCTCGCCTTCACAGTTATCACACCTCCCCCAGGCCTTTTCAGATCTTCATGTTTATACCGCCGTACAGCTCTCTAATATTTGGCATATTCGTTATTTTAAACTAGCTTAAACTCCATTTTAAGGGCAAATGATTGGTGCAACCGGCCTCTGTTGCATAGGCCTGGCACGTTTTTGTGTTCATCCCTTCCGAAGTACTAAATAAAACGCATCTTTTTTGCTTGTGGGTTTGAGTTTCAATGATTCCAAGGACACGGTTGGTAAACTACAACAAATGGCTCACATGGTATCTCAGTTTTGTCCTATACAGCAAGAAGCAGCTGGATCAGGCTGGCATGGAGATCTCCTAAATGGGAGGTCGAAGAAACCATAACGTGTGCTTGTCTTCATTTTGTATTCCTTGATTCCAGTCGTTGGTACACGGTAGGCACCCAATGGTGTGTGCTCATTGAAGGCCGTGCTGCTGGAACCAGGGCGGCTGCAGAAACTGCTAACTCTTTTTCCCATTAACGCCAACTCCTACGAACCTCTACTGCTCTCCTCATTCATTCTCCCCATCAGTCCCTCTAACAACCAGCACTCTGAAAAAAGCCATGTTCCTCCTGCACTCCCAGTATTTTAAGTCAAAAGTCACATGCCAGCTTTCCCATCTCTAAGGTAGGTAACAAGAAAGTGACTGAGAGAAATTCTAGGAGGGTAGGTCCCTCCGCTGCCGGCCCGGGGCCCCACACTCCCACCCTGGCTCGCCACGCAGACTTCCAGCTGCCCGGCAGTTCCCAGGCCCCCACCCCGATCACCCCCACATCCTGCACTCACTGTTCTTGAGGAAGCGCTCCTCGTGCAGCACGGCGATGGCGTTCACGCACAGCAGGGCCGCCTGCATCAGGGAATACAGCGTGAAGGCCATGGTCACTTCAAAGTTTTCCCAGGCCGGACTGCCTGCTTCCCGGACGCCGCCTGGGACGTGGCGGCGCCGCCGCCTGCGTCTTGCTACGGAAGCTCGCGCGGCCCGAAACGCGCTCAGGGAGAAGCCCCGCCCCCTCTGGCATAGCCCCGCCCCGCGCCGGGTCGGGGGCGCAGTCCGAGCGTAGGCGACTAGGGCGTGGGTCACAGAGAACTTGCCACACTTGATGCAGTAGTCATTCTCCAAAGACAGGCTGAAAAACCACGTGTAGAGGATCGCATAATCTTAAGGTGTTCTTTACGTATTGAGGTAAATGTTTTTCTAACATTTTCTTGCCTACTTTTGCTTTTTTGTTTACCTGTGAGAACTGAGCCATATGTGAGGCTTGAATTATGTTTCTGTTGAACACGGTTGCCCGACATGTTCCCAAGCACTGTGTGAAAAGTCTGTATTCAGATTTTACCCCTGAAGAAATGGAGACCGTCAAAATGTTTAAAGTTATAAAATAACGTCTTAACATTGTTCATAGAGAAGCATTCTCTCCTTGACCAACCCTATCCAGAATGTAAATTCGACAGAACTCTAAAGCAAGCTCTTTAACCCAGGGCCACATGGGAAGACATGTCTCACAGTTGATGTCTGCAGCCCTAGGATGATGACCCAGCTTCTCCTAGACAAGTTTGCCTGGTGCTTTGTTGTAGGAACAGGAAATGAACGGAGACAGGAAGTAATCAGAAACTGTGGGTAGATGGAATGGAAGCTGGACCAGAGCTCCTGTAGCTGTGCCTTTCTGCTGTCAGGTGAACTAATTCCCTTACTGCCGCAACAACCAGGTTAATCTCTCTGGGCTTCTGCCAATTTCATACATAAAATTAGTTGGTAATCATCTCTGAGGCCCTTTCCTCTCCAAAAATTTAGCAAAAGTAGCTTACAACGTAAGATAGTACACACATTCCACTGAGGTATTATTTGATCATTATTTCTCAAAAACCTAGACTTGTAGCCTAAAGTGCCCACAGCAGATTATATCCTTTAAGACAACTGTTGCTTTATTTTCAAAGAAAGTCAAAAGCCTAGAAATTTTATTATATATATATATGTATCAAGTAGATGTTATACTTTATTTACTTATTTTGAGACAGGTTCTCACTGTCTAGCCCTGGCTGACCCGACCTTCTCTGTAGACCAGGCTGGTCTAGAACCCACAGAGATCTACTTGCTTCTGCCTCCTTACTTGCTTCTGCCTCCTTAGTGCTGGGATTAAAGGCTTGTGCCACTGTGTCCAGGCCAAGTTGTCACAACCTAAAAATCTCTACAAGGAGACAGGAGAGGTGTCACATACCGGGGCTGAGGGGCTTGGGGAGCAAAGGCACAGATTTCTGAGTCTGAAGGCAGCCTGTTCTACTGAAAGAGTTCCAGGACTGCCCAGGCCACACAGAGAAACCCTATCTCAAAACTAAACACACAAACAAACAAATATCTTCCAAACAGCAACAGAAGAGAAACTAGGTAAAAACATGTGTTAGAGCAGGCAAGTGGTGGTTCACACCTTTACTCCAACACTCTGGAGGCTGAGGCAGGCAGATCTCTGTGAGTTCAAGGCCAGTCAGGTCTACAGAATGAGTTTCAGGACAGACAAGGCTACAGAGAAAAACACTGTCCCAAACAAACAAACAAACAACAACCCCCCCAAAAGAAACAACAAAACAAAATCCAAACCAAAACCAAACTCACAGAAAACCACCACCACCACCACCAACAACAACAACAACAAAAACCAAAGAACATAACAACAATCCCATGTGTTAGCCTGCATCTCTGAAGGCTGACTGTTTTTAGTTTGTGGTTTGGTGCTGAGCTTCTGATGGACCTTTGAGAAGGTTTCATGTATTCATGTTAATCACCTTTTCAGAGGTTTCTGCTGGAAACTCTGAATTTACAGTGTCAGACAGTGAAGACTTTTCATTATTTCCTTCAAGCTGTTTGTTTGGGATTTTCCCTCTGGGCTAAGAGACAACACAGTTTGTTATCGTACAACATCTTGCCATAGACTTTCTTTATAATAGTAATTTGAAATCAGTGTTTTTTATTTGAGGAATTGAGGCCTTCAGTAACCAATTGGTTTGTTCCTTCCTGCAGGGGAAAACAATAGTTGAGAGTATGTATGGGATAGGGCTGGAGAGATGGCTCAGTGGTTAAGAACACGTAACTGTTCTTGCAGAGGACCACGTTTGGTCCGGACCATTGGAAAGGCCACCATCGTCTATAGCTCCAGTTCCAAAGGATCCAATGCCTTTTTCTGGCCGATTATGGAGCTGCACATATATTGTACCAATATTCATGCAGGCTAAACTACCCAGACACATAATATAAAACTAAATGACTCTTTAAAAATAGTGCATAGCCGGGTGTGGTGGGACACACCCCCAATCCCAGCTCAGGAGGCAGAGGCAGGCGGATCTTCCGTGAGTTTGAGGCCAGCCTGGTTTACAAAGTGAATACAGAACAGCCAGAGAAACCCTGTCTTGAAAAATAAAAAGAGTGTGTATGACTAAGATAATCTTCATATTTGGTTCCAGAAATGGAGTTATGGGATTCAAACTTGACCTTTAAAGTTATGTTCCAGGACTTGGTCCTTATACACATGAGAGATTACATTTACTGAGGCTATATTTCTCTCTCTCTCTTTCTCTCAACCATTGCTTGTGTCGATGCCTTTGATTTAGAATCACCTCATCTTTAACTTGAGGTTTCAGCTATGTGACTTGCTTTGGCTAGGAATGTGGAGAAGGTGGTAATATGCCTCTGAGCATAGACCCCAAAAAGATCGCACATGTTCCTGCTTTTCCATTTATGCCTTGATATTGTCAAAAACAAACAAGAGCCAGTTGGAGGAGTGTCACAGAACAGGGCCACAGGCAAGATTCACCTCCATCAGCCACTCCCTGTCCAATCTCAGAGCGCTGAGAATGAATGCTGGTAGCTCTAGGTCACCACATTTTAGGATTGTTTATTCCACAGTACTTGTAAAGCAATCAATTGCTTTTGAATCTACATAGTCTTGCTTTATTTTAATGGCCCAAGTACACTGCTTTCCCCTGGAGCCCCACATTTACATCACCCATTCCGAGCTCACTCGCGAACTCTCGGCTGCTAACTCAGTGGACTACCCACCGCTTAGGTGTCTGTTAGATGTTTCAAGTAACAGAAATAGACTTTTCCTTTGCAGCTGACCTCTGTGTCAACTCATATTCGTGAACGGCAACCCCAGACTTGAAAGGAAAATCCCAGGATCGCTATTGGGTCTCTGTAGAAGATCCTGTTAACCTTCACTTCAATAAATATGGTGGTTTGAATGTTTTCTCCAAAACTTATGCTGGAATTTTAATGGACGTTGTAACCTGCGGTGTATGTGTGACTGATATGTATATGTACACGTACATGTATGTATATGTGGTGGGTATGCATGAGTTTGCATGTGCAGATGCCCAGGCTTATGCTGCTAAAGCCAGGGGAGGAGGAGGAGGTTGGGGCATCTTCTATCATTCTCTGTCTTATTCCTTTGAGACAGTCTCTCGCTGCACCCAAAGCTCAGCAAGGCCGGCTGGCCACTGAGCTCCTAGGACGGGCCTATCTCTTGCCTTCACTGCTGAGGTTGCAGGCATAGGCAGCCATGCTCAGCTTTTTACATGGGTGCAAAGGATTAGAGCACATTTCCTCATGTTCACACAGAAAGCTCTCTCACCTGATGAGCACATTCCCATCTGTGGTGATGTGAATGAGATCGGCCATCATAGCCATATTTGAAAACTTGGTCCCCAGGTGGTAGAACTGTTTGGAAGGATTAAGAGGCATGGGCCTATTGGGGAAGATACGTTACTGGAGCTGGGCTTTGAGGTTTTAAAAGCCGATGCCATTCCAAATTGCCTTTCTCAGCTTCATGCTGTGGATCAGATGTGAGCTCTCAGCTACTGCCTCAGCACTATGCCTGCTTGCCTGCTGCCATGCTCCCTGCCGTTAGAGTTATGCTGGCTGGTCTTATGTCAACTTGACATACAAACTAGAGTTCTCTGAAAGGAGGGAACCTCAGGTGAGAAAATGTCCCATAAGCTCCAGCTGTAATGCATTTTCTTAATTAGTGATTGTTGAGGAGGGTCCAGCCCATTGTGGGTGGTGCCGTCCTGGGTGCTCTAAGAAAGCAGGCTGAGCAAGCCAGTAAGCAGCATTCTTCCATGGCCTCTGCATCAGCTCCTGCCTCTAGGATCCTGTCCTGTTTGAGTTTCTGTCCCGACTTCCTTAGATGATGAATTGGGCTATGGAAGTGTAAGCTAAATAAACCCTTTTTCCTCCCTGACTTGCTTTTTGGTCATGGTATTTTGTCAACAATACCAACTCTAAGTAAGACAACAGTCATGAACTCACCCTCTGACACTCTAAGCCCCATTATGTGCTTGCCTAGTTGCCTTGGTCAAGATGCTTTGTCACTGCAATAAAAAAGTACCTAAGTCACTGACACTATCAACCATGTTTTTAGGGTTAAAGTCTAGGCCCTGGCAGCTGTGACAAGTTAGGCCTGGCTACTTGTCCCCTGGATGCCAATTAAAAACATTAAAGAGCCAAGAAACCTAGTCGGTTTCTTAGAAGAGGAACAAATGTAGGACTCTAGGGACTTCCAAGCTCATATATAGGGTACTGACCTGAGGTTTAGCGCTCTCTCTGTCTCTCTCTCTCTGTGGTCCTAGATGCAAGGCGGCCTGATAAACTGTCTAGAATGGTGTGAAATCTCTTCCAGCTGGGTAAATTCCTCTTCAGGCCGGCAGCAGCGCTTTCCTGGTTTCCTTATTTTAATTCTAAATTAAAATTTTAAAATAATTTAAAATAATTTAAATTATTTTAAAATAAAATAATTTTATTTTAAATTAAAATTTAATTCTCAATTAAATTTTAATTTAATTGAGGCCACTGCTTCAATCATCTGGCAGTCAAAGGGAGAGCCAAGTGTGTCTTCTTTGCATATCTCCTTTCCTACCAGGATGGGTTCAGGGCCATTAAGAAGCAATGAGGTCAGAGGACTGTGCCCCTGACTGGGTTAATACTGTTATTTCAAGAGCCAGTTCATCATAAAAGGGCAGATTCATGTCTCTGCCCTCACCAGCTGTTAGCTCCTTAATCTTGGGCTCTCTGGCCCCTAGAGCCGTGAGCCAATCTATTTCTCCTCGTAAATGGTAGAGTATGGGGTACTCTAATTGCTTCCCACCTTCTCATCAACAGGAATCCTGGTCTCAGCTCCCATCTCCTCTTGGTATCTCTGCGATGCTGGGCTCCAAACATGATTCTGTGTCCTTCGAAGGTTTTCCCCTTTCTCAATTAATCCTTCTTAGAGAAACCTAAGAATTTCTTAGGAAGGTAAATAATGAAAACAACTTCTTTGTTGGGAGAATTTGGGTCATCTGTTCCATAGATCTTCCCACATTTTTCAAATTCCTGTGATCATAGGAGAAAGATAAAACACTGACTGATTAAAGAAAACTGTTGTGATATTTACACTGTCTAAAGCTTTTTGCTGATAGTGAGAACAATGAGGTGTGTGTGTGTGTGTGTGTGTGTGTGTTTTCAAAAATTAGATATTAGATGAACTTATTAACTTGGCCCTTTTTCTTCCTCCTTTTAAATCTTGGCATCTCTATTCCTGCAGTCATTAAAAAGTAACCTATGGAGATATGTATTATATGCTATTTATTAAAAATTTAGACTCAGTTTGAAGTCTGACAAAAATGGAATATTTTTTTTTTTAAAACTTTTTTTTCTCCTGGCTATATACTTCGATATTTTTTTTTATCTATGTCTGCAATGGGAATCAATGGTGGCTGAAGAATGTTTGCTTTTAATCCTGTTATTTACACCAGCAACCTTGGGTTTAAATGGGCTTATGGCAGCAGAATTCACTCAAATGGCTTCTATTTGGGGTCAGCATTGGACCAAAATAGAAAAATCCCACAAGTGAGCTTCATTCATGTTTGTGGACACGTGCAGGCTATTTCTGCTATAAGGCTCAAATGAAGCCATTTGCAAGCTGAAAGCTTGTACATTATAAAGTGTTTCTGGAAATAGGGCCTTAAAATGAGAAAAATAAAAGCAAGTCCCTGTACCTGTTTTAAAATGGTATTAATCCTAAGTGGCTACGTTGAGCTAATTCTGTTTCAAAAAGTACCAGTAGAGTAAATAAAATCAGAATTAAAAAACTCTAGAAACTACTTAAATGTGTATTATTTATTCACTCATTCATTCATTTGTTCATTTTTTTTCATTCATCAAGAATTTTGGACTTTAGGAGCTAGTCTGGTGGTTCAGAAGCTAAGAAAAGCACTTGTTATTCTTGCAGAGGATCCGGCCTTGAGTCTCAGCATCCACACGGTGGCCTGCAACTATCTGAAACTCCAATTCCAGGGCATCCGATGCCCTCTTCTGACCTGTGAGGGTACCAGGCACACATGCACACAGACAAACATGGAGGCAAAATGCCCACACATATAAATTAAATGAATCTAAAAATAAGTTAAAGGAATTTATGGAACTTTGAAGAAGGACCTCACATCATGCAAGGGATTGGGTGAGGTGTGGTAGGGTGAGCACAAATAACCAGGTACGGGTTTTATTGTTGGGTTGGGGCGAGGCTGCTGACTAAGAAAGATGAGTTATAGAGTACAAGCTGTGAAAAAGCAGCAGGTGCTAACGTGAGTGTCGCATGGAACAGAAGGGCAGGTTAGGACTGGACTGACCACCAGGATCACGTAACTGTCTTTCATTTCAAGGTGGTGCATGAAACACATGGGGTTGGGACTTCACGGGTGCCTCCTCACTCCATGCTTGGATGGTTTGCTCCTGAGCAGGTCTTGTGTAAGCAGACCTGTCCTGGAGTGGCTGATGTTACACAATTCTTTCACTTGCTTAGTTAGAGTTACCCCAAGATAGTCTATATTATTTGAGGCTATCGTAAATGTGTTTCCCATATTTCTTTCCCAGTCCATTTGTCATGTCATTCGTATGTAGGAAGGCTACTGATTTTTGTGAGTTAGTTTCGTATTCAGCCACTTTGCTGAAAGTGTTTATCAGCGACAGGAGTTTCCCACTAGAATTTTTAGGCTCACTTATGTATCTTATCCTATCATCTGCAAATGAAAATACTCTCTGATTTGTATCCCTTTGTTCTCGTTCAATTGTCTTATTGCTCTAGCTAGTACTCCAAGTATGGAAAGAGTGGACAACCTTGTCTTGTTCTTAATTTTTTTTTTTTTTAGAATGTTTATTTATTATTTATACAGTATTCTGCCCAGCAGAGGGCACCAGATCTCACTATAGATGGTTGTGAGCCACCATGTGGTTGCTGGGAATTGAACTCAGGACCTCTGGAAGAGCAGCCACTGCTCTTAACCTCTGAGCCATCTCTGCAGCCCTTGTTCTTGATTTTGATGGATGGCTTTGCATTTCCTTCCATTTAAGTTGCTGTAAAATTGCCTTTATTATGTTGATATATTGTGTTTCCCATATCCCTAATCTCTTTAGTACTTTTATAATGAAGGGGTGTTGGATTTTGTCAAAGGCTTGTTTATATGGTGGATTGCATTTATCAATTGAATATGTTGAACTATTCCTGCATCTCTGGGATGAAGCCTGATTGAATTTCTTACTTTCCTGTCCAGGTTGTTACTCCTGTGAGGCAAACAAAGCTACCCTTGCTTTTGCATTTCTGCCCACTCTATTCTTGGATGGAACGAGTGGAGGGACAAAAGCCAGATGTAGATGAGGACAGTCTCAACCTACCAATGACTTTATCCTTTGGTGGTATAGAAGAAAAGCTATCGCCCCATCCAAGGTTTTCTTCTTGTTAATTCTTTGGTGGTTTATTTTGAGCAGTGCCTTCCTGAAGGACTTATTTTAGGAACATGATCCTGTAGAGAAAGGCATCCGAAGAGGATGATTTCAGCCTCGTGTGAGTTTGGGAAGGAGAGGTAGTTAAAAGTGTTCTTTTGGCACCCTACAAATTATGTACTTGATTTCTCCCCTCCCCCCAAAAGAAGCAGGAATAAACATCTGTTTACTTCAGTCAGGACACTGATGACATATCTAGGAAACCATCTCCTCTAGCTCTAGGAGAACCAGCCAGCTAACTGGAGTTACCTAGGGGAGCTTGGGTCAGGGGTTACTTACAGGTAACTTAGATAGGTGAGTCAAAGGCAGCTGCAGTTCTGAAAAGCCCACCCAAGCGTGGGTGAGGACTCATGAGAGCTCCATCTCTAAAGCTCCCTGCCTGACTTGCAGGCAGCTGTACTGGTTGGAGAGTCTCCTCTTCCCAGCAACTGTTCCTGCTTCTACAACCTTGGAGAGGGGCCTTGTGAATCTTATTTTAGGAGTTTCACAGCCCTTATTTGCTTCATTCCTGGGACTTGAAGGTTTCGCTTCAATTAGGGAATAGTCACATGGGAGTCATCCTCAGGACTTCAGATACACATGTGCAGAAGGGCGTCGGCTTGGCTCACTTAGCAGTGAGGAGTGGCAAAGTCAAACTGGATCCAGGTTCAAGTTCGTATTTAGTAATTTAATATCTTAATCCTGAGGTTCAACTTAGTAGGCCCCCACTTTGTAGGGTTATTGAGGGGATCATTTAATTAATAAATCAAGACATTCAGCACAATCTTCAGTTTACCGTAAATCTCAACTGATGCTGGCTGCTGTTACTCTGATTGGCTGCCAAGTAACTGGATGGTCTCATCGTTTAAGCAGAGAGATGAGAAAACAAATACATTTAAAATCACAAAGACGCTTGGTGCTAAATTCAAGCAGTATTTAACCATGTTTTTAAAGTACACAATTCGGAGGAAATGTTGAGTCTTTGAAAAAGTCAATCTCTAGAGGGCCATAAAAGTTATTTTAATCACTACAACTAATTACAAGGAAGTATAAATCAATAAACTTTGCTAAATGGTCTAAAATATAATAAAGAAAACCATCATTAACAGTCATCCAGGAAGCCACTGTCCTTAATAGATGGTATAAAAACTGGATAAGAGGAGCGAGTTTTATCATTTAAGAACTCCAGGCATTGTTTTCAGGGTGGGTCTTGCTTTAGCATGGAGGCAAGGGTTTTCAGGAGGATGACTTACTGTGGAGAACGTGAAAGCACTATTTCTAAATCACACATGTATTTATTTTAGAATAGAAAAAAGGTGGCCATGTGTGGAAAGGTGTTTTCCAAGCACCTGTCTCAGTTTGCTTTGATGTCCTCTTTGAGACTGCAGTTCTGTTTCAGAACACGATCAGCCCAGGCCAAACTATAGATGAGAGCCTCAGCTGCTTTCTCCCACCCCAGGGGTGTGGCCTGAGTTTTCAAATTCCCCCTGCTACACTACTATCCAGGAGGACCAGTTATGATATAAGGCTTGTTTCTTGCCACTCTATTTTTTTTTTCCTCAATGAAATTTGTTTCTTTGTTTGTTTTTGAGACAGCCTTGGCTGTCCTGGAACTCACTAGGCAGACCAGGCTGGCCTCGAACTCAGAGATCCACCTGCCTCTGCTTCCTGAGTGCTGAGATTAACGATGTTCATCACCACAGCTCGGCCCTCAGTGTTCTTTTTATCCAAAGGCTGGAATTTGCCCACAAATGCCATGTGAGCATCATGACTCCATTATGGTGAATGATGACTGACAGCCTCTTGCCCTGGAACTTGCTTGAACTGTGGAGCTCTGGCCTTGTTGGAATTGGCTGTGCACCTGGTTGCATCTTTGCTTGTGTCACCTTGAACTAGTAAAGACATTGCAGAGTGTGACTTTCCCTGCTCAGTTTCTGACCTAGCTAAGGAGCAGACCACATTCATGTCCTTCTCTGTTCTGTCTTTTTAACAATTTTTTTTTCTCATTTATTTATTTATTTAATTACTTTACAGCCTGATCCTAGCCCCATCCTTCCTCTCCTGCAAGTTCCATCCTCATGTTCCCCTCTCTCCTTCTTCTCTGAGAAAGGGGGGCCCTAAGGAATACCAACCCACCCTGACACCTCAGTTGCAGCAGGAGTAAGTGCATACTCTTCTTCTGAGGCCAGAAGAGGCAGCACAGCTAGGGCAAAGGCATCCAGAGGCAGGCAGCAGAGTCAGAGACAGCCACTACTCCAGTTGTTAGGGGACCCACATGATGGCCGTGCTGCACATCTGCTGTATATGTGTAGGGGCCTAGGTCCAGCCCACGCCTGCTCTTTGGTTGGTGCTTCAGTCTCTGTAAGCCCCCTTGGGCCCACATTAGTTAGGTGACTCTGTAGGTCTTCTTGTGGTGTCCTTGACCCCTCCAAGGCTTCCTTAATTTTTACTCCCACTCTTCCACAAAACTCCCCAAGCTCAGCCTATTGTTCAGCTGTGTGTATCTATCTGTTTCTATCAGCTGATGTATGAAGCCTCTTAGAAGACAGTTATGTTAGGTTCCTGTTTTCAAGCATAGCAGAGTATCATTATTTGTGTCAGGGGTTGGCTGTCTTCCATGGGGTGGGTCTCAAGTTGGGCCAGTCATTGATTTGCCATTCCCTCAAGCTCTGTTTCATCTTTATCCCTACACTTCTTGTAGGCAGGAGAAATTTTGGGTTGAAGATTTTACGGGTGGGTTGGTGTTCCTGAAGTCAGCACATCCTGTAGCCAGGTGGGACTTCCAGTGGAGGGAGGGACCACCAGCCCACCCATAAAACCTTCGACCCAAAATTTGTTCTCTATTGTTTTAAATAGATGTTTTACCTGTATGTATGTCTGTGCAAAATGTAAGTGCAGCGCCAACACAGGCCAGAAGAGTGCATTGGATCCTCTGAAACTGAAATTAAAATTTTGAGCCACTGTATCTGTGCTGGGAATTAAACCTGGATCCTCTGGATGAGCAGCCAGTGTTCTTAAGGGCTAAGCCATTAAGAACAGTTCCTCTGTTTCCTATTTTAATCTGCCTACTTGCAATGAGAGATATTGAATGTTACAGATAGGCTCAGTGCTATAGGGAGGCCAAGAAACTCACAAGAAAGCTTGTCATGGGTTTACTCTACAACCAGCTAGTCTTTCTACCCAATACCTAAATCAAAGGCAATGAGTTCACAAATGATATAAACAGCATAAATATCCTCTGGAATGTTGTCACATAAGCAAGTTCTGCTGCTGGCTAAGCCAAGGACAGAAATAGAACAACAGTTTGTAATAAGAGGTAACAGAAAACCTGATATATCTGTGGCTAGATAAATAACAGCCCTCTTTTCCTTCCTTTTGTTCTTCCTCCCTCCATCCCTCTCCTCTTTCTTCCTTCCTTCCTTCCTTCCTTCCTTCCTTCCTTCCTTCCTTCCTTCCTTCCTTCCTTTCTTTCTTTCTTTCTTTCTTTCTTTCTTTCTTTCTTTCTTTCTTTCTTTCTTTCCTGGATTCTAACTTAAGTTTTTTTTTTGTTTGTTTGTTTGTTTTTAATTTGGGATGAACTATCTTCAAAATCAAGTGATTTTGTCCACAGCACATGTCTCCAGCACAGTGCTGTCATTAGGAAACATAGTTAACAATCCTTGGAAGTCCTGATTAATTCAATCCTTCAGCAGTTTACTTTCATAGAAACACCATCTAGAAAACTGAGTGACCAAGACACACTCCAGGCTCCTTCTGACTGATCTACCCTGTTTAAGATCCACCTTATCATTGTTGTTTTTAAAACAACTTTATTCTTCAAACAAAGATCAGTTTTCTCCTAAAATGCTCACACCTTTACACATCTACAAAACTAGGCTTGGGGATTGAGAAGTAAACTTTACTAGTTAACTTAATTTTGCATGCAGCTAGTCCTTTGAGGCAATTGAACGGCTATGTTGTCTTGGCTTATTCATAAGGCAAGTGCTAACCAACATGTTCAAATTAATAGTTTTCAAATGGTTTGGAGCTTCTTTCCTCCATCACAGCAAACATGCAGGACATGACTTGGAGATTTTCAAATCTCTCTGCAGAATTTTTCTGTCGGTTTAATTTCTTATCCTTCAAAATAGTCATCCAGACAGGATGATCTCAACTCAGGATGATCTCCAAACCTGTGAAGATCCTGAAGCTAATGCAACTCTGGGCAGACAAGCTTAAATAACTATTCTATGATTCAAAGGACCCAGGAGTGAGTGAGGAGTGGCTGAAGAAAGAACACATACAGTGCATTTAGAACTTTGCCTTTGATGATTCCAAACTTAACACTTAAAAAAAAAAAAAGATTGATTTATTTATTATTTATACAGTATGCCTGCACGTATGCTGACAAACCAGAAGAGGGCACCAGATCTCATTGTAGGTGATTGTGAGCCAACATGTGGTTGCTGGCAACTGAACTCAGGACCTTTGGAAGAGCAGTGCTCTGAACCACTGAGCCATCTCTCCATTTCCTTTTCTGGCTTTTAAAGCTGTGTGCTAAGGTTACACAATATTTTTAAAATGTAACTGAGGGAATATTTAATAACTTTATTCTAATACAAAGTGAGCATAACTTAATTTTCCTATTCCTTTCTGATGTAAAAGAAATCTGGGAAATAAAAGGCCCAGAGTCAGAATGGTGACTCAGTAGATGCCAAGGACTTAGCTTCTGTTACCTTCCTGTGTCCTGTTGTTTCCATCTTCAAAATCACCACAGTGCTCCAAGTGGTTGCCATGGCTTCATATTACAGACTTCAAGAAAGTAGGAAAAGGGGTCCAAGGAGATGGCTCAGTGAGCAAAGCACTTGTACAAGCATGATGGTCAAGTTTAAACTCCAGGACCCATGTAAAGGTAGGAAAATAGAACTGACTCTGGAGTTGTCTCTCTGGCCTTGGAGTGCCCTCCATCATACACACACACACACACACACACACACACACACACACACACACACACAATCAGTTCCTTTTTCTACTACTGTGTCAGAATACTCTGACCAAACAAACAAACAAACACAAACAAACAAACAATCACAAACCGACATCTTAGAGGAGTAAGTTTATTTTGGCTTACAATTCCAGGGATAGAGCCTACTTTGGGGGTGGAGGGTGGGTGGAGGGCATAGCAGTGGGAATGTGAAGCTGGCTTCATGGTCAGAAAGCAGAGCAATAACAGGAAGTGGGCTATAAACCCTCAAAGTGCTTTCCCTCCCTGCCTCCTGAAATAATGTGGTTCCTCCAGCAAGGCTCCACCTTCCCAGGTGGTGTTTCCAAGGGTTCACACACATGAGCTTATGGGAGTCATTTCATAGTCAAATCCCTATAACATGTCTCCCCACAAAAGAGGGTATGACAGAAGGTTGGCTATGAGAACACTGATGGAGTGATCAGACCTTGGGCATGCAGTAAAAAGGCACAAAGGAGCTGTCCCTGGGCCTGGAGTCAGCAGAACAGCCCCCGAAATGACATGCCACATATTCATTCACGTGACAGAACTCCCTTTTCCCTACTGCTCTGGTTTCGTTTCTGTTGCTGTGATAAACCACCCTGACAGAAGTCAATTTAAGGAAGAAAGGGTTTCTTCAGCGTACAGTTCCAGGTTGCATGCCGCTGTCACTGTGGGAGAGTCAGGGAAGGACCGTGAAGCGGCTCGTCTCGTCGCACTCACAGTTGGGAGCAGAGCCAGTGGATGTGTGCGTGCCCGTTATTGTTTTACACAGACCAGGACTCAAAGCCAGGGAGTGGTGCCGCCCACCGTGGGCTGGGTCTTCCCATGTCAAAGAACAGAGTCAAGACAACCCTCAGAGATGTGCCTACAGCCCCACCGGATGCAGACAGTACCTGACTGCAACTCCTCAGGTGACAAAGCAACCATTACAGTAACCTACACTGTTGACCAGTGCTGTCTTTGATTCTTAAAGGACAGAGCTCTTCTCTGATTGATTGTGCCCCTTGGAGCTAGGAGAGAGTTCTCCCTCTATTTTCTACACTTACTGATCAACATAAGGAAAGTGGGATGTGATGTCCCTCTCTCCTTACCTGCAGCAAACTGAAAAGCAATTATTCAGTATTCTGTGCACCAGAAGCAGCAGGCTAACAGGAAATGCTTTATGTGTTGTGCTGAAAGCTTTGTTTTGTTAGAGCCTTTTAAATTTTTATCATTTAATTGGGCATTAATATAGAGGACACTATTTGTATCACTAGACTTCTTCCTTAGCTAGCGTTTGGGCTGACCTTGGATTTTGATGATAAAACAGTGAAAGAGAGAAGTGTGACATTCTTCGGCTGTCATTTGGGAGAGCCAGGAATTTTTATTCGTCCTTCCAAAGAGTGGCTTTATTTTTAGCCCCCTGCAAGCACCGCAGATGGATGTCCTGTCGGTTTCTACGAGGCAGCTGAGATAACCCAGGCAGATCCAGTTTTAGCAAGAACTTCTTCTTACTCCTGCTTTAAAGCACCACGTTACTACAGTGAGGACGAGGTGTTCTCTGTCTTCGTGAGAAGCCGTGTGGGGTAAATGCCATGTTTGCCATGTTCCCACAGCCCATGCTTGATGCCTTGGTGCTTTTTCTATGAACGCCTTTGGGTTCTGCTGAGTTGCTAAAGCGTGGCAGACTGCTGGGTTCTAGCGCTTAAAGGGAAAAGAGACTAAGATATGAATACCTTAAGAAACGGGGCTCTGCCAATTGTGGTGGGGCACATTGGTAGGATTTGCTGTAGGAGGCAGAAGCAGAAGGATTACGAGTCGAGGCCAGCCTGGGCTCCACATAGAGAAAGAAAAGAAAGGAAGGGAGGGAGGAAGGGAGGGAGGGAGGGAGGGAGGAAGGAAGGAAGGAAGGAAGGAAGGAAGGAAGGAAGGAAGGAAGGAAGGAAGGAAAGAAGGAAGGTAGGTAGGTTAGGAGGTGAACAGGAAGACACAGTGTAGCTTTCCATTCTCAGCTGCAGGCCAACGGTCTCTGCACTGAGTGTGGTCTTCACATCAGTTCAGAGCTTTGCTAGGGCAACCTGGACATAGTTATCAAGTTATCCACCTCAGATTTCTTTTTTACTTTGTAACCATTTGCTGGTGTTTGTGCAGCAATAACTGAGCCATTTGAAGCTACAATGGGAAATAAAAGAATGATGTTTTGGCCTGGTGTCTCAAACAAGTATCTCTCCCTGCCCAGAGCCATCCTTAAAGGGGACATTCTTCATTGCACCATCTTCATCAGTTTCTTCAGGAGGCTGCAGGGACCTTATTTACATCTTGGCTCTCACATGGCCTCTCATTCTTCATGAGCCAAGAATAAAGGAACAAATTAGTAGGCTTCTCGTTTTCGTAATGTGTGCTTTGGTTCATTCTTTAGTCAGTAGCCTGTGGTGCTACTGGCCATGGTGGAACCTTAGAAAACAGATCCTCATGGGAGAAAGAGCGATCATTAGGGGTGGACCCTTGAGTGGAACGTTGGAATCCTGGGACTCCCTCTTTTTGTCTCTGGGCATCCTGGTTCCTCTACACATTCCCATCACAGTGATGCTTTGACATCAGCCCAAAGGCAATAAGACTGACTGACCATGGACTGAAACCTATAAGGCAAAGGAATTTTTTTATTCTTCTCATTTCAACATCATCTTCTCCTGTCTGTCTGTCTGTGTGTGCATGCGTACGTGTGTGCATGCATACGTGTGTGTGTGTGTGTGTGTGTGTGTGTGTGTGTGTATGTGAGTGCAGTCATATGCATGCCCCATCGCATATTGTGGAGGAGGAAAACTTCCAGCATTGGTCCTTGTCTTCTGCCTTGTTTAAGGTCTCACCCATGCTGCATATACCAGGCTAGCTAGCTCATGAGCATGCAGGGACTCTCCTGTTTTGGCCTACCATTCATCTTAGGAGCACTGGGATTATAGATGCATGCTATCAACCCAGTTTTATGTCAGCTCTTCATTACTTCTGAGGCAAGTGCTTTTCCCGTCTTCCAATCCTTCTTTAAAAAAATTAATATGTATGTGTATATGCCTGAATATATGTGCATCATGTACATGCAGTGCCCTGAAAATGCCAGAAGAGGGCACCATATGCCCTAACTGGAGTTGCAGAGTTTTGAGCCACCTGTCACATGTGCTGAGAACTGAATCCAGATCTTCTGCAAGAAGAAGGAAACTTCTTAGCCTCTGAGGCATTTCTCCATTCCCAACATCCTGTTTTTATAAGTTCATGTATTTCAGGTATTTGTTACAAGGTCAAAAAGCTAATGTAATGTTTCATGTAATGTTTCATGTAATGTTTCAACTTCCTCCTATCTCAGGAGGAAGTTGGGGTGTATTCTTAGAGAGTTCATAATAATAGAGCTGGTGTATAAAAGGATTAAACATCATGAAGACACATTTAAAAACTCTTTGTGTGTGTGTTTGTCCACATGAATGTGAAGATGCTCACATAGACGCCAGACCCTGGAGCTGGGTTGGGAGTTGAGAGATGTGGGTGCTGGGAACTAAACCTGAGTCCTCTGCAAGAGCAGCAGCTGCTGTTTCTCCAGCCCCATGATGATGCCTTTTAAATGCATTTTAAACTCTGTCAAAGGATGACAACAGTGGGGCCTATCTTCTATTAGGATGGTTCTTGGCAACTTCAAGTTAGGAGGTCATCCATGTTGGATCCAGATGAACCTTAGAAATTATTACTGCAAAAGGGTCACAATTTTGGCTCCTCTGTTTATTGCATCTAAAAGGCCTTTTTTTTTTTTTTTTTTTTTTTTTTTTTGGAGGGGCATAAAACTATGGATTTGGATTTAACATCACAGAAAGAAGTAAGCCATGGACCTAAGCCTGTCACTAAATCTTTCAGAAGGCTGGACAGGAGCTTAGAAAGACTCTGAAGTCATGGAGTGGTCCCCAGATGCTGATGGGGCCAAAGGCTAGTCTAATAATCATCTGTGAAGGAAATCTGTTTTCAAAAATAATTTATTCAAACACTTTATGCCAGAATAGCTCTGAAAATAGCTTAGCATTAGCTTCTGAGTTGCCCCCAAGCAAATATGCATTTAACTCCATGAACACATCTATTACTTCATAGTTTTTTATTATAGACTTTTTATCCACATCAATGTTAAAGAAACTACAACAGAGTTAAATACCATTTTTGATAACATGATTATATTCTTAATTACACTCAATATTAAACTGTAAAATATTTTCAGAGGAATACAATCTTCATACAGCAGGCAAAGTACCAGGAGGGGGGCATGTGTGTCTGTCCTGCTGGCTATGAAAAGCAGGTTTGTCTAAAAGCAAGTCCCCATTCCCAGCACTGTTCTTCTGAATTCTTTCCACTATGAATCACTTCTGAAAAAGCAAAGGACAGTTGTGTGGTGCTGCAGGGACCACACGGGACCATCATGGAGTGCCCACCCCGCCTGTTGGCCGACAGCACTTTGTACACTCTGGGTTCAGGTATGCTTTAAAAACACAAATATTCAAACTTTGGTTCCACCAAAAGATGTGACAAGCATTGGCTGCTCTGGTCGGCTCCCCCCTCCCCCCTCCTAATGAATGACAGCCACAGTCTATTTTACATGGTTGTCCAGGCCGCTGTGAGGTCACTTGTCCTTGGCTTCTCTCGAACCTGATTTTGATTCCCAAGCCCTTTGGGTTTGAAGTTCTTCTTTCTGCAGGTCCGGAAGTGCTCAGTGGTAGGCTGTACCTTACAAGAGAACAAGAGTAAGTGGGTCTGTCACCTGGGATACAACAAAAGCACGTAACAACCTAAGCACAACACTATCAGACAATGAAAACACTTAAAGTGGTAGAGAAGATACTTGTTATTACCGTTTCAATACATATCAAATAAATCATGGGGTGTGTGTGTGTGTGTGTGTGTGTGTGTGTGTGTGTGAGTGTGTGTATAGAGGCTATTGTGTGTGTATGCACACAGGTGCAGATGCATACCCATGAGTATGTATGTGGAAGATTGATGTTGGTGTCTTCTTCCTATATCTCTCTCCACAATATTCTTTTTTTTTTTTTTTTCACAATATTCTTTGAGGCAGGGTCTCTCACTGAACCTGAAGTCCCTGATTTGGCTTGATGAGCTCTGGGGATACATTGTCTCTACTCCTCTACTCCACCAGTGCTGTGGTTTCAGAAGCATACAGCTGCATGGTTGACAGGGATCCAAACTCAGGCCCTTATGCTTGTGAAGCAGACACTTTCCCTGTGAAGCCATCTTCCCAGACCCTGAATACAGTTTTTAAATGTAAATATGCTTAGCATCTTGTTTGTGCATACTTGTCTGCTAGGTTAGATTGTGCAGCTCTGCTGACACTGACATAAACCAGAACTGTTAGTTAAATCACAGAGTGCTGCTTTGCTCTGCCTGCTTCACAGTAAAGGCATTTGACTGGTTCAAAAGCTCCCCTCTGTTGCCGGGCAGGAATTAAGCCAGCCTGCCATGAAAGGACAGACGCAGCCCATGCTCCCTTGCCTGCTGGTTTCAATTGGGTGCTCTAAGTCATGCTGCTTTGTTTATTTATTTATTGTCAGTGAAACTGTTGAAGCACATCTAAAGGTTTTGTGATTCAAAATCAGCAAGGTCATCAGGTTGGCACACGCATAACCTGATGACTAGCTGCAAAGCAGGTCACGGCTTCAGGTTACAGTTCGGAGGAGCACAGATGAAGTTCAGAGTCTCTGGCCACACTGCAGGTCTCTGCTCATCAGATGAGCGACAGAGGAGCAGCAGTCCAAATCTCATCAGGTGACTCTTAAATAAGGCGATGTGGGGCACTGAGGACAGCGGGGGTCCATGGCTGTTCCCAGTAGAGGTTCTAGGAAGACCCTTGCTCTCCACCACCCATAAAGTGCATCCTTGCTCTTCATCTTTGGTCATATATAAGGACAGCAGGATGTTCAGCATTATCTTCTCAACGGCCATCTGCAATGTTTTCCTCATTGTTCTAAAGGGTTTTTTGTTGTTTTTTTTTCCACAAGTGAAATGAAAATACTAGGGATTTAGCAAAGAGGTAGATATTCTTAAATGGGGTCAGAAGTCATTTTCAAACCCTCTTGAAGTGTCTAAAGTAGCAATTAGTGATAGAAATAATGCAAACATAGGCCAAAAAAAAAAAAAAAAAAACCAACCAGGTGGGACATCGTCTGTTACACATGATCACTACTTGGTCTCAGTAAGAGGAGCTCTGGGCCTGGAGGGATGGCGTGAGTGGCAAAGAACACGCACTGCTCTTGTGGAGGGCCTGAGTTTGGTTCCCAGCAGCCGCGTCTGGCTGACCACACCCGCTGTGACTCCTGCTCCAACATTTTCCTCTGGACTCTGTGGGCACCTGTACTCACTCATGTTTACTCCCACACACATAATTCAAAATAAAAAAATAAAACTTAAAAAACAAAAGCATCCCTTTAGGGAAAGAGAGACTGTAGCAGAAGCTGGGGATGCAAGATGATCCTCAGGGCTGCAGAACAGGGAGAGGCCTTGCCCTTTTAAAATGTACAGATAAGAGCAAACCTGAAGACGTTGAATGGGATTGCACTGTGTCACATTAGAATCCTGTCCGCTCCTCATCAGCCCTAGGATCCAAGGGAGGCAGGAATGCGGCTAAGTGTCAAATAGTCCAGGGCTAAATCCTGGCGATATCAGTTGCTAGCTACATGACCTCCCTAAGCCTCAGTGTTGGAAGCTGTGAAATGGGAGCCAAAATTGGATCTACCTTACAGACCTACAATGTCTCCCGTACAGAGCTGTAAACCACGGGGGTAACAGAGTAAAGCATTTAGTCCTGGCTCTGGCACAGTGCCTGCTGAAGTAACGATGGGTACTGTTGTTACAGCCTGGAGAATAGTGTACCACCATAAGGAGCCATCCTATGACCCACTTCCCACTGAGGTAAAACAATTTCATTATTAGATGGTAGAGACGGGTGTTTTAACCAGTTACATGACTAACATTTGCAGCATTTTGAAGGTAATTAAAAGAAAATGAATCATTAAATCATGAATAATTATATCAATGTTGACATCATAACATTTTTTTATATGGGTAGAGAGTAAATGCAGGCTACACTGAGGTATCTAGACAGGAGCTGGTCAGAGCAATGACTACAGACAAGGAAGAATACTGGAAGTGATTCTGAAGTTAAATATGGGCCCAGGGGCTAAAGACATGGGCTCAGTGGTTGAAAGTACTTCCTGCTCTTGCAGAAGACCAGGTTCAGTTCCCAGCATTTATGAGGAGGCTCACAGCCATCTGTAACTCTAGTTCCAGAACATCATTTTGTTCTCTGAGAACTGCACATACACACACACACACACACACACACACACACACACACACACACTAAAATAAAATAGAAAATGTTTAGAGGGGCCCAGGTGAGTATCCATACATAACCCTTAGATATATTTGTTAACTCCTTCCCGTCAGTCTCGTGAGCTCACAATACAATAGACTAGCCAAGCAGAACAATGTCTAATCTAATGGGGCTTGTTTTAGTCGATGGTTTAGAGATAAATAAACTAAACTACACTTTACACAGCTGGATGCTAAACAAATAGAATTCATTGCCCCAAAGGGGACTGCGCCTAGGTTGAAGAAAGACTTTAAGTAAATCCACAGATAATGAATATATTAAGGGTGAGTTAAAAGTGTTCAGTACATATGCCTTAACTGTGAAGCTGATGTCATTGTGAGAAACTTGGCTCTTCCGGTGGAATTAGTTACTATGCTGGCCTGGGTAGACACTTTAATTTGACACACCATGGAATTTCTTGTATTCTAGCAGAGGGCCAAAGGAGATCTGTAGAGCAGTGATATGTGGCGGTACTTGCTCAGCTTATTAAATGGATTGCCTGTGGTTTTGAAAAGCTTCCTCCCCTTAATATTCATATTGGAATCCACTGGGTGGCATGAACACTACCTTACGGGTCACTCTTGCATAAGATGTTAATGTATCAGTCCCTAATTTGGAAACCTGTGGTCACTCAGCAAGACAGAACTGTCTCTCTCCCTTGGCATAATGATTTTTATCTCATACTCTCTCTTGGGGTAACTCCTTGCAGGCTCCACACACTGAAAGTCAGAGACCGCCTCTAACAACATGGTCGTGATTCTCCGCTTGGCTGAGTTAGCTAAGTAACCGCTAATCTTCCGAAAGCACTAGGGTCTACTTAGAGAAATCCCTGCTGTCTGCAAGGATGGAAACAAAATCAGCATGGAGGAAGCATTAGTTACTAAATATAAATCAATCTCTTTCTCCACCACAGCATAGCCACACGGTAGGCCTCTGTCAGAGATCTCAGGGCAATGAATACTCTCTACATTCCTGCAAGATGGGCTTTTGTGATAAGCAGGAAAGAGGAGACTGGGAAGTCGAAGGAATAAAGAGCTCACTGAAGTTCCTACATATAAATCAAGCCACCCTCTAATGGATGAATCTCACAAACACTGAGTCAAACACTTAATACAGCATCTTTGACGTGAGGCTCACAAATCCGCAAAATTAACTCATGTTGGGGGCAGGAAGTGGGAGAAGCTGGCTGGCAGTGAGGCAAGACTGTCATCAAGTGCTAGAAACCTGAAAGCAAATTTATCTTGTAAACTCTGACTCAGCTTCCATTTCAGACTTCTCCATTTATGTGACTTCATAAATTTGTAGGCTTTACTGAACGTGTGTCACACAAAGATTTTGTTTTTTTTAAACACCCATGTTAGTATTTTCTCTGTGATTTGAAAGATTAGTTTGGCATTTTCAATACTTATCACAATTCATTTGGGTTATTCTTGTCTTGATTATCTTAGTATTCTGATTTAAGTTTCATGGAATCTGAACACCATTAAGAATTTTATTCATTCGCTTTACCAGTACCATCCTGCTCTATCATAATATGGAACAATCATTAAGTCAACATTGGACTGAGCAAAAATATTTCAGTTGACAGCCAAACTCACATGCATGTTTGAGTTTAGCTTTATGGAGATGGAGGTAGAATAATTTTGCTTCCAATGCTTTTTCCTTCATTTTTGCCAAGAAGAAGATGTCCAGGTTGGAGCAGATAAACATGGTGCCTTGCCACCTCTTCCTAGCTTCGCATTACAGACAAAAAATGCTGCATGCCCTTTTTCTGAACTTCATTTCCCAGTGTACAAAATGATGTGTGTTTTGCAGGATTTTGGGAGGCAGATGAAACATGACATCATCATCATCCAAGCAAAGACTGAAATCTACCCCTGACAGAGATGGTGGCAAGGACAGCCACCATCGCTACATGGGCAGATACACAATATGCAGAAGAGAAGCATGGCTGAGAGCAAGGACACTGAACCTGCTTTGTAAGGACCCCCCCCCCCCCGCCCAAAGAGACTCTAGGGAGGAAGTCTCAGAGTCCTCTGAAGGAAATGGATAAAATGCACCTCTTGGCCATGAGCAGGAGGAAGTACTACCCTGAGGCCGGGGTGATGGCTCAGTGGATAAAGTGCTTGCTGTGAAGGCACAAGAACCTGAGTTGGGATCCCTGGTACCCACAGAAAACCTGGGTCTGGTGGCCCACGTCTGCCCAGCCAAGGGCCGTGGTGGGGATGGGCAGAGACAGGTCGATCACAGTAGCTGCCAGCTAGTCTAGCTGAAGTGGTGAGTTTTTGTTTTAGTGGAAACAGTGTCAAAGCATAAGATGGAGAGCAATATAGGAAGACAACCCAGCACTGACTTCTGGCCTCCATATGTACGCATGAGCAAGTGTACCTGCACATGTACATACATGCATACACCATAAACAGCACACAGACACACACAGACACAGACACACACACACAGGGTATGGCGGGAATACTACCTCTACCCCTGAGTTAGCAATTCTAACCCTTAGGTAATCCTGCCTATTGTCATAGAAACAATCATGTTTTAGTTTTTTGCAGTCTTACAATTCATATTAACAAGTGTGTCTTCCTCAAAAGGCTCAAAAGGCTGCTTTTGAAATTCTTAGGCATGCTTTGATTATAACCAGAGGATTTTCACTGCCTACTTTCAGATTGTTGCCAGGAATGTGAGCCTGAAGCTGGTTTCATTTGAGACAAAACTTTGGTTTAGGGGAAAGGCCAGATCACTGGTCCCTGCAGAAAGTCTCCCTGGTAGTGCCACTGCTCAGTTGTTTCTGTCACCATGTGTAGAGACTCCCAGAGTCAGATGGAGGAGCCTTTCAGGGACAGCGACACAAGGAGACACGCAGTGAGGATGGCTGCTGATACCTCAGAGGGGCAGATAAACTCCTACAGAGAAAGAAGTGTCAAAACAGAATGACTATCGCTTCTAAAGATTGGATAGAGAAGTTTTTAAATTTGGGAGTTTACCATGGCACTTCCGGGAAGCCCTTAGCTGCTGCTTTAGGAGGCTGGAGCCTGGGATAGGAAGCACGGCCGGTATTTTGACTTAAACACAGACTATAACTCTCTCAGTCCCTCAGGCTACCATGATGAAACCTGCCTCTGCTGCCAGCTCACCTTTTAGCTCTTGCTGAGATGGGCGCCAAGCTTCTCTTTCCTGATCAAGCTTGCTGCATAGGGAATCTGTAAGACAGAAACAAGCAAGACCCTCAAGCTGGAGACAGATACTTCCTGGAGACCCTTCGTCACCCCTAACAACCTGGATGCCAGTGCACCTTCCCCGCAGAGAAGAGAGCTTCCCCTGCTCTCTTCTTTGTAGGGGCCTCAGAAAGGCCCCTACAAAGCATAGTAAAGACAGAACCGGTGACGGCACACCTGATGGTTGTCACAGCTAATCATTGAAGTTAACATGAGGTGTTTTCTTTTTCAAAGGTTTTGAGGTCTTTGTATTTAATAGTATGGCACTATTATTATTGAAAACTGAATTGCAATGTTGAAATAGGGCCAAGGTCAGAAAAAGATGAGTGTGATTACAAACTAGTTCAAAGTAATCAGTTTAATTAGAGTGTTTTCTTTACAAAACATGCTATCATTGTGAAGCACAAAAAGGCTAAACATAAATTATTGCTGTGCTAAATTCTCAATTACTGATAAGAAGAGCTAGAAATAACTGCATTGAATGGGAGACATGATTCATTCTATCTGGGTGGACTTGAGTGTGCCTCTGAATAGTGGGTTGTGAATGAAAGCCTATCACATTTGATATGCGACTTTTCATTAGAAAATTCAAATGGCTGCGAGCAGACACATACATTATTTACATTTGCTTTTATGTTAACCCCGGTCAAGCGACTCTGTCATTGTGTTATCCTAACCCTGGTCAAGCGACTCTGTCATTGTGTTACCTGCCTGCATCATTATGAGGTTAAATTTAGGACTCTAAATTTGCATCTCTGTTACATTTGAGGAAATAAATATCCAGCACCTTTTAAATATTTTATTTAATGCATGTGTATCTGTCTGTGCACCAACTGTGTGCAGTCCCGTGAAAGGCAGATGGGGTGTCAGATCCCCTGGGATTAGGATTGGAATTGTAGACTATTGTAAAATACTGTGTGGGTGCTGGGAATTGAACCTGGGTCCTTTGGAAGAGCAGCCAGTGTTCTTAAAAGCTGAGCCATCTCTCCAGACCCGATACTAAGCCTTTTCGAATGTAACCAAAAAGAGGACTGTTACATACAAGCAATAAGAGAAAAAAAAAAAAAAAAAAAAAAAACCACAATCCTTTTCCTTCAAAAAGGTGATATTTCTCTCCCTTCCTCCCTCCCTTCCTCCCTCTCCCTTTCTTCTTCCCTGCGTCTCTCATCTTTCTTTCTTTTCTTTATAGCTCAGGCTGAATTTAAAATTGTAGTCCTCCTGCCTCAGCCTCCCAAGGACTAGAATCAGAGATATGCACCACCGTGCTTGGCTATGGAATATTTTCATATTTTGTTAATGCATCTCTCCACTCCCAGAATTTTATCAGGTATTGGTTTTATTTCCTTGATTCACTGTTCCACTCATGAACCTTTATTAATGGAAAGAAATTGTGAGCTTACAATAATGTGGTGACTAAGATAAGCAGGGCCATTTTGTTATAAAACTGGTCTCGAATCTAGCAGTGTGTTAATGAATAAAAAAGAAGATAAAAATAAGCACCTCACCATTTGGATACACAACATATCTGAGAAAGCACAAGTGGCAGCATTGAAATTCATGATTCACACAACAGCACAAACTGTTGAGTGCTCTAATGTTCTATTTCAGGATGTGGGCTGAGTACATCCAGATAGCTATAACAAGGGCAGTTAGATGGGCACCTACTCTAGTTGCCTCTTCTTCTCATGAGAGGTTATGTTATATCTGCTATTCACAAAGACACTCTTGAATGGAGATTTTCCATTCTGGTATAGGCTGGAAATACCAAAGAATCTGGGTGACCTCTCTTGTTGGCTGCATAATGTGAGAGTCTTGAATGCAATTTTATTATTTAGGATAGCAAGATCTCATCTAGACAGACGTCTGAGTGCGAGGAGTTAAACAGTAAGATGTGCTTGCTCCACTCTCCTGTCTACAAAGGGCATTTAAAATGATGAACAGATACTACAGGACTTTTTAAGTGTGTTATGTGCTGGGCACTATAGGAGAGAAACTCATACCACCCTAGACTACTCACCAAAGTGAGTAAACCACATCCTAACCCAAAGAAAACTCCAGGACTGATGCTACTTTTTCAGCCAGGTCACATCTCTTCCCTTTCACTTTCTTTCTATCCCACTCTCCTTCTTTCCCTCCTTGGCTCACATTTTATTCAGCTAGAAAAAAGGGGGGCTGTTTCCAATTAACTGTGTCATAGTCTCAGAGCTCCAGATTAAATTGCCACAGAGAGCTGTCCTCATACAAATGCTGGGGTCTATGTCTTTTTCCTTGGAACAAGAATAAAATAAACACCAGGTAAAAACAAAGATGAAGAGTAAGAGCATCTAGACCAACAGTTGTATGTTTGAAATTCCAAGCCCCAGCTCATAAATGATAAATAAAGATTATCCCAGGCCTACTTGTTCCTTAAAACTACACTGTTTCACTAGTTCCAAGACACACTTTCCCCTGCACATTTTAACATCTCTGAAATTGGATGTATAATAATTGATGGCATATTAGAATTGTAGTTAGAAGCTTTTTTATTTGTGACTCATTAGGCAATGGTGCCTTGTACAACTGATGCTTTCTTAGATTCTATAAAACATAATATTGGATTTACAAATGTCAGAAAACACTCCTGCCTTGGGAGCTTTATATTCTAGAGGACCTTTTAACATATATAAATATATATTTATATACACTTATATAAATATATATAAACTATATATTTTGTTTTGTTTTTTGAGATAGGGTTTCTTTGTATAGCCTTGGCTGTTCTGGACTCTCTGGACTAGGCTGGCCTTAAAGTCACAGAGATCTACCTGCCTCTGCCTCTCTGAGTGCTGGGATTACAGGCGTGTGCCACCATGCCTAGCTTAGAAAGTTTCTTTAAGTTACTTATTCCCATGGAAGTCTACTGTAGGACTTACAAACACTCTCTTTTCATTTTGACCAGTGTGGAAATCATGAAGGCTTGGATAGAGAACTTTGAAATGTTATATAACTTATACCTTACCCTACTAGGCCAAAAGCATTACTATCTCACAAAAAAAAAAAAAAAAAAAGGCTAATGTTCTAGTTAGTTCCAAGGTAGAGTTGGTCTGAGCTCAGACACTCAGGTGAGTCAATATCTGGAAGCTAGAAATGTGAGAAGAATTCCTCAGGATGGAGGGACAATCAAGTCACTGTCAAGACACAGGGCACTCACTCACTAGTGGGGAAAGATGCACATGGGTCAAGGTCTGTCTGCTGATATAGAGTCTTACGAAAGCTTCTGTGGAAGTTCAGATTTTTATCAAGCTGGGAGGCTACAGGGACCTCCTTCCCACGCATGCTTAGTTACAACAATAAAGCTTCTTAATGGCTCTGGGAATCTTTTTTGTAAAAAATACAAAACGGGAACAGTTCTACCCGCCTTTTAGAAAAAGACAGACAATGCAATTTAAAGAACTTTCTGGTTTGAGACTGTGGACATTTGGTCAAATTCCCTCTGAAAGAATACTGGACACTATCCAAAGAATGATGGGTATCACCCAGAGGCTGTGTCCTCCCTCAAAAGCTGGTGTTCACCAATGATGATAAAGGTTTACAGTTCCTCTGCCAAGAGCTACTGTGTGCCCATCACAGGGAAGTGGGAAACTGATTTTTTAAGTCCACTACTAATGAAACATCAATACTAAATTTATTGCTTGGACGTTATTCTAACTGCAGTCCTTTAAAGGGGGACATCCGGTTCCCTAGCTGCATGTGACTGCAGCATTCTGGAACAACAGCAGAGGGCACTTCAAGACTAGCACATTTGCTGCATGCCTGCTTGTTGGAGTAGCTGTCAAGAAAGCTCAGGGGCTGAGTCTGGGTCTAGCCCTGGACCGGGTGTTGACAGCATCCTTGTACTGTATTGTACTGTACTGGTAGTTGACAGCATCCTTGAAGAGTTTGGGGTTTGAAGAGTGCACCATAGGTAAACCTACAGTAATTGCTTATTTAGATGCACTTTCTTAAAGAGTGATTGTCAAATTAGTAATGAAAAAGAAAGCTCATCAAATTCTATATATTACTACCCATTCCAGGACTTAGGTCAATTTCAATTGAAAGGTTATGTGCTGAGTAAAACATCTTCAGTTTCTTTCCAAACCTACCAGGCAATAGATTTACTTTTTAAAACCGAACACATCCTTTGCCTTTTTGTATGCTAAATACTTAACATTTTCACAAACTTGCTAAATTTTAAAACTTTTGTATTTGGCTCATAACTAGAGGACAGTCTTTGTTTTCTAGAAATAAATCTGGCTTCATAAAGAAAACACTTTAAGCATTTGCATTTGAAAACTCAGAACAGGGATGACAGATTTTTTTTTTTTTGCACATAAGTGCAAAATTTTAAGTATTCAAATTTTAAGTATTGTTTTAAGAGTTAGCTTGTGGCCATTTATAAATGTTAAGTAACTTAATTCTGTGTGTGCATTGACGCTGGCAGGACAATATACGCACATTCATTTATAAATGCACAAGGAGGCTCAATCATTTGACTGTGTAGCCATTACAAGTTTATATTCAACAAGCTGGAAAAAGAAGATACAGAAATTATAGTCATCAGAGGATCTAAAATGTAGGAGTCAAGAGAAATTCATGAATTTTCTTTTTATGGCAATGATACCCAAGATGCTTTCCATGTAAGTATTCTGGATAGGAACACTGGGTAAACAATACAGAATAAACACACTGTGCTTCTACAGGAACCATTACCAAGTATGACGGTTTTTAATATATATATATATATATTTTATTTCTCAAGGATTGCAAGACAGGCTAGGTTCTACTTCATCTGTGATTCCTCACTCTGTAGACTTTGAATATGAAATGACTGAACTCGTTTACCTTGTTACCAGAGAGCAAAGTTCACAACCGTATGTACTGACAGATCCTTGACTAAAATACTGTGAAAGCAAATAAAAGTGTGACACTTTCCCACTCCTTGATAATCTTCAGAGATTCTCTGAAGACATGCCCTCCAGTGCTGTACAGAAACATAAAGCTGACTAAGGAGCTTGGTGCTTGTTGTGCAAGCAACATTGGGTCTGTTGTCTTGTTTCCAAAGTAAGTAGAAAAATTAAAGTTAGAAGACAGCTCAGCTTCATGTGGGTTCACTAGTAAGGGGAGCAGGAGTTGGGGAGGAGGGCTGTCTGTGACATGGCTCTGTTGCCTTCTTTTTGATCACTTCCCTCTGATGGCACTGCCTTACCAGGTCTCAGGGGAAGAGAACAAACTCAGTCCTCATGTGACTTGATGAGTTGGGGTGGGGGAGCTCCCCTTTTCTGAGAAATAGGGGAGGGGGCTGAGGGAGGGAGAGATAGTGGGACTGGGAAGAGAAGAGGGAGGGGCTACAACTGGTATGTAAAGTATGAATAAATAATTTTTTCCTCTTGCTTAAAGATTCTTTTTTTAATTAAATTTTTATTTTTTATATTAATTACAGTTTATTCACTTTGTATCCCAGCTGTAGCCCTCCCCCCCCCCAAGGATCTTTTCTGAGACTGATACTCTAACCAAGGAACATTCATGGATATAACCTAGAACCCCTGCTAAGATGTAGCCCATGGCAGCTGAGTATCCAAGTGGGTTCCTAGTAAGGGGAACAGGGACTGTCTCTGACATGAACTTGGTGGCCGGCTCTTTGATCCCCACCCCCTGAGGGGAGAGCAGCCTTGCCAGGCCACAGAGGAGGACAATACAACCAGTCCTGATGAGACCAAATAAATAAATTTTTTAAAAAAGTGTGGTGGTGCATGTCTTTAATCTCAAACCTCAGGACGGTAAAGCCAGGCAGATTGTTGTGAGTTTGAGGCCAGCCTAGTCTACAAATTGAGTCCAGGACAGCCAAGGCTACACAAAGAAACTCTGCCTTGAAATCCCCTCCCCCCAAAAAATCTTCAGCTTCCCAGTGAATTTAGGTGCAAACAAAACCAAAACACACACACACACACACACACACCCCACCGCCACCACCACTACCACCACCACCACCACCACCAATGAAAACAAAAACCCACAAGAAGACCCCAGCTAAGCAATGCCTGGTATATAGGTTTTCCAAACCTGGAGTTATTAATGAGTGTTTGAGACCAGAGAAACCCCAGTGGGAGTGTCATAGTTATAAACTGTTTATACAGCTAAGACCCCCAAATAGAAGATATAATGAAATCAAAGATTGCTTTAAATACTCTCAGGAGTCTCTGTGAACATGGGCATACTTCCTCTTTCCATACATCGGAAACATTAGCAACCATCTTTCTCAAATAATCCTGACAGAGAACTACATGGTTAGATTTTAGACATGACACTTTCAACACACTCAGTGGTCCAAGGGGTAGAACAGATCAACTAAAAACAGTATCAAACAACTAATATGACAACCGTTCTTCTAGAGATCAGCATAAATCTTTAGCCAGGTGTTTAAAAATAATCTCAAAAATACTGAGTATAAATTATTTTCCCTATTGCTTGCTCTTTGGAAAAATAAAGACTGCTTCAGAGACTGATTTAAAAACTTAGGGCTTATAGCAGATGTGTCTGCCTGGGGTGGAACAGTGAAACATTCAGAAAACCAAACCTCAAAACAAAATAATTCTGTTTATCAGCTGTCTTTCTCACTGTTGTTGGTTTCCATTTAAAGAGATCACTCTGAGACTCGAGGAGAGAGAACCCTTCACCTGGAAATGAATTGCTTCTCTTGATCAACCTTCGAGGGCATGTAATTGGTTAATTGTGTGTATATTCTGTTCTATTGACCACAGAGGACCCGCCTGGTGAAAGGTGTTTCCCATTTCTTCTCCTCACGATGCCTGCGAGTTTGCAGTTAAAGAATGCTAGATACCTCTGGTTTGCCCACAGAGGCAGCGCACACAGCTGTGTATTAACACATGGGAGGTAGTTACAGTTAGAAGAAACACACTGACACATCTGTTTACTCTGAGCCTACGTAAATCCCTTGGTAATTAGCATCTCAACCAGCTGAGAGGTAAGTGGACCAAAGGATTGCCTGCAAAACACATGGCATGCATTGAGGGCTTTGAAAACAAAGCAAGGACGGTGCACATATTTATAAGCAGAAATGCATCTTACGATTTGTAACTGCTGCACCATTTCTTCTCGGTAAGCCAGCTCCCTTTTCATCTGATCCTGAAAGTTATCTGGGGAAGACAGAAACAGAAAGGAAACTAATGAAAACGCAAAATCCATGTTTAGTGTGCATTCGGCCCTCCAAATCCTAGACTCTTGAAACTACCATAGAACACCAACAACATGACACTGAGTCTATAATAAACAAAATGGAGTATCTTCCACCCATCCAGCATCTATCTGTATTAGGTACAGAGACATCAAAAATGAAACTCTGCTCAGGACAAACACTGATTGATATATAAATATATAAATCATAAAGAAGTTTATTTAAAAAAATTCTCTGGCATACATATAACTTCCCAATTAGTGGCAAAGTCAAATCTGTTACTCAGGTGAACATGCCTGCTTTTTACTTCATGTAAATAGTTAAATATTGGCAGAATATTTGATACTATAGGATAGCTTCAGCGTTTGTCAGAGTTTATTGATCCTCTGATCTTGTAATTATTAGTGCTGAGAATGTGGTTTTACATAAATATGTACCACAAAGTGGCAGAGGTATGCTTAGGGCCATTTTAGAAATTGTTGGAAATTCTATCCTAATCCAAAACCAAAATTCATTTATTGATTGTTTTAGAAGACTCAAGTCAGCAACTCAAACAGCAATTTTAAAAAAACCAAACATCCTAACACAATATAATCAAAAGATATATTAAATTAATCTTTATATGCTGAAGAATGATAATAGGGAGATATAAAAAAAAAACCACTTGTTCAGAGTTCTGAAAAGATGTCTCAGAAGTCAAGAGCACTGGCTGCTTTTCTAGAGGCCCTGGGGCACCCATATGGCAGCCCACAACTGTCTGTCATTCTAGTTCAAGGGCACCCTACACCCTTTTCTGGCCTCCACTGGCACTTTCCATGTGGTGCACAAGCATACATGCAGGCAAAATATCCATACACATGAAAACAAAATCAAATAATTAAAAAATCATTTCCTGTAACTTAACCATTCTGTTTAAAGAGCACGGAACTTCATATGGTAATCATGAACATCAAAGCGTGCCATGCTTGAGCACCTCAGGGCTTGGTCTGCACGCTAGTGGCAGTCAGGGGTGAAACAAACACAAGTGCTGCCCAATAATGTTACACAACAAACACAAGTGCATGCCTTCCACAGTCACTTATGTGACCCCTTGGGGGGGGTGTGACCCGTGGCTTAGTGAGTTGTAGTCTAAAGTGTGTGGGAGGAGGTACCCAGGCTGTATGAAAACACTAAGCAATGCTGTATGGGACTGGCACATCCATGAAATTTTGTTATCTGCAGAGGGTCCTAGAGCAATCCCCAGTATCCCATGCTCCATCGAGTCTGTTCCCTTGCATGTAAGAATCACCCAGAAATGTCCATTGCAGTCATGTTCTCTACTTGCGCAAGTCACAGCAGGGAAACCTCTTACTGTCTGCAGTGCTACCAGTCGGGGGTGGGGGAAAGGGTGTAGCTAAAATTCTGCCTGAAAAAATCTCCAAACGGCTTCCCAACACTTCCAAGGTAACAAATCCTAAGTCTCTGGTGCATAGAAATAAAAGTAACTGGTCTCTTCTTTTTTTTTTTTTTTTTTTTTTTGGCATTTGCCTTTCTATACGATTAGAATTTCTTCCCCCAACCCAAGGCATATATTATCATTTATGTTTGAGAAGCATCCAAACCCTATTTTACAATACCTCTACATGTACCTCTAAATGTGATGAGGAAGTCTTTACAGTAGGGGGGGGGTCAGTGAGAGGGAGGGGGCGGGGAGAAGGAGTGCTGGAGCAGAGAGGTAAACAGCATCCTGGGGAGAAAGCAGGGAGGGGCCCTGAAGGTGACTTCACAGGCTGCAGCAGAGGGAAAGGAGGACATTGCAAGAACCCTGCTGTCCATCAAACTACTCTCCAGCTTTCAAACAGGCATTACGTTCCTTGTTTCTGGACCCTTGTTTCTGCTGTGGTCTACCCTTACATCAAGTACCTTCATTTTCCTCAAATCCCAGTTCAAAATACTTCCTCCCTGTACAAAGTCTTCCAACTCTCTTGACTCTCCTGCCAGAATCAGTTATCATTCTTTTGCACTCTTCTAGCTAGCTGCCCATACCCCTACTAACACATCCATAATATGTGTTACTAGTTGGAATACATCTGTCTTCCAGCTTGCTACATGGTAAGGTCACAGGACAGGAAGTTAAGGTTTAGAGACTTTAACAGCCTCTAGGCCCACAGCAGTCCTCAGAAGGCGGCAGGGGAGAGCGACAGAGTGGAGAGTGGAAGAACAAAGCCTATCGCCAGGGGGCCGGGGCTTTGGCACCAATAGTAGGGGCCCTGGACCTTCCTTAGGGAGAACAAGGTGGAAATGATGCCCCTAAGGAATATTCTTGCTTTGGCATTTTAAGATCTCATGACAAAGCAAGCTGATTTGGTCAGGGGCAAACATCCTTTCTGCCTTTCCCATGCTGGGGAACAGGAGTGCTTGATTCTGATATGCTCTGATGAACATGATAAGCTGCTGTGTGAGGAGTGAGCAGCTAGCCCACATCAAGAGACTCTGGAGTGTGTCAGAGTCCACAGTCTGGGCACAGGGCAACATGAGAACCAGCCATGACAAACTTCTCCCAAACGGCCTGCCCCAGAACTTCCACATAGCCACCATGTTTCCAGACACAGACTGTTTCTTTCTTTTTCTTTTTCTTTCTTTCTTTCTTTTTTTTTTTTTTTTTTTTCTGTGAGGAGAGAATTTCACAGTAGATTCCTCTTTTCATTCAGTGATCTTCCCAGAGCAAAGTGAGAGGGATGAGGATAAGGGGTATTCAGGAGCTGGTTACCCAGATGGGGCACTACCCTGGATCCTAGAAAGTTCCAGGGAGTAGGCCAGAACAGCAAAGGGCAATTTAGAGTGGGATGATGGCAATTAGACTTTCCCTAATTCACTCTCAATGCTCTGCTGTGCTGTGATGAAAACAGTTCTCTAAAAGGTGGGGGCATCAAGGGTTAGACAAGTGGTGAATGCCCGTTCTCAGATTGGTATGGGGAAGGGTGTCAGCGGCAAAAGGCCAACAGCAAAGTATTTATGAATCTTTTTGTTGTTGTTTTATTTTGTTTGAAACCAGGTTTAGCAGTTTAGGCTAGCCTCAAGCTCATTATGTAGCTGAGGCTGTCCTTGATCTCATGGTCCTAATGCTTCTATCTCCCCAGTGCTGAGATTACAAGCGTGCAGTACTACACCCAAGACTGACGGCCTTGATGAGGCAGAAGTTGAAAACTTCACTCTGAAAACAAATTTACATTCAACTTCCCACAAAACACCATAGTTAACACTTAAAGGTAAGTTTAAGGGCTTCTGTTTACATGTCAAACAACTGGTATTTTACTGTTTAAGGAGATTCGGCATGGGGGAACTGTATCTCAGGGTAGAACGCTTGCCTAGCATGCATAAGGTCTTGGGTTTCTTCCTCAATATGGGGGAAAAGAAACTCCTACAAACCAGTAACAAAGTAACACATCAAAGAAATGTGGAGGGGAGAACATACAATAAGGGTTCATTGTATATTCATTAAAGGTTGATAAACAAAATGTGGTCAGCTTGTGAGCAGGGGAAGGAAAGGGGACAAAAAAGACAAGATGTCACATGTGTTTCCAAGCAACTGGAGCACATACTGCTGCCTCCTTTCTGGAAAAGGACTTGAGATCTCAAGAGATCCCCAAGTTCAGGCCCGGCAGCAGAGCAATTCATGTAGGGACAGCACAGAGAGATGATAATAGTCTTGTGCAAAGACAATGCCGCCCTTTGTCTGGAACTCGGACAAGGCTGGGTGTTCAATGTGCTTATTTCCTTTCACATGTGAGTACTGTATTTATGTCATTTCTCCTCCAACTCCTTCCATCAGCCTCATTCTCCCTCAAATTCATGGATGCTTTTTCTTTAATATATGTACCTCTTTAATATGTATATATTTCTCCTTAATATATACCATATATACACTTTCTTTTATATATATAATGCACACACATAAATTGATTGATATATTAGAAACAACCCGCTGAGTCTATTTAGTCTCATATGTATATGCTTTTAGGGATGACCACTTGGTATTAACCATTAGGAGGCTCATCTTAAAAAGATCCACTTTATCTTCAGTAGAAAGACTGAAATGCTAACACATTAACTGTTTTTAATTGGGGAAGGGTTGGCTAGGCAACAAGATTAGGAGTCACTTTCTTCTCTTCCCCTTGTGCCTCGGTCTAAACATGTGGATGACTTTTGAGTTTAAAAAATCGCCAATCCAAAAAGGAAAAGCATGTTTAAACTTCGTTATAGTCAAACGTCAATGAAGGTGTAACCCGAGATGAAAAATCACCAAGCTTTTTTCTCTACCAAGAGGCACCTGAGAAAGTCGCTGCAGAGCAATGTCAGCCAAAGTGGGGCAGGGCGTGGCATGGCAACTGAGCATACTTTTAAAGCGCAGTTTTCCAAACAGCAGCAGTGTCCAGCACGTATTCCTGGGACCATGAGTAAGAGGAGTACCCCCCTGGCCCAGCTGGCTCACCCAGAGGCCCTACTCACAGAGCAGTAGGCACACGGCTCATCAACTTTACCTTTTATCACTGTTTGCAAACAACTCTGGGAACTTTTGAGCTGTCTGTATTTGGGGATCCACCCCCCCCCCTTCCAGAAGAAGCCACAAAAGAGACAGGAATGGAGGAGGAAACCACTAACTGTAAAGTGAGTCCTAGTCACGGACAGAGGATGTGGACAATTGGATTCGTGTAGGTGGCGCTGAGTTCGTTTTCAAGAGTAAGAAGTACCTGTGGGAGAGGGCTCTGGGGATGCTCAGTAAAGGGTATGCTGAGTTCAACCCCCAGAATCCATGTGACAATGCTAGACATGGCTTCATAGATAGGTACTTCTGTGACAAGGAGGCAGAGGCAGGAGGATGAGCCAGTCTAGTCTAATTCGTGAGCTTTGGGCCAGCAAGAGATCCTATCTCAAAGGAAAGGGATTTCCTGAGGATGACAGCCAAGACTTCCTTCTGCCTTCCACAGTCTGCGTATTCGTGCTTATGCTCCCGCACACACATTTGTCTGCCTCCGAGAAACATACACACATACAAAAGGAAAAAAAATATGTAACCAGAAAATACATTTGAAGAGTGATCCTTTATGAGGTGGCTCTTCACCTCCTCGGGCTACAGATGACCGCTATTAAAGGTACCTAACGTGAGCCAAGCGCATGCATGACGCTTTGCGTGGGTTGTGTCATTTAATTCTTTCATCCTGAGAGACAGGAATTATCTGCCCCAGTTGGCAGTTTCAAGGTCTCGAAACCAGTAAGGAGAAGTTTGCTCAGGTGTGGTAGATTTTAGAACCTGGATTCCTTAGGGCCACACCTGATTGCTCCTCACCTGTGTCTCTAAAGTACAAGGATTTCGCTTGAGACCCTGAGGGCCTCTCCACTGGTGTAAAAGGCTTTCCATCTCTCCTGTGCTTCCTTCTGGTGTAGCTTTTCCAGAGCTCGGGTTTTTCCTTCTTAGAAGGGAAGGCTGAGTCTGCAGGCTGGCCTCACCACCGCTATACTTAACAGCACATAATGTGAATTTTCTGTTTTTGTCATGTGAGATTGTCTTTTTTGGTGTGTCTGAACCATGCATTATTCAAAGTCGGGTTTACACACACTACCTCCTTGGTGAGTGGAGTAGGTTGCAGATTTCTGACACTGTAGAATGTTGTTTACTGAAATACTTCTTACATGTGGCAGTCACAGACGGCCTCATATCAACTCAGATCAAAATGATGACTCCTAGGTCTAGTTGATTCATTGCAGGGTTTTTGTGGCAGTAAAGACTGGCCTCGGGGCTGGGCTATGCCCTGGTCCAGTCTAACATTGTTTTAATCTGTGTGGTTTATAGTAGACTAAGGGCAATGTAGAAGAATATATATTACTGTGAATTACTTAATCCCTTATACGATTATTAATTAGCTGTTATTAATAGAACAAATTATGATCACACTGGCCTCATGGGGAACTGAGAGGGCACTTTGGGGCTTAACTGGATATGAACCCATTCTGCTAGATCTAAAAGCAGCGATTCCTTAACTCCGTAATTAGATGAGCCTGAGATCAGCCTGGCCATAGCTCTTTGCTCTGGAGACCAGGCTACACTCTTCCTTTAGGATTCTAGAGCTTCACAGCTCAGGTTTTGTGATGTCCACAGTACGTGAGACATGCTAGTGTTCTAAAGAACTGTCTCAGAAAAAAATTAAGTTTACATAATTTAAAAAATACTGGTGTTGGAGAGATGGCTCAGTGGTTAAGAGCATGTACTGTTCTTGAAGAGTTCAGTAACCAAGCTGTGAAGCTCACAACTGTCTGTTAACTTCAGCTCCAGGAGCATCTAATATCTCTGCTTTCCTTGGGTATCTGCACTCACATGCACAGACCTACACACACACACACACAGAGACACACACACACACAGAGACACAGAGATACAGACACACACAATGAAAAATAAATCTTTAAAAAAATGTTTGCATGCTATTTCTTTTCTTTCCTTTCTCTGACGAGCATAATATGATTAAATGAAACTCCTAGAAGCCTGAAAAACTCTCCCAAGATGCATTTGTTCCTGTGCTAGCTTGCCCACGGCACGTGAATTTTACATGGATACCTACCATGTAGCCTTTCTAAAAGTCTATGGTTCTGGGGGGCAACGGGGTAACCTGTTAGTTTTCCTGCTTCGCATCGCTATGGAATTTCATGTTAAAGTATACTGAGAGTGTAAAACTATTAAAATTAAATTGATTTAATCATGGTAGTGCCCCTTAACTCTGGTTTTTCTCTCTTTTGGTTCTATTTATACAAGGTCAAGTGTGGCCTAAAATTATTAAATAGAAAATTCTAGAAATAAACAATTCATACATTTTAAATAACTTTTATTATAGTATAGATGCTTATAATTGTTCTATTTTTGCCCTTGGCTATTTTTACTAATCTCTCACAAATTCCTGTGAGAAATTAAATTTTCTCACAGGAATGAGACTAGAACAGGAGAAGACATGGAGAGGACTTGAAACTACCTGCAAGTTTCATGCATCCATTGGTTGCTGCCTGGCATAAATCTCCAAGTAAGGAGAGCTACTATTATCAAATGGATTCATGGACACCAGCTTGTTTAAATCTTCATGTTTATACCTATCGCCCACATCAGCGGCTAAGCAGAGCTATCTGAGAATAAACGGTAATTGTCCCTTTGTTTTTCTTACTTCAGAAAATGATAATTACCAAGGAATTGTATATTAAAATATATAATCTGGACATATTTAAATATGTGAACACATTTCATACTGAGTTATGTGTTTACCTGCACATTTTAAAATGTGTTCACCCACAGCTACCCATATATCAGAGCATAAATAGCAGGTGCTCTTTTGAGAAATTTTACCTTTGAGTTAGTTTTAAGCACAGATCAGGGGTTAATGTGTATGAGAACTTAAGCAGAGCGTGGGACGGCTGTGTGGGCTTTGCATTCAGCCGCTTCTTGCTCAGCCTCACACTCTTGAACCTAAAGATAGAGATTCCAGCAAACATCACACACAGAAAGGAAGGAAAGGGCTCCTTACTGAACACCGGGAAGGATGTGTTTCCTTTTAACACTTGGAATTCTTGTTCCAGTCGTCTTCGTAAATCTATTTGCTCAAATAAAACCTTCTGAAGTTCCTCTAATAGGGGGAAAAAGAAGAGCCATTTTACTAATCTTTACAAATAACTCTCCAGAGAACTGTTATATCTGGCAATTTGTTATTATAAGACAAAATATTTTCCCAGTTTAAAAAGTGTTGCATAGACATGGGATAGATTTTGTGCAGAAATCCATGAATATAAATCAATGTAATATATTATTTTAAAGTATTATATTACAGTGTCATATATTGATTGATATGTATGCATTAATCTCAATTATATCCACCCAATGGTCCATATATTATTCATATGTTGCTTGTCAAGCTTAAAGTACGGTGCAGAACAAAAATATCTCCTTATTATCTCTGTACTCTTTAAAAGCTAAGAGAAGTGTACAAGACTTAGATTTGTCTTTACCTTTCCCCATATTTTCTACATCCTTTTTGAGTGAATGAGGTGAATTGGTATCTTGTATGTGTTCACCTAAAAAAAAAAAAAAAAAAAAAAGGAAAAATATTAGTTTGCATGGACCATTTTCCCAGAGTTTTTCTTCTTTCTTTTTACATCTAGAAAAGAGTTTATTATTTAACATAAGCTGACATTAGAAATTCAGAGGACTACATGCTATTTTTGTGAATGGGTACCATCGCTTTGATAGTGGAAGCACTCTAAAAAAACAAGGTAGGGCAGGATCACTGGAGTGAGGACGCCTGCTCTCCCTGGAAGGCTCTCGAGACTGGCAGAGGCAGAAGTTTCCCAAAATTTTGGTACCCCCAAAATTTGGAATGCTGAAAAAGGAAGGGGGCGTTGTCTCAGCAGAACAGTAATGTATCTGGAGGCTTTCCTGGTCATTGATAGCAGGCTGAAAGAAATGCAGACTACAGCAGAGGTGTGAAATAAGTTATCTGTCAGCGTGTAAACATTTACTTACTCAGTGAGTTTCACAACTATTCACCTGGGACCAATAGAAATGACTGTGGGAGCTGAGGGTGCAGCCCCAGAGCTCAGCACAGGCCTTGAAAGCACCCGGCTTCTGCTTCTACCCAGAACCTGAGCCAAACTCAATAAGCCAGCCATCTATATTCTGAATAAAGTTTAGATATTGCTCTTGTGTGCTTACTGTTTGCTCTGTGCTCACTAGAATAACAGCAAACTAAATAATTCATTTATCTACAGTAAATTGTGTGTTCATGAATCAGAGAGCCCAAATACACCAAAGGTTTAACCCATTCCTTAAGCTAATTAGATGATTGTGTTTTCAAATTTCAAGCTAATTTTTGTGAGAGCCACGTGTGACTGAACATCTGTTTTTATCTAAAGAGGCGTGGTAATGCGGGTAACCTTCGAGAAAGTTTTATGGATTTTTTTTCCACACTGGTTCCCAGAGGTGAGGCTGCGCCTCTGCGCCTGCAGATCGCTGAGCAGGGGTTTGCCTGCCTCCTCCTCCTCTTCACCCACTACTGGAGGCAGAGCTCGCTCTCTTCTCTACAGCCAGCCAGTAGCTAACTCGGGGCTGGACATACAAGAAGCCCTCAGCAAAGCGCCTTCTGCTGTTACTAAAGGAACCCCAGGAGAACATAAATCCTAAGTCACGGCTCCAGCCAGAATGTATCACTTCAATTCTCTGCCTGCTGTTTATTCATTTCCCTCGAAAAGAAATGGAGTGTAATGGCCCCTTGGCACTTGTTGGAATACTGGGAGAAGTTAAATTTTCTATAAAAAAAGAAACAAGATTTCCTTCCAAAGCAGCAGCCTATACCACGGGCAGACACCTGTATTCCACGTGCTGATTGCAGTGTGTGAGGGAGCACATGAAGGTACACATTCGTCCCTTTAAGGACTTCTATACATTCGTTCATATATTCCCAAATATATGCATGCTTGGGGGTGGAGCCTAAAATATCCTTCACACTCCCATGTTCCTGAATGCCAGGCATTCTCTACCAAGTAGGAGCATATTCACACAACTTCATTCTGATACATCTGGAATTTGACCTCTCTCTACAGTCTCAAGTACACTCTTGAACCCTGACAGCTTGGTTTTTTCTCCTTATAGTGAGGAACAGGCCTGTGACGTATCCCAATTGTAGATCTCAATAGAAACTTTAAGGAATTCAATCCTCTACTAGGAAAGAAATAGGTTGATAACAAATCATTAGTCTGTAAACCAAGCATGGTGGCATTTTGAAATGAAGATAAATTTGTATTAGGTACAGGTCTGCCTATATAGTGTCAGATGACCAGTACAGAAATTCCCCACTGATGCGATGCTGAATCCCAACAGAGACAAGCAAGCAGGTACCTGTCTCCATGCTTGCTCATATGTGGTGAGGTGGTGCTGACCATTCAACACGCTCACAACCTAATTTTCCAAGGCTGACTCAGGTCACATGTGAATGCTCTTCCAGAAGCCATGTTCTTACCATGTTATAGACCAGATTTTGATTCACTAATATATTTTGAGAACTGTTAATCTTGTATTACATTTCAATTGGGTGAATAAATTAAAAAATTAAGATATATAAAACCATGTTTTCTTGCCCCTTCATAAGTACTAGCATTATATGCACAGAGAACCCCTAAATCAATAGCTAATAAAATGGAAACATACTACAGGACTACAGGAAAATCCACTGGTGATGTTAACAATGGGCTGTTCTTTTCATCGGCTCTGTGTAGGTTTTAGTAACATTTTGCGTTAGTGTCTATTTCAAATAGACATTTTACTGCAATTTCTGAGCAAAAATGGCCAATTTAGAGCGTAGACGACATAAACACCTCTTTTACACTGAGGTTCTCTTAAGTGTCTAGGTGTTGGGTAAACAAGGACATGGAAGCAGTCTCAGCTGCGCTTTGTGCATCTTCTGCTGGACTGCCACTCTTTGCATTACTGCTAATCTGTGAAAAGCAGATTGTTAATGGTGGTTAAAAATGACCTCTGGGAGCCTGGATGTTTGTTCACCATTACTGCTAATGTTTTCCATCTGGTTAAAAAAAAAGCAGTCTAGTACTAGATTAAATAAATGTGATTTAGGGGACAACGATCCTCCAATTTTTATAAATATTCCATCAGGTTAAATGCATTTCACTTTTCAAAATTAATGAATGGCTTTGGAGGCATCCCAAAATTAAAATGCTTACCTTCTTTCCCCTACATTCTTTTAAAAAATATTTACAAAAAGAGATAGTGAAGGAAGCTTGGAGATCCCAGTGACTTAGAGACAGAAGACAGAACATTATACAGGGGAGGACTTTCTTAGAGGCTGGCCTCAAACCTGTCAGGCACAAGAAAACACAAGTGGTTTCCAGTGGGGAAGGAACGAGTCATTAGCGTACAAATGCAGTGGTGGATGGCTGAGAACCAAGGCTGCTGCTGAGGGCTGCGCCAGCCTCTCCTGGAAACTTCAAGATTCCATGAACTGTGCTGACCCCAGTGGAAGGGGACAAATCTCATCGCAACCAAAAGCCAAGGCCTGGGCACATGGTTTTGCTTTCCATTCTCTTTGGGGTCCTTTCATCCAGGTGGCCTGATATTCTAAGAGATGTTCCATCCCACCATTGGTTTTACCCGCACTTAGCCACTCAAGACAAGAGGGATGGATGTGAGAATGTGCCATCCTACAGCATGGATTAGTCATAAACAGCAAATGAGCAGGGACACAAATTGACACGTATATACACATCAAAAGAATGAGTCAACAAATTCACTAGCATAACCATTATAGGCTCAAGAGTAATCACTTTCTCTTAAATATTGTGGCATACTCTTGTTTAAGAGCCTGTACTGGATTCCCTGGTCTTCACTGGGAGGAAAAGTCCACTCTAATTCCTCTGGAGTTTCCAGGTCTTCTTATAGCTTGCTGCCTTGTTCCCCATCTCCTCTGTCTCTATTGCCAACACAAATCATTTGCTGCATTCAGGCCTGCATTTCTCTTTGTGGACTGTTTTGCCTTGTACTGTTGGTCTTGCCTGGGCTCTCTGACCCTCTCCCCACTTTCTATTCCAAAGCAAAAGGCCATTTAAGTCTCCTTGGCATGGATTTAACATTTCTAACTCTCCAACCTTCATTTATTGAAACCCTAATTTTCGAGATGACAGTTCGAGGCAGTTCAGCCAATGACGTTGATTAGGTCATCAGGGCTGCATGGGATCAGTGTCATCTTCAGGGCTCTGTCCCACCACATCCTGTATAGTTAGGAAATAGCTGCCTACGAATCTTCTAAGAAGCTCCCATCGGATACCGAGACTTCACAGCTCCAGGAGCTCAGAGAAATAAAACTGTTAGGTATTTTTGTTCCAGCACCACGGCAGGACAAAGATGCTACTTCCATGAACAAGTCCCACCCACTTCCTGGGCTTCTTGCCTAAGAGATTTGCTTTCTGAAGGCAACAACACTGACCACCCTACCTCAAGGAAGGTGCAAATACATTCCACAAATGCCTGCTGTACTGTTTTATTCTAGTTTGTGAAAGAAACATCAACCAGTGATATTGTAAATCTTCGATTATCATGAGGGCATTTAAGCTAATTTTTATAGTTAAACCTAGCTCTTGTAAGTGAAAAAGTACGTTTTGATTGATTTTATAGTCAGACTATATCAGGCTAACTATATTTTCAGTCTATTGGGAAGTTGGCAATGTCTCAATTAAAAATAAGTTTTGTTCCTGTCTGACATTTTCAAAGTTTCTATGTGAAAATATATAGTCTAAATTCTAGCTAAAAATGTGGAAAATATTAATAAATATATATGTCTGCCACGGCTTCCAGTAAAAATATCACATATATTAGGATTCATTTATTTTATTACAATAATAATTTCTTTTCATTTTTCTATATATGTTAATGATTTATTTTAAAATTATTTGCTAGAGATGAAACCTAGGGACACATGCATGTTAGGCATGAGCCACACAAATAGATGAGATGCATGTTCTGTTGATGGTCATAGGACAGGGAAAGAAGCTAATAAAGTAGATGCCATGGAAACACTCCCTGGTAGCTAGCCTCACAGTGCTGGAAATGCTATGCAGGAGGAGGAACTCCATCGGTGGTCTTATCCACACTGGACCCGAATACTGCTACACTGGCCAAGATGTGCCCACTGGTGCAGGAGTGGCAATAGAGGCAACAAATTGCTCCCCTTATTGGGTTTCAGGCCTGCTCTACAGGAGAGAATTTAAGCCTAGGATTCTAAACATGGTCCAATCCCTTGTCTAGGGAACTCATTTGGCCCTAGGGAGAGAAATCATCAATATTGTTGTGTTTTCAAACTCCCTTCTAATCATTTCCATAGATGTGTGTTGCCTCCAGGTCAGAGACGTGTCTTACTGAAGTGGGTAGTGGTCAATGCAGAGACTTAAACCTGCTTAGCATGCTGAGAATAAGTGACTGTGGGGGCTCGGCCCTAGATGGGACACCTGTCTGCATCAAATATCATCCCTACCCACATCTCAGAGAATACTGAGGAATAAGAGCTAGAGAGAATGTTAAGAGCCAGATATCAGGAAAAAGTGCTACAGATGCTGTCTTCTGGATACGACATGGCTGCTGCACACATGGGCCCACAGTAGCTGTGGTTACCCAGAATCTGTGCAAGAGCAAGCCAGTTCAGAATTCCAGCATGGAATGTGTGGAGGGACCCCAAGTTCCCTGGCTGTGAGTAAGGAAGTGTCACATTCTTTTAGGAGTGCGGAGACTGGTTGGTTTTCTAAGCCCCAGTGGATGATCCTACTCATTGCTGTTTTAACAAACAAATAAATAAATAAAGAGGACATGAAGTTGGGAGGAAGATTTGATGGAGGATTCTGGGAGCTGTGAGGGGTGGATATTTTCAAAGAACATTGTATGCATGTATAAAAATTTTCAAGGACTAAGTACAAAATTTTAAAATTTGAGTTCAAGAAATGAAATCTAAACATTGTAACCTGAGTGTTCAGGTTATATGCCTTAGAATGTAGGTTGTCTTATCTGTATGAAGCACAATATCAAATGCAAAGTCTTAAAATAAGGAGTAAGAGATTTGGCTTTTCGTATTCCTTCTACTGACCCTCTACCCCACTTGGTGTCCTGCTCATTGGCTTAGCTAACTCCCCAAATTCTTCCCTGAGATACAAACAGCAGCACCCATGGGCTCTGCCAGCCAGCACATTGCTCCTCCCAATACTGTTACTGAGAACACTTGGTGAAAATATTTCTGGAGACCACATTCGCTTGCACAGGAAGAAAGCATACGTCCCTTGGAAGGTCACTTCAAAATAGAGTAAAAAAAAAAGATTTTGATTTGGGACAGTATATATGAGATCCACCTGTACGCTAACATTCAGATGATGGGTGGTACCCAGCAAGCAAATGCTTCAACAGCCCCTGGGAACTCGTGCACTACCGTCTGTGTTCTGGTGCAGGGGAGCAGACATCTCACACATTAGAGGTGCCGATGGGCACTGTATGATGTTCCCAGCACACTGCCACAGTCTCTCCAACAGCACGGACACTCCACCCTTTCACCTCCCGGCACCCTAACCGGGCCCAGCATTACCAAACAGGACTGTTGAATTCTCAAAATAAACACTGAATTTTAATAACTGGTCTTAGCTTTGTAATCTAGCTTAGGACTTTTCTACACCTTTTCTCTTTTCCTTATAATGTGTCTTAGAGGTGCAGGTTAGGTTGAGTCAAAATTAATCTACAATTGGAATAATGAAAAATTTAGCACAACGTGTGGTTTACAGGGTTTTTAAAGGATCCTTTGCACGCAGGCATAAGAAATCAATTATGGAGGTCAGGGAGATAGGTTAGCAGGTAAAATGTGAAGACTGAACTCTGGATCGCATGCACCCACTTGAACGGGTGGATGTCATGGCCTGTATTCCAGAGATAGAGAGGAGATCCCCTGAACATGCTGGCTAGCCAGACGAGCAGAATCAGTGAGTTTGGGGCTCAAATGAGATGGACAGTGATCAAGCAAGACACAATGTTGGTCTCTAGTCTCCACATACACACACGTGCCCTCACATGCACAAAAATCTAGCTGCTCACACACAAATTACACAGAAAATATTACAACATCAAATACATAGGAAGCAAAATTAAATAACTTTCTCCTCTGTCAGTGGAAAAGAGTCCTGCTAATTTGTTGGTGTTACAGCTACACTATACTTCCTGTGATGATGGCTCAAAGAACAAACAATCCCATTTTTTTTATATATATATACATATATACATATGTTTATTATATATACTATATGTATGTATATTACTACTCCCCTATCTTTGACTTGTGACTCTGGAGTTCATTCTAGGTTTCTCTTAGAATTGAGCTAATGCCATGTAAGTTAATGCTATGTAATATTTGTATTTGTTTGACACTTATTTATTTCCTTTGTGTATGTATGTGTGTGGTCGGGAGCACGCATGAACGTGGCTCATGAACACAGAGGTCAGAGAACAACTTGCAGAAGGTGGTTTTCTTCTTTTACCATCTCGACAACTCTTAAGTTTTTTCTAGAAAGCTTTTCATTACTTTCTATCTCTTTGAGTTTCACATAAATTTTTTAAAATCATTAGCATGAAGAAAAACATTTCATAAATAGAAAGTAGATGTCTGAAATACAGGGATCATTTAATTGTTATCTGAAAGAATGTTCATAATAAAGAATGTTTAAATTCTATAGGCAGACAAACTTAGCTACAAACTTACCCAAAGTTCCCTTACAAGTGAGAGAATTAAAACACAGGCCCACTACTCTGGCTTTTAAGAATTTCTTTTCTTCTGCTTTTTTTTTTTTTTTTTTTAAATCATAAGCCTGTTCTAAAATCCAATGGAATAATAAATCAGAGTACCTCATCTGCTATATATTCATGAGAAGTGTAACTGCTTCTTACTATTCTTGGAAATCCATCCACAGCATATTAAGTACACTAGAGAATCATACCCGTGGAAATAAAATTGATTTTAAAACTCCTATACATATAACAAGATGCAGCCGGGCTCAGAGTCCGCAGGTGCTGGCATTTCTACAATGAGAGGGATTGGAAGGCAGGATGACGCCTCTGTCCCTCATTTCCTTGACCTGCCATGGCTCTGAGCTGTCTCACCAGCTTACCCCATTGCATTCAATTTCAAATCACTTAACTTCACTCAAGTTATTCAAAGCGGAGATGTGAAACCCACTTTGGGATTGCAAGCGAAATCCTGTCATCTACAGTTTTGAGTTGGTAATATTTTGACCAAGCTACTGTCTGTGTAATTCTGTTTGGCTTGTACTTTTAAAATGCTACTGCTTTCTGGGGAATTTTGGTTGCTGGAGACGATCTTGTTCGGCCCCTGGAATTACTCATGGTGCAACATCTATTATGTACGATGCTTTTCCAGAGAGGAATTGAAAACCTTGGTTGCAAATACCAACAAATAACTTATCAATAAGGCTGAAGCTGGGAGTAAAGGTGATCCTGAACTATGGGGAACAACTGCTTCCCAGAAATAAACTGCGGATAAACGGAATTTATAGTAGGGACCTGTTAATGCAGTAACTGCCACCGAGGATACGCATGTCTGTTTCTTTACAGAACCACTGAAACTTCCTGGTAGTTACATGGGTGAGTACCATGAGAATGAAAAATTCATATAAAAACAAACAAAAACTGCCCACTGATTAAAAAGTGGCAGTTTAAAAAGTGGTTTTATTCTCCTATGTTCTGCTTATGCAAAGGAATTAAATTACTGCAAGTCTTAACAAATGATGATTGAGTTAAATGCTGGATAAACAAACATGGTTATGAAAGCACCACCCCCATGGTATTATTTTTTTTCTATCTGGGTTTTGTTTTAAGGCAAGTTCTCACTAGACAGCATGGGCTTGGTTGAAATTTGTGGTCCTCCTGTCTCAGCTCCCTAAGTACTAAGATTATAGGTATGGCTTATCCAATATCCAGTCATATATGTGATGCGGTCTAGCTGGTTTGTCTCCTGCACCTAGACAGAAGCAACCAGAGGGCAGAGACTGGCATTGCTTTACATATCTGAATCTCCAGAGTTTGGCAAACTACCTAGCATGCAGTGGGCATTAAGCTAAGTGTGGAGCAAATGAGAAAAATGCATGGACTTGTGTAATCAAGAAAGCCAACAGTTGTCACAGGGAGAGAAATCTCTCCAAGGATGAGGTGGCACTGACTGGGTGCAGCATTTGTCTGCTACTGCCTGCAGCAGCAAGCCACATACACTCGCAATCGGTTTGCTTTGTTTTAGTTTTTGACATTGCCAAATTGAATAGAATCTGGTTATGATTATATAAACTAATACCAAAACACAGGTGCCCATTCTTGGATTTTGTCAGTTGTATTTCAACAGGAGACCATTTAGAAGTATTATAAGTAAGGGACAGCTGAAGGCATAGCATACTAAGTCCCACAAAACCCCAGCCTCTTCAACCTTCTGAGGTTTTAAATTCTACATCTAAAGTCAGGAGTGGTGGCGCCTACTGGTATGTCAGCTCTTCGGGAGGTGAGGCATGTGGCTTTCTTGAGCCCATGGATTTGAGAACAGCCTGGGAAACAAAGAAACTCCATCTCAATACAGATTAAATGATAAATGAAATGAAGTAAAATTTCAAAGGAATAATAAAGACGAACTTCTTGTGGTCCGATGTTCTGGTATCAACTCAACAACATTCACCAGAAAGTTGCATATTTCAGTTGTGTTTTTATCCTTCCAACATGCTTCCCATTCTCCCAGTCAATACAAGATAATAATATCATATAACCTACTACCTACATACTTCCCCGAATAATATGAGGGTAAGATTGAGATATGGAAAATCGATATGGAACAAGCTTCTCTGGGAATCTGTGTCAAAATAATTATTGCGAGAAAGGGACTAACAATAGATCAATAGTGTGAGTAGGTGTTATTACCAACGTAACTATTGACTGTGCTGCCCTGAGCTCCAGGAACCATGGAATGTTTACATGAACAGGGATCCTGGCTGCACTTTTACCTATGTCCTTTTAGCATTTGTGTTTTCATCTGCAAACTAAACAGTAGTGGATCGAGGGGTTTTATCCACTTGGGCTATCATTCTCAGGGTTTGAGGGCATGCCACAGCTTACTGGCCTGAGTGGCTGTGAGGATATGAACACTCTTTCAGGGAAGCCAAGAAACTTCTTTCGAAGTCCCATCCAAGTCAAAGAAAGGCAAAAGATAGAAATTCGGTTTTTAAGAAATAAGAGCCTATGAACAGGAGTGGCATGAAGAACCTACAACACCAAGGGGCTCGCTTGTCATTAATACATTTACATTCTTATCCATTCGTACCTACTGAACTTCTAGTTCAAAAGTCCTTATAAAAATCCTGGATACAGTTGCTAAATGCAATGCAAAAAGTTAAGCTTTCTAAAGAGAAACAATCTCAGATTGTAGAACCTGGATTCTCCCACTAAATCCATGTAAAGTTTTAAACATCAAATTATCCATAGTTTTATGCAAATCATTGCTACCTCTTAGAAAGCTATGCACATTTTACATTTTTATAGCATATAAAATTCATTTTTATTCCCTTCAAAAATTATACCTAAAATAGAGGAAGAATTTAGCAGGGCAGACTCAGAATAATTAGTGTTTAGTAGCTAACGTGTGGCGTCTACTGTGAATCATTCTCTAAATGATCATCTACATTTTGTATTAAATACATGTATCCTGTAATTCGCACCACAGACTCACCAATGGCCAACTCCAGAGTCAAAACCTCCAAATATAGGCAGTCAAACAATCTGAGCAACTAATGCACACAATCATAATGTTATTAACTTTAACGAGCATAACTAGATTTAAAACTAATCTAATTAAGAAAAGTAAAAGGAAAAAGGGGGGCCCATCTCCTGCCCCTGAAAGGGTTAAGCTGTTGTATAGTACACAGCCCAGGCCATTCTGCCAGACTCCAGGCCTCACGGAGCCCACTTTGTATGCAGTGGGGCTGCATACAAAACAAGATGAGCCAAATAAAAGTCCCCCGAATTAAGTAAGTAATTAATACAAGCACTAGGATATGACAGCAGCTTTTAGACTCTTTCTGAGGTAGTCTGTTGGAATAAAGAGGAGCAGGAATTCTTCAAGTGCTCCTGGCTCCTCCAGCACAGACCTAGCAAGAGCTTCTATCCACTTCAGCTGCTGGAACAGCTCCACTTCATTTGCATTCACCAGACTCCACATAGAATCCCCTGTGTAGTCTCCTGGCATGGAAGAAATTGGGCTACTTTTAAACCTATTTTTAGCTGTACCGGGCTGCTAAATGCCATTTGATCTGGGCCTGAGGAATGACACCAAGATTGTTTCGTATCTATGAATGCTGTTTCCAGTGGCTATTAATTCCTACACGTATCAAATACACAAAAGCAATTGACTATCTAGGAATGTCTTGGAAATGGCAAGATATTACAGAATCAATGGAATAGAATTATAAATGCTTCTTGTGTGTGTGTGCAAACCAATTAGAAATTCCTTGGTAGCAATTCTTTTCATTTCAAGCTTCAATTTTGAGGAATATCACACTAGGGAGGAGGTAGTTCCCAGGCAAATATCCTTGCCTTTGTGACTTTAGATTGTCACAGAAAAATCCACATTTAACAATTTTGTCATATTAGACACTTAGAGAAAATTTGTAAAAGGAAGTTTCATAAATTTTCAAATAGCATGAGGTTTCAATGCTGGGAGCCAATAATGATAATTTTAAATGTCCTAACAGGTAAAGACAGAACATGTAAAATGACAGTATTATGTATTTCATGCAGACTTAACATAGCCACTAACCAGCAAGCACAAAATTATTCTTAGTGTTTTTTGGCATTGTCAACCAAATTAGATATTGAACAATATTTATAGAATATATTAATAAAATAATTTGGAATTGTCTGCTAATATAGATGTTTCTTTCCATATACACAAAACATTTTCTCATTAAAATAGAAATATGCCTTTTGCCATTTAGAATATTAAGAAGTTTCCTCTCTGCAAAAACAAGAACAAAGATTTGAAGATCCTTTTTTCATTGTATTTTGCAGTTATATAAGATTTCTTCAAGATCCTATTTTCTTTATTTCTGCGCCCCGCACCACCCTCTCTCCCTCTCCCTCACTTCCTGGCTTGCTCTCTCTGTCTCATTTGACAGGCAAATTTGCAGACATTGCCGCAGGATAACAACCTCGTTTGACAGTCAATTAACCGTGAATAGTCAAAGCCAAGGCAGTTTGCATTACATAAATGGAAAATTAGATTCCTTTTTCCCAAGAAACAAAACCCTCTCCTTAAGACACTGCAATAGACAACTTAGTATCAAAACTTCTAATCACGTCTTTCCCAAACCCCTTGGAGACATTTAGCAATCAGTAAAAGGTGGTTTCATTTAATTTGTATAATGTAATTTTTGTAAATGTATTATACATTTTGTGTAGAGATCATTATCACGGAGATAATATAAATGTTGGCAGAGATGTCATAAAACACCTTTAATGTCTTTCTGACAGATATTAAAAGCAATAAGCTGTGATCCTTTTTAATGGAAGGTTTCTAAGAGAACATTTCAATTATTGTCATTTTATGCTTTTGCAGCCTGTTTCATTGTGTAACCTGATATATTTCTGAATTTTCTTCTGAAATATGCCCAGCAATTAATAATCTTATTGCTATTAATGTCACTGCTTTCCTATTTGTGTTTTTCTTAGTTATATCTACTGGGAATTGTTTTTTTCTCTAGCTTTACCCTTGTGCTAAATATCCAGTCTTTTGATTATGAATATCCACCCCTGTCTGTGATCTGACTACTCATTCCCCTTGTTTGTTCCCAGCCTACCTGATCTTTCTCTCCAAAAGTCTCCAGAAGAATCAGAGTCTGTGATGAAAAAGCTGTGTTCCTTGTTCTTATCTAGGACCAAAACAAAGCATGAAATCTACAAGTGACCAACTGACAAGCAGAACAGAAAGACAGACATTCAAGAACAGAGGGAAGGACACTCAATTTATTATGACTAAGTTTGAGAGTGACAAACTTTAAAGAGGAACAGCCTGAAGGTTCTACATAGACTCCAAACTGCTGGACACTATTCAGAGAAGATAAAGACATGTGTGAACGTTAACATATTTATATACTTGTGTGTGTGTTGTGAGGGCTGAAGTCACTGAAATGCAGAGAACGATCCTGAGTTTGGGGACAGTAGTACTATTATTTTAAAACTTGCCATTGCTTGGACACTACAGAATTGTTGCCCTTTCAGATATAAACTGTGCTGTCTAAGGCAACAGTAGAGCAGTGACAAAACCTACAGAATGGTGGATGTGGGGACATAGAGGTGGGGTTAGGAAGGCTTGACAAGAGCCACAGAAATGGATGGAGGCAAGGAAGACAAACAGTGGCTCACTTCTGCTTTACCTGAGAAGTTGTCATCCTTTGTAGATATAATAACTTGGTTGTTTTCCTTAGGTTTCTGATTCTGTGTGGACAAGAATTAGACACACAAATCAATGCCTGGATTAAACCATATGCTAATGCCAACAGTCAGCAGGAAGAGGCATCAATAAAAGCGACTCCGTGGAGCCTCAGGAGACATAATTTTTTTTGATGATCATCTTCTCTAAATAGCTTTTATTCTTAAATCCACGCATGTGCCTACATATACATCCACTATGCTTAAGAAGTAACAGAGATTAATTAGATATATGCTAGGTTAGCCCCTGTAAATAAACACATCATGCTATTTGTCAAGTCTACGCTATATCAGAACAGATTCACCTCTGTCTGAGGCCTTGGCAAATGTTTCCTTTTCAAGCTTGAGTGAACACAGCATGCAGAGCCATTTAAAGGTAACTTTGGTTTCTGAGGGGTCCTGGGTAGCACTTTTCAGTTAGTGGAAATGGGGCTTAGGAAAGTCTTGCTAAAGACTCTCTTGATTTTCAAGACACATGACTTTATAGGTGCACCCATTCTGGCTTGAGTCAAACAGTAAAAATAAAAGGGAATTTAGTGCTCAAAATCAACACATTTTCAATCTTTTGAAAAGAAACTAGGCCATTGTAGAGGAGACACTGAACTCACTGGAAGAACAGAGAGAAGGATTTTGTCACACCGGTCTCAGTGTCTCTCTGGTGAACTGGGGGCCAACCGGACTTGGGTTATGGTGTCTGGTCCAACCTAAACTTCTAAAAGCAGTCAGTCAGCTTAAAGCTAGGAGGTGAAGGGAGGTCCTAAGCCTCAAAAGGCTTTATCAGGAAAAGGCCAGGAACCATATTTTTGTGGAGGAACCTGGCAAGAAGTGCGTGCTCCCAAACACACAGAATATTTCATTTCTGTGGGGAGGTGTAGCAGTTCATCTTTGCTGCGCCTATGTAACTGATTCAGCCTAAAGGAGCATTTAAATAATAATAATTATCTTGAAGCCGCCTAAAGGGATATTTACATCTTTGTATGAGGCCTCCTCCTCCATTGATGGATGGTGGACAGGGCTGCCCGGCCTGCTGCCTCCACCGCCGCTCGCTTTCTGGGGGGCCAAGGGTGGGGGCGGGGGCGCCGGCAAGTCCGAGCCCCCGGGGTCCCCCAGCTTCCCATCCTCCTGTAGCAGCCTGGAGGAGTTCAGCGCTAGAGGGAAAGCACCCACAGCTGGCGTCGTGCGGTCCCGGCCGCTCGCCTTCTCCGACAGCCCTCGGGCCTGGAGGAACCGACCAGCGCCGACCAGGGAGTCTCCGAGGAGGACCCGGGCCTCCTCGTCCTCCTCCTCCTCGTCTTCGGGATCCCGACCGTCCTCTTCTTCCTCGCCCTCGAGCGGCTTGTGGCCCTCCACATCCACCTCCTGCTCTTCCTCCTCGTCCTCCTCGTCCTCTGAGCTGTCCTCGCTGGGGTAGCTGCAGCTGGTGCCCTCCGGGGACAGAAGGCCTCGGTGGGGCGGCTGCGGGGCCAGAGGGGGCGGCGGCGGCGGCGGGGGCGGCGGGGCTGCGTGGTGGCGCTCCGCCCCGGGCTCCTCGGGCTGCGGCTGCAGCAGCAGCAGCGGCGACGGCGGCTGCGGAGGGTGGTGGTGGTGGTGCGGGTGGTGATGGTGGTGGTGGTGGTGGTGGTGAGCCGGGGCCGGGTGGGGCGCGCCGGCCGACGCCCCGTGCAGCTTGGCCAGGCTCTCCGCGTCGTCCTTGCCGCCCACCGGCCGGAAGGCGCTAGAATGGTGGTAGGCGGCGCCGCCCGCCTTGCGCCCCTCCAGGAGGTGCGGGTGATGGGGCGCCGGCACCCGGGTGCCCGCGGGGCCGGCTCCGGACGCCCCGGCCGCGGCTCCGGCCGTCACGCCCGCCTCGGCCGGGGGCGTGGAGCCGGCGCTGCAGTCCCCGCCGCTGCCGCCCGGGGGCGACTCGAAGAGCGCGTCGCGTGCCCCCGCGCCCCCGGCCGCCGGGGGAGCCGAGCCGGGGCCGTTAGCCACGACGGGCGGAGGCTGGCCCGGCGGGGGCGCGGCCTCGGCGCTGCCCCCCGCGCCGCCCGGCTCGGCCAGGTCCAGGAAGGCCTGGCGCAGCAGGGCCGGGCTGTCGCCCAGCGCGCAGCCGAGCGCCGACGGCGGCTGCGGCGGGGGCTGGAGGTAGGTGGGCACGGGCAGCCCGCCGGGGGTCCGCGGCGGCCAGAACATGCAGAAGGGCGGGTAGAAGGCGTCCTTGCGGCCCGCGGGCCAGAAGAGGCCCGACAGGCCGGCCTTGGGCGGCGCCCCCGCGCTCCCCGCGCCCGCTCCGCCCAGGGCCTCCGCCGCGGCGCCCGCGTCCTCCTTCTTGTGGCACAGGCCGAAGGCGGCGGCGGCGGCCGGGAAGGTGTAGGGGTGCGGGAAGAGGCCTCCGCAGCCCGGGAACTTCTGCAGCACGCCCCCGAACGAACCCTTGCTGGGCACCGGGATGACCGGGTAGCTGCGCGCGCCTTTGGCGCCTGCGGCCGAGCCGGCCCCCGCGCCGGCGCCCACGGCCGTCACGCAGCCGCCCCCGGCGCCCCCGGCTCCCGGCCCGGCGCTGCCCGTGGCCGCGGCCACCGAGAGGCTGGCGGCGGCGGCCGCGGAGAGGCTGGCCGCGGCCACCACGGCTGCCTCCTGGAGGGAGTCCTCGTCGTCGTCGAAGCGGGGCCGCTTGTGATGGGCGTGCGGCGCCCCCGCCAGCTCGGCCAAGGGCGGCGGCGGCGGGGGCGGGGGCGGCGCCCCCAGCAGGTGTGGGCCCAGCAGGCCCCCGCCGCCGGCCACCGCGGCCGCCGCCGCCACCGCGGCCGCCTTGACGGAGCTCAGGGGGTGGCAGGCCGGGTGCGCGCTGGGCTGGGGCAGCGCGCGCTTGCGGCTGCCGCCGTTGAACATAGCCTTGACGTCCTCCCAGGCGAAGACCAGCTCGTCCTGGGGGCTCTTGTCCGTGAGCTTGAGGTGGCGGCGCCAGGAGTTGAAGTTGGCGGCGTCGGGCTGCGTGTACTTGGCGTCGGGGGTGCGGTGCGAGTGGAAGATGAACTTGTTGGGCGAGAAGTACATGTTGCAGTAGCTGCACTTGATGCACTTGGCGCGCGAGCTGTTGTAGCGCGCGGGGATGAAGCTGCCGCGGCAGCCCCAGGCGCACTCGTGCGACACGTCGAACGCGAAGTTGTCCGGCAGCTTGGGCGGCCGGTTTTCGCCCAGGAACGACTTGCACAGGCGCTCGGCCTCGCGCTTGGTGATCATGCCGCAGCGCCGCGACGAGATGGGCATGGCCCCGGCGCGCCGCAGGATCTCCAGCTGCACCGGCGTGCACTGCACGCACGTGATGCCCAGCGCCACGCGGCGGTTGTGGATCTCGTTGTAGCTGAAGTTCTTGAGAAGGGTGTTGGAGATCTGCGCCAGGCACAGGCGCTCCTGCCCGTCGATCACCAGGGATACGATGGGGATGCCATAGAGGATCACCTGGCCCACCTGGTTGGGCTTGAGGTTGGCGTGGCCCGGCCGCGGCTGGCTCAGGGCGTCGGGCTGGAAGGCGCTCGAAGGCGATGCGAGTAGGATGTCGTTGGGCCCTGGCAGTGGGCTGGAAGCCATCTCCACCACTGAAGAACGGCCTTAGCGATCCGGGTTGGCCTTGGAGACTGGAAAGGAAAGGAGAAAGTTGATTTGAACCTTCTCGGTCTTAAGAAGTGGGATGGGAGCTAACTGCAAATTACACTAGCTTCTTGCCTTGGTTAAGACATGGTCATTACCAGCAGAGTGAGCAAGTTTCAGGCGCGCAAAGGTCATCTTTTAGAATTCCCCTCAAGGTTGCCATTGAGAAAGTTTAGCGACGCGGAACTGGCAGTTTGTCTTGTGCCCTACTCTTCTCAAGTAAATGCTATCTTTCAGCCGTTTGTCTATTTGTCTTTTTATCCATTTCAGCAAAATCCCAAGAAACTTAAGACACCCCGGATTTATGAAATGGAATGATCGTTGGGACAAGATTTGTCTCCTATAGGAATGGGAAGGTGATGACTGTTGTTGTCGTTAATGATTATACAAATCATGAAGAACTTGGGCTTGGCCATTGAAACCCAAATTTTGAGAGAGAAAGAGAGAGAGAGAGAGAAAAAACATTCCGATGTGCATGGAAAAAATAATTTTGCTTAAAAAAATTAACCCAAACATTTTAAAGACTGATTTTTTTTTTGTGGTGTCTGTGGTTTCTTTGCAGGGAGATTCGCTACTGATTGAACCATTGCTCATTAAAGCAAAACGAAATTTCTTCTTCCCCTCTCTTGCTTTTAGGTGTTATTTTGCTTACTCTAATTAGAAAATTGAGGGATGGGGATGAGGAAAAGCTATGCGCATGATTGCGCCAAAACAAAGTACGTTGTTTTCAAAAATTCAAAGACCCGTTTCATGAGCTCAGGGTTTCCAGTTCTAGTGAGATGGACCAGGAAGTTGGAGACACAAACTTTTTTAAAAGTGCTCTCCTGTCATTTTTATACAAGGTACGAGTCAGTACAGGCAAATATATTGAACCCAGAAGCGCGTAAGGAAACAGCTCTTGGGGACCATGAGCGGCCGAGGTTAAAGAGTGTGCTCAGACTCACACAGCCAACGCTCGTGACGTTTACACCCTTAGCTTTGTCCGTATCCTTGTATGTGGGGAGTGCTCAGCCGGAACCATAGTTTCTAGATCAGCCATGGGCGCACTGAAAGGGGATGTAAGGGTTCCGTCAGAAATCAAACTCCTGTTTTCCCGTGGTGCCAGCTGGGTGCCCCCAACGGGGAAAAATAAAAATCCATTCAGTTGAAAATACAGAACAACAGGCAGAGGAGAGAAACCCTCTCCTCAAGCAGGTTAAACGGTGCACTCCCCAGGAAGCCCAGCAATGGTCTTCTGCTAGTCACTTGCTCCGTGTGTAGGCCAAAGCTGTCCTTTGCCCTGGAAAGTCACCAGTGGCCACTGCCTGGCCGCAAGCTGGATTTTATTACACCGATCACAGAGAGTACACTAACCGATCCCCTCAACCAAATGATTGCAGGCGTGTTCCTTCTTTGGGTCTCCATGACATCTGGATGACCTCCTCTGACCTGCTGCCCGGGGAACCTCAGCAGGCTTTACCGTACGCAATCTCCGAGAAGGCCAAACAAACCCGGACTCCATCGAAGGAGACAGGAGCTAGGTGTGTCCTGCCCGCCGCTTCAGAGAGGAAAGGCCACATTCTCGGGGTCAGGGCATTAAATGGCGCTAGAGGCATGCTGGCCCCCGAGCATCACACACCCAGCTCTAGGTTGGGCTGAGGGCCCTTCCAGGCTCATTTTTCCAGGCTCGTATTATCTCCATATGGCCCTGGGAGAACTCGAACTCTCGCTCTTAAACCATGCGCTAAGGTGCTGAGTTGGTTCCGAGTTAGGAACCGCAGCCTTCCCAGCGGAAGACCCCGCAGAAATACCTGCCCTGAGCGCCTCTCACTTTTACCCCAAACCCTTCCGGACACTCCGTCAGCAGAGACAGAAAGATGATTTGGTTTGGGATATATTTTGAGGGGTGAAAGAGGAGACAATTAAAAGTTAGTTGAACCGAAAAACGAACCCGACAAACTTCTCCACCTCCCTCAGAGGCAACGAACCCCAAACTCATTCTCCCGGCTCCGACACCCATCCTTCCCGAAGTCCGCCGCCCTCCACCGAGCGCGGAAACTCCTCGGCTGGGTTTTCCCAGCCCTCGGCTGGATGCCGACCCAGGGCGGGCGGCTTCGGGCAGTACCTGGTAACCCCTCGGTGTCTCTAGGCGCGAGGCTGCCGGCCCATCTTCCGAGGGCGCTCGGAGGCGAAGCATCCAAGCGGGTCCTCGAATCCAGCGGGCGGGCGGGACTCAGGCGAGCTGAGCGAAGCTCCCGGCGCCCGCCGGCGCGAGCTAACGCCACTCGAACCCCGGCGGGGGCGGGGGTGGGGGCAGAGTGAGGGCCTGGGTTGCGGCGGGGTGTCCCCTCCACCGCAGAAAGTGTGGGCGCGTGGAAACCCGCGACAAGCGAGCCCCAAGTGGAGCGCAGCCTGACAGCGCCTTTCTGTCTCTGAACTCGTGTCCGATGGAGGGGACGCCACCCAGCGGGCAGGGTGACGTCACCGTCTCCCTGACACTCCACATTAAAGGGCTGGCATGTTACAGGCAGGGAGGGGGAGAGCGAAAGCGAGAAGAAGCTGTATAGAGATCCTTTTCCAGCAGGCACGAAAGCCGCCACCTAGCCAACCGCAACTGGCAGCTCCTCAGCCTGGGAACAAAACGCGACGGTGAGGCTGCATCCCCCTGATCCGGTTTAGGAGCCCAAAGCTGAACGGCAAACTAATGTCTGCCTGCCTGTAGCAGCTCCATCTCATTTCTGGAAGTCACCCTCCTTCCTGAAGGGTTCCTCCGCGGCGGGGAGCACGGTAGCAGCCTCGAAGATAGAAAACGCAGTCAGCTGGAGAGCAGATTACTTTCAGCACCTCCTCTGAAACACCGCAGAGTGAGAGGGAGAGGGGAGAAGTTTCTCCATTGGTGCCCAATGCGGAAACTGGGAAAGAAGCAGGAAGAAGTCAGTAAGCCCCGGTTTGCACTAACTTTTCAGGGCAAAATAGCCACTGGGCCTTTTCTGGTGCACAGAGAGTACAACAGGGTGAAGACAGCAGTGGGTGACAACGTGCATTCACCCACCAGGACAGTTAGAACACCCCGCTAACTTATCTTATAAGATCTATGCAGGCAGGCCATGTCCTCACAAGGAAAAAGCAGAATGGCCTATTACAGAGGCCCTTGGACAAATTGCCAATTCCCCTGGAGAAATAAATTTCTACAGACTCCTGTAAAAGGAGCCTACTAGGATGAGAATCTTCCCCCATAGTCTCCCCAAAGTGAGGCGCACCTGGGGATATTAATGAAACGTGCAATGTAATTGGCTCTTAAGAGCCAATGCAGCCACTGGCCAGAAAGTAAAGAAGCCATTTGTTGGGAGGACATTCTAAGGAGCATTCTAACTTGCAACAAGAGCAGCAAGTTATGTTCTTCCAGTACTATGCTAGATGAAGTTCAGTTGCTGCCGGTGAGATAGGCTTAGGGGTGGGCAGTTATGCCCCAGAAATGATGTAACTACCTCCACTAAGCTCAAAGCCTGACCAGATCTCATTAGAGCACAGACACTTGCTAAATACAAGAACAGAAATCTTAACAGTTTTCCATAGCTTAACAAAGCTGAGGAGAGCCAAGAAACTTGGGGCCTTTGCTCAGGAGTTGGGGCTTTTAGAAAGCATGAAAATGGTACTGAGCAAAAAAGGAAGGAAAGACAGGAAGGAAGGAAGGAAGGAAGGAAGGAAGGAAGGAAAGAAGGAAAGACAATGCTAAGGTGTGTCAGAGGCAGAAGTTTCAAGTGGCAGTGGAATGATTTTTCAGTGATCTCCTTATTTCTAAGTGCACCAAAAGCAAAAGTTAGATCCCATCTTAAAGGGCTGAAATCAGCTCAGTGCTTCCTGTCTAATGCTTCCAGATACCCTTTACAAGAAGGAAAACTTGGATTTGGGGCCTGACTCATTCATTTGTCTAAACAGCATGGTTGTCATTAAAGGGAAGACAGGCATGGGTAGTCTTCTTGCCTAACTGTCCATCCCTAAGCCTGTTTCCTAAGGTTCCAGGGCCAAGCCCACATCTTCCTTCCTGCCTGCCTCCTTTTTGGAGTTGAGGGCTCCCACAAGTCAGACAGGCTTGCTCTGTCTGACCCCGAAGCCCAGGGCGCCGGGAGGGCTGGGAGGAAAGCTCCAGCCGCACATGGGTGGGCTTTGAGGCTGGAATTGGGATGACAGGAGTTGATCATTTCTCACCGAGGTGCCGCTGGGAAATGCCTGGGCTGCACGATCTGGAGGAAGTGCCTTGGGGTTTGTGCTTTTACTGCAAGGCTCCTTTATTTACTAAAAAGGCAGATTCCTACGCCTAAGAATTTGTCTTCAGAAACATCTTTCTTTGAAAAGAAATTCATCTAACTGGGTTTTTTGCCTTCCATCCGTCTGTCCCCACAGTGAATCGGGGACAGTCACCGCTTCCTCGCCTATCACACAGTACTTTGGAGATTTACTGACAATGCTTAGGAGGTTGCCTGACACCGTGATTTTTGAAACTTTCGATAGATAGAGAAGTGTGTAGTATAAGGCTAAATATTTTTACTCAAATGATTTTAAGAAGCGCCAGTATTTTATTTCCCTAGAGAGTCTGGATGTCCTGCTCAGAAAAAATCAGGCCATTTGCATGCTTAGAATTTGTAGTCACGAAATAGCCCCTCCCCGCCCCCCAGTGGATTCTGCTCTCAGAGAGTCTTGTCTGGATGTTCGAGTTCAGGACATGGCAGCCCATTTGTGTTCTGTGAGCAACTGTATTGCCCACTGCCTTAGACCCTTTGTTTGCCTTGAACAAGTCCCCTGCTGCTGCTCCTCCTATGCCAGCCCTTGCCATGGCATCTGGGACCCTGAAAGGCGCAGGCAGGAGAAGGCTGTTTGGGAGGAAGTTAATCAATGCTTTCCTATTCCAGCGGTCGTGCATTTTACACGTTGGGACTCTCCTCAGACTGCTAATTGATTCAAACAGTTTTATTGGTTAAAGTGGTGTCACCCGTTTGCATGATCTATCACCGCACAAAGGAGAGCATTTCCACTCCCATCTCCATTCTGGGCGGCTGCGGTTCACCCAGGCCAAGGACAGGTAAAGGAGCCCGACGCCCGGACCCAAAGGAAAACCACAAACCGAGCAGCCACCCTCGGAACTGGAGAGGCAGAGGCGAGGACTCCATGCAAGAGCACGCGGCCTGCTCTCCAGCGCTGCTGGAGTCTTTTAGCTAAGGCTATGAACACCTAGTTGAAAGGACTGTAACCCAAGCCGGGGCGAGCTCAGAGCCCTCCACTTTGGAAGCGGCTTGATTCGGAGCCACGCAGCCGGCCTGAGCACGACGCCCTGGCGAAAGCTGGGGTGGGGGTGGGGTGGGGGAGCTGTCCGCGGTGCTGACGCAATGCTGTGCTCCCAGGCATAACGGATCATGGACGAACCCTCCCAGGCTCTCGCCATGGGAGCATTAGAATCAGCTTTGGGCAGAGGCGGGGCCCATTACGTTTAAGAGGCAGGCAAGAGGTGATTCGGGAATCACGTCTCCAACTTCTCATATCTGCCCCGTTTAGAAGATAAAGACCTTAATACAAAAAATTTACTACAACAAGAAACACCAGCCATCCTTCCAACAATCATCCCAGTACTGAGGAACCCATGGTAGTTACACATCAAAGATTCACTAACCCTAACCCCACATCTCTCCCTCTCACCTCTGTTCCTCTTTTGTATATTTTCACTGTCAGGCTGGAATACCAATGCTCTTGTCCTTGACATAAACGCTCCTGGCATGGTATTGCTGTGTCAGATAGGGAAAGACATGATTTCCCTCTCACTCCCAGGGGTGCAAAAGGAGCTCCAAAAGGAAGCCTGAAGCCTGGAGGACAGATCAAGTCACCAAATAAAGGGGATTTGTAGTCACATAAAGCTGGCACAAATTTCTCTGCCACCACTTTTCAGTTGTGGAAACTTGCTCAGATACCCACATTTCCAAAACTTCACCTGCAAAATGGAAGACTGATAAGTAGCATCTGGGCTGAAGTGAGAATTAAATTGTACACACCACACACACACACACACACACACACACACACAATGTGCTTGTCACATTTAATAGATGCTTATCTAAACTTCCCTTCACTGGAGAATGAGAACAAGATCTCCACCTATTAGAAGATGTGCTAGATAGCATAAACGCCTCTATAATAAATGACATCAGTGATGCTTTCACTTAGTGAGCAGTGGTGAAACCAAGTTACCCACAGTCAGATCAGTTCTTCTCTATAAAACCATATCTTGTCCTTAACTGATAAAGTATTTTTAAAAAGATTTATTTTGTCGTTAATTGTGTGTGAGTATAGATGTCTGAGCAGAACAGAGGTGCTGGTTGCCCTGGAGTTGGAATTAACAGGCTTGGTAAGCCAAGCAATGTGGGGACTGGGAATTGAACTCCAGTCACCGTCAAGAGTAGTTTGTGCTCTCTGAGTCACATCAAGTTATCTTTCCATCCCCAGGACAGCACTGTGTATGTATGTACTTATGTATGAATGCATGTATGTAGCTAGCTAGCTAGTGGGTCTTGAATGTTCAAGTCTCTGGCATTCACCTACCCACTGCTGGGATTACAATCATGTGCCAATATGCCAAGTTTTAATGTTTGTTTTATATACAGGTAGCCAAAACCCCAACAATAGTTTGTTCAACCCACTTTAAGAAAATTAATAATAAAATTACCAAGGACAATGGCCATAATGATGATTACTGACTATTCTCAATTTTCAATTGCCATCCTTTCTGCAACTTGGCAAGCAAGCTTAGCTCAAACTCCTCAATTTTCATTCCACTGACTCATTCAGAGTCATGTGAAATAAAATAAAAAGCAGGAGTGAACCAAAGGTTCATCATTTATGATGGAAATCATAAAGAAATGAAAAAGGCCCTTGAACTTTTGGAAGCAGATAAATCCTTGAGCCTTCTCTAAACATCATCCATTGAAGAAGACTCTTTCTCCAGCTTTCTCTTTCCCCAGCTGACTATAAAAATAAGGGAGAACACAAACTTACTTGGGGAACAGAAGGGAAGAGAAAATGCATCCCAAACTATGTACCCTTAAAATCCTCATGGGAATTAATGATCCTGTCTTAAGTTTGAAGCAGACACTTTCTAAGAAATAGAAACTCTGGGGGCGGAGTCAAATTTTCTTTTCTTTTCTCTTTCTTTCTTTCTTTTCCCCCAAAGGAAGCCATTATTGCAAGAAAACTTGAACTTAGGTAAATGGCAGAGAAGGTTTTTTTTTTAAATCAGCTCACAGAGACTGGAAAACAATTAGGACATTTGCTGCTGGGAATTTTTTTTTTTCCTTTTTAAACAGAAAAAGAACATCTATTTTCTCGCAGTCCTCACACTCCTATGAACACAGCAAGACGTGTTTACATCATTTATAGGAAGTAATAAGTAATAAATCCAGACTGGAGCATGAAGTTAGCATACGTGCCGGTCACTTAACAAATATTAGTTGATCAAGATGAAATTCAAAGGCAACAAAAACACCCAAGAAGATTTGTGGCTGCACGCTGTCCCTAAACACACCTGCAAATGTGCATCGAAGAGAAACAGTGACACAGGGAATAAGCCTGTGCACTGGGCTAGCCTCTCTTCCCAGTCTTCTTTCTCCCTCTCCGGGAGCATGCATATACATATAACCCATCCCTCCGCTCCCCTCCTCTGCACACTGAAAAGGAGGGGGGTCCTTTGAAATGGAGGTGGTCCCAGCTGGAAAACCCCGGAGCTCATTTAGATCACATCACTCCAGGCTTTTGTCTCTGCTCCTGAATAACGTAGGCTGCTGCAACAAAAGGATAGACATCTACATGGAGTTTTCATTGGCAAAGATGCATCTCAAAGATGCTGCTGTAATAATGAATAACAAGACAAGATGCCTGCTTTTTTTTTTTTCTTTTTTGATTGCCATTCCTAAAGAAGGGAAAGAAGAAAAGGGGAGAAGGGAGAGAGAGAAAGTGATGCAAGAAGCAGAGATTGTAAAAGAGGAAACCAAGGCAAGTATTTGGGTGGATTCCCCCAAGAGTCTTTAATTGAATGAAGATTTCAACTACTACAAAGTATATAAAATGAGGCTTGGGCTTATTTTATTTTATAAGTAGTTCCTTTATTTCAGGGAACTAGTTTAAGAAGTGACTGACACAGAGGATGTAGAACAGGACCGTTTAAAGCTTGGAAAAGAGAGGGAAGGAGGTGACTAGGGGGAGGGGTATAGGTTGTCTGTTGACATGTCACTGGAGAGAAAATGACATAGATAACATATTTAACATTTCCCAGCTGACACTCCCAGGCAGAACATTAGATTTTATTTTCTGGGGGAAAAGGCGTTCTTTTTCTTTCTCTCTTTTTTTTCTTTTTCTGTTTTTCTTCCCCCCCCCCCCCCCGATACTGAACACCTGAAAAATCTGCTTTGCCCTCAAGCTTGATCCTATTTGCTACTACACTAATAAACTGCCATGTGTCCCCTGGGGTTCCAGTGAGCAGCACGCATTTCTTCTGTATGCAAACTTTAACTTTGTGTTAGCAAAAGGTGACATGACACATTAGTCAGACAGCTCATAATTAGCTCCCTCAACTTTGAAGCCTTTAAGTACCAAGGTTGAAAGAGTTTTTTTTTTGTTGTTGTTGTTAAAAAGAAATACCTTGAAATACACAAAAAAAAAGTGAAGTCCTTTCAATACTCTATCTGAATATTTGGTGGATGTCATATTTTTCAGGAATATCTCCAAACCAAAGGCAATAGCATTCCAAACTTTTTCAAAACATATTATGATATCAACAACAAACTCTTAATGTAGGCAAATAATTAAATTTTCCATCTTTTAGAACTGTGTAACCTTGGGTGTCTTAGAAACAAATTGCACAAACAAACCATGGAGATGAGCACTGAGAGTTTCAGAGGAGATATAATGAACCAACTTTAATTACTAACTTGAAATTAAAAATGTAATATACAGATTTAAATTTATTTTCACCTAAATTGTGTATAAAATTATATGGCTTTTGCAGCCTAAGAAATGCTTTGTAACCAGCCATGCTGCTAAAAAGTCTGAAGTAGTTTCCAAAAGCGAGTTCCCAGCCTCACACGGTAATAATGACACATTTATCATTACTGATGACCACCTACTGGGTAATTATTGCTTTGTTCCTACTATTACAATCAAGAGATTTCTTTATTTACTGTTAACATTCACTTAAAACTGAATGTTAATGACTGTTCTGAATTCACCAAAGAGAGTTTTCTGTTATATTTCAGAAGTACTTACGTTCTGGTTCAAAAATGGAAAAACCATATCATAGCAGAATAGAAGGCAAGGCAAGTACTTCATTTTCACCCTCTCTTGAGAACATAAATGGCATTCTAAGGATTTCTGGAGCAAAATTCTCCAGCTCAGAATTGCCAAAAGGTCAACATAATGCAACCACTTGACTTGTGCTAATTATGTGAGTATTTTATTACAGGAGGGCCATTCATTATTGATACTTGTTTGCAGTAACTTCCTGCTTGGGAGACGTGTATTTTATACGAGAAGTAAACAACCCACTGCTCCAGGGCTAGCCTCTCCTATCCCATTTCTTCTTACCCCTTTGTCTAGTTTCATATTCCTCCTAGGTTTTTGTCCCTATTGCTGCACATACAATCTTAGAAGACTCCCCACTCCAGTTCTCTTGACCCTTCAGGACTCCCAGATCTTAAAAATAAGCTCTGGGTTTGCAGAGTTGAGTGGAGTTGCTGTGGGTGGAAAAATATAACTGGAGATTTTCATATAAAGCCTAAAGTCCTTGAGGCTTGGGAGACAATTTCCCTCCTCATAAGCTGCCTGTAATTCCCAGCTGGGAAATAAGTCAAGTTGGGCTTTGGAATACTCAGAGGTCAGGAGATGAGCATTACAGATGTGGGTGTGATACTCTTCATCAGGGGACAAACTCGGAGGGAGGCTCCTGGGGTTGCTGGCGGGTCTGAATCTCACAGCAAGTGGTGGTACTGCAGTCAACAACTTCTTCAAAATGGTGGTGCCTGTTCCCACTAGTAAGACCCATACTTATTGTGGATGGCCTCAAAGAGTCCCGGTGAAATACTACTGGCTGCATGGTCCAGAGACCCTGGAGGGTTTCACTCTAGAAACTCATGTGGCTAGTTGTCCAGGGCTTCCCAGAGAAGCCTAAACCTAGGAATTCCTTCTTGGGTTTTCATCCAGGTTCTGAGATCCCTGCCAGTTTGGGTGTAAGATCAGAAGTCAGCATGCTGGAAATTGAAGGGAGTCTTGAAGTGGAGGTGCTTATGAGCAGAAGAGTATGAAATGTGGGGCAGCCAGAAATGGTCTGGTCCTTCAGACTGTGGTGGATGCAGATGGGCAAGAACCAGCTGGAAGCTGCTGATCCAAGGCTTTGGGTCACTTGAGGAGGATTAAATGGTGCAGTATGGTCTAGGATGAGGTAGAAGGATCCTTCGGGGGAAGCACCTACAGGTTAGCTGAGATTGAGCAGTTCTGGCCAGAGCCCTGAGCAGAATCCACAGCACCCAAACCCCAGTCTTTACTCTGTAACTTAAGAACTTCCACACTTCGAGTTTTTAGCACAGAGACAAGGGAAGACTCAGGTCCCCAGGGCTCTGTGGTGTGGGTGTTTCAGGTTTGGTCAGCTCGCCCTCACTCAGCTAGGCTCCTTGCCTTCTGCTTTTACCCCATGCCAGGGTGAAACAGCTCCCTGTGATCTATGGAGGAATGCCGTTCCCAGCAAGGCTTCTTTAATGGTCCTTTAACAAACTCTTCGATCTCTCTTTGGCCGCTCTGGCTCTCACTCACCTCCTCCCTCTTCCCTTCTCTACTGCCTTCTTCAATTATTTATGAGCAGCATTAATTATTCAGGAAAAGAGAAAACTCCAGCTTTGGGAACTTTATGAAGGGGAGTTGGGGTTCCTTTCCACAGTAGTCTTGGGACCAACCCGCATTTGGCTCGATCCTGCTTTGAAACACAAGAGAAAGGGAACCCAGTAGTTGGACAGGAGATGAGGCGGGAGGGATGTACTCCTCATCTTGGTCCGCTCTGGCTGCCTACTGCTTTGTGTAACCTCCAGGGAACCAGAAGTTATGATGTTCGTCCGCAGGAGTCGCTGTCCGGACCTGCTGGTGCTGAAGCCGCCAGCCTGAATCCCGAGGCTGCGGGTTGGGAGTTGGGGTGCACCGGAGGGTGGGTAGTGGAGGCATGGAGAGGAAGATCTGGATTCGGTCCCGGGCAGGGGGACTCCTATCCAAAAAGTCTTGTTTGCCTTCTCTGCCTTCCATCGTCCCCCGCCCCGCCCCCTCGTGACACCAGAAACGCTGTAACCAAAGATTAATTGCCTTAATCAAATCGCCCCACCCTCTGCAATTAATCTTTTACCAACAAATTAGAAACAATTTACTTCAACCTCCTGGGTCAGGAGAAGAGGAGAGGTAGGGTGGTGCGGGGAACGGGCAGGATGGGAGAAGACTTTGACAAAAACCTACAGAAGGTGCGAGGCTGTCGAAACCGGTGTGCTTACAAGCCGGCCCGGAGGGAGGAGGTCGGGGTCAGCGGTGGGACCCCGCTAGGGCCGGAAATTCCTGCAGTGCCTTTCAGCTCTGGCTTCTCCTAGGAGTGGAGGCCGGGGGCGGGGGCGAGGCCACTTACCTGCCCGCGCGGTCTTCCACCCTCGGCGCTCGATCCTCCCGCCTGCCTGGCGCTCGGCGGCCGCTCCGGCTCGGTCTCCCGCGGCGCCCGCCGCCTCCCCCGCGCGGGCTCCGCCGCCGCCCGCAGCCCGCGTTCCTCTGCGCGCCTGCTGGCGGGCGGGTCCTCCTCCGGGTCCCCGTCCGGTCCCGCCCCTCCCCTGCTCTCCGTTCCCGGCTTTAGCTCTCCCTCCTACTCCCCTTCTCCGCAAGTTTGTAAGTTTGGGGTGAGGGTCGATCTCCTCGCGCCCAGCTTCTCGGTTCCGCTGGCTCAGATCCGCACCCCCCAACACTTCCCAGCTCAGACCTGGGCCTCTGACGCCGCCTGTTGGACAGGCAGAGCAGGGCAGGGCCACGGTGCAGAGACAAGCCCTATCACCCCTCACTCTCTCAGTGCCCAGTAGTTCAAACAGCACCAGAAGAAGAGCCGGGATCTGCAGCGAGGCCTAGGGCAAAAGGTTAGCCGGGCACCTCTGGTGTGCAGAGCCTGGGCTGGGCGTGGGATCCTCACTGGAAAGGATGGCCTGCAAGTCTCTGTGCCACCCACAGACGGTTCATTGAGAGCTACATCCCTGCCCCAGTTCTTGGAGGACAACCACCTGAGGGGGGCTGGGCCAAGAGGCCGGTGCCTTTTGGGAGCGTTGGTCGTGGACATCACTCGAGTGTCTATGGAACTGAGAAAAGAAGGCTGGGACGGTTAAAATCCCGAGAGTGCGTCCTTCCCATCGAGGGGGAGGGGCAGCTTTAGGGATGCCGACTCGAACCATTCTCCCTAGGGAGTGTCAAACCTGGGGTGAGGGGAGGGATTGGCAAGTGTGGTTCAGGGGTTTCCAGGTAGAGCTCAGGGCTGGGGAGGGATTCTAGTGATGGGGACAGAAGTCAGGGCGACTAGGTGGGAGGTTTTGTGCCCTGCCTAGTCCCTAAGTGGAGCACTCTTCCTCCGTTTGCACTTCTTGGGAAGTTTTCTTGGCCTGGACGCTAACCCACCAAGGCTTCAAAGGGTGGGGGTGTGCTACTCTCCCCACCCTCACCCTGTCTTTTTCACTTGGAGAATTGATGTAGTGTTCTCACTACCCCCTCCTCCTCTAATAAACGATTCCCATAGATTATTCGATGCGGAGAAGGAAGGCGGCTGCTTAAAAAACAAAAAGCCATAGCCCTAATGAGTTCAATTACAATGTGGTAAACACATTGCCTCTACGCTTTAATTAAGCCTGCTGCCCAATTTTAACTCATTAGTAATTCATTAAGAGAACAGCCCCGTGCTGGCGGGTGGAAGGCACCGCAGACGAACAGCGCTGGGCAGAGTCCGCGCGCTGCTGCCTCCAGCGGCCCTTGCGTTGGGCCTTGGCGAATCAGGTACGCAACCCAGCGGCTTCAGTGTCTGTTAAAACCGGAATCCCCTCCCAGACGCCCAGTCTTGGCAACTCTGAGCGCCCAAGATGACCTGTCCAATCCCAGTCCCTTGGGTTTTGTAACAGTTTGCAGACCTGTTGGGTAGGTAAGGGTGATGGAGGGCGGAGCCTCGGCTGGGGAAAAAGTCCTCAGATGAAACCAGGTGGCCAGGTTAGGTGCGCTAGTGCTGTCACTTTATTAGACGGAAAAAAAACAAACAAGCAAAAAAAAAAAAAAAAAGCTAGGTTTGCCTTTAGCTCTCAGTGCTACTATAATCTGCAGGCTTGTAGAGAAACCAAACCATCCTTCCATCCTTTTTGGGCCAGGGATGAGGATGGTGGTGGGGTGTTGGCTTCAGAAGGGGAGATCTGGAGGTCGGAGCCCAGAATCCTCTTCGCTCTCTTCCGAGTGGCGAGTGGCTAAGACTGGGGCTCATGCGGGTCGAGAGCAGCACTTGAGACCATCCTATTGTGGACAGAAAGGGTAAGAGTGTGGGAGAGTGAATCCTGCCCTGGCAACGGGCCAGCAAACTGTTCTGGTTGTTCTGTTTCCTAACGGAGAGAGCTTAGGAAGTCCCACCCTCTCCCCTGGCCTTGGAAAGTTCGGGAAAGTGTCAGCAGGCATATTCTGGGGGAGGGGGACTTTCACAGTTTGGGTAGGTCCCCAGATTCCAGCGTGAAGTTTCTAAAGCAAAGGGCCCACAGAGAGAGGGTTACAGAGAGAAGCTTTGGTTAAGGAAAAGGATTTGGCGCACTTTCCTGCCCCACTTCTGGAGCTTTCTTTGGTTCGAAGAATCGCGGGTCTCCCCGGCTGCTCACCGCGCCCCCTAGGTGCGGCGGGAACTTGTCCAGGGCGGCCAGGGCCGGCTCCGCCTCCGAGGGCGGGTGGGGACTCCGGGCGGTCAGCGCCGAGCCCCAGGGCTGGGGCTGTTCGCGCTCCTTCCTCCCCGGAGCGCTCCTCGGTCGCCGGCCGCGTCTGCGCCAGTCCGGCCGCCCCGTTCCCGCGTCCTAGCAGCTGCTTCTGGAATAGAGCGCACGGACGGGAGCTCCTCTCGGCGGAGGGTAAAGGTCCCGCGGCCAGGGGGCCCAGGAGGAGCGGGCACTCGGCTGACTCCTCCGTGCTTGGCCAGGGTGCGCTAGGGGGGTGTCTTGAATTTTGGTCTACCGGCTCCCGGGGTAGAAATACTGCCGGTTCAGACTGGGTACCCCGCGGCGGGGGGTCCTGCCCGGCTTTGCATGCTTTGGATTCTCTGGACACGGTTCGGGAGAGAGCTGTCTCCCGCCAGAACTGAGTCTCGGCCCTGGCGTGGTAGATCCCTCCCAGGAGGGTGGCGGCTCAGAGTGCCCAGACCCCGGTCCCTGATGCGATGCGGCCCTGGTCTGGTGAGTGTCTCTTCTGGTTGCTTTTCCGGAGCCTGGCGCTGACCAGGTCTTCCTCCCAGGGTTTGGCCCTGCCGCAGCAGCGTCTTCCCACGCTCGGAGGAGTGGCCTTCCCGGAGCTCGCAGGGAGAAAGGCTGCTCTCCAGGGCCAGGCGGGAGCAAGCAAAGTGGAAAACTGACCCGCACCGCAGGCGGTCCGGGCGCCTAAGCGGCAGAGGAGCAGCGCTGGGATCAGCAAAGCGAACAAGTGGGCAGCCTCGCAGTGAACCCGCCTCTTTCTAAGAATTTCCGGGTTTGGAATCCAGTTAGATGTCTGTGGGGGAATTCAGAGGCAAGAGGGCATTTATCCACTCTGGGGGGAAAAAGTTAAGGGGAACAATATTTCAGAGACGTCCCTCGCGCCTGATGTTAATTACAACTGAAATAGATTGTCTTCCTTATTTTTTTCCCTTCTCTAATTCAAGTACTGGTGGGTGAGACATACTCTGTTCCTGTTGACAGTAGAATAATTAAGTAGTTTGTGTGTGTATGTATGTGTGTGTGTGTGTTTTGGGAGAAGGGTCACTTTCCTACACTGTCAGGTGAAACCTTTAGAACTATCCCTGTCCTCTGCAAAAGGTGGTGTCATTTGTCAAGAGCGTCTATTCAAACCCCAATCCAACCCCAACCTGCTTTTTTCTTGCCCAGGACGCTGAGAACAGGACAGGAAGCCAGGGTAGAGCTTAGAGATGCCAGGGTTTGCCAAGGTGGGCCTAAGTGAATCTGTGGGTTTCATACAATTTGCTTTCCTTTTTTTTTTTTTCTTTCGTGACCTCCCCTTCCCCACAGGACTGGCGGCTGTGGCAACAGATCCTTAGAAATTGACCATTAAAATAATAAAAATGAAGTGTGTCTCTAAGGACAAGGATGTCACCCCATAGTTTAATACTGTAGAATGAGAGAGTTGTGGAGTGGGAGGAAGAGAATAACGTCTTTGCTAAGGCACAGAAAGTGAAGATCCTGATTTACTAACCCCAAATAGGCAGGCTAGTAACTGTTCACAAGCCTGTCTTAACAGAGCTGATGGAGAACGGACAATAGCTTATGACAGCCAAGTGGGAGGTTCTGGAGATGGTGTCTTGAGACTCACTGTAGAACAAGTAAAACAGGAAGAGCCTGTTGACTCATTCTTGAGGCTTTTTTTTTTCAAAGAAGGAAAAACATTCACAATGAAAATACTTATATGTTAGCTACAAGTAGAACCGTTCACTTAATTATTATGTGACTATCTTGAGTTAGGGAACCATTGTCCACTTTTTACAGACTTTGAAAACTGAAACTCAGAGCGGGTACCTTTTTCTCAAGACCACGCAGCTTGGTAAGTAGCAAACCTGGTTTCAAGTGAATATCTGCTTAGATTTTGAAATATCCTCTCAACTAATAAACCATACTATGGCTCACTTTACATTCACCATGTCACATTATCCTGGCAGCATTCTCAAGGAGTTATGGCCCTCGTTAGCTGCATTTGACTATGATTCTCAGTTCATCAGGCAGAACCGTGACAGTTCATTTGGAAACCGATATTTGGGAAAAGATATTTGGAGAAATACCACTGTTCTGGTTTGGTTAGGGATTGTCACCCAGAGGTTCATGTGTTGCATGTTTGGTCCTTGATGTGACAGGATTAAAAGGTAGTGGAGTCTTTAAGAGGTGGAGCCTAATGGGAGGTAGCTAGGTCAATGGGTGTGTGACCTCAGAAATGATTAATGTGATTGGCTGGGGACTCCTAATTAGTTTTCTTGAGAACAAGTTGCTACACATGAACAGGCCTCAAGGCTGGAATTAAGGCCCTGGGTTTGATCCCTGTCAACACACAGGCATACACACACACACACACACACACACACACACACACACACACACACACA